>NC_092338.1:163247000-163601000 GCF_046630445.1 Rutidosis leptorrhynchoides | reverse complement strand
GGATCATGGAAAAGTTAGGGTCACTACACAAATGAGATCTAGAATTTGAGATAGTATATGATCATGACGAGATACTCTGAAAATGAGAGAGAAAATGGTATTACGAACAGGTTAGCTGGTAAGTGCTTCAGGTTCTTCGCCAAGAGGGGAATGTGGTGGATAGAAGGGATCACCTTCTTCTTGTCTCCAATGATTAAGTAGGCTACGAACCCATCCCCAATTCATCCAGAATTGATGATGGCTGATTGGTTGGTCCATTCCGGTTACACTGTTTTCGGAGTTTGAGTGGAAATTCATATCGGAATAGCTGTCAGAATCCAAGGAATTTGAACTAGTTGTGAGTTCCATTTTGTACGGTTAGATAAAGGGTTTTCGATATGAAATGATTTTCGGATGTCGGATGATATTCTAACTACATAGAATACTTATATATGATACAGAAGGTCCCGTAGATTACGGAGAGAATTAATGGAACGTGTCAGACAAAGTTTAATGTGATGGGATATGAATTTGTCTGTACACCATCTATGAAATAATTGCAATAAGATGTGTCGAGACTGAAATGATAAGTAGATATTTTTCGACAAGGAATGATAAGCAAAACTTTTGACATGCAGACCAGGTTCAAGTCCAGACTTATTAATGTATCCTAACAACTACTAGGTCGAAGTCCAGACTCATTAATGCATCCTAACAACTATCAGTTAGACACACTAATGCAAGACCTGGTTCGCTAAGACCACCGCTCTGATACCAACTGAAATGACCCGTTCATACCGATTATAAACGGTTCACAATAGTTGATTTTATTACGAGGTATTTGACCTCTAAATGATACACTTTACAAACATTGTATTCGTTTTTAAAAGACAAACTTTCTTCACATCGAAGTTGACGGCATGCATACCATTTCATAATATATTCTACTATAAATGACTTAATATAGATTTCAAAAATATAGATTTCAAAGGCATTTAATAAAACAGTTGTAAAAACAGCGCATGTATTCTCAGTCCCAAAAAATATAAAGAGTAAAAGGGAATCAAATGAACTCACGATACAATATTTTTGTAGTAAAAATATTCATACGACGGAACTGAACAATGCAAGATTGGCCTCGGATTCACGAACCTATATCATTTGTATATATATTAATATACATAATTGTAATCAAACAATTATATATATATAAATTTATTAGTTATATCATATTTATATTAATAATATGTATATGTTTCATATATTCATTTTGTATATAAAATATTAATTTTGTTATGTTATATGTATTATATATATATATATATATATATATATATATATATATATATATATATATATATATATATATATATATATATATATATATATATATATATATATATATATATATATATATATATATATATCATTTGTTTGTTAAAAATAGTAATTATAACAATACTAAAATAATATTAAATATGGTAAAATGACAATAATTATAATACTTAATATTTATAATAAAGGTAATAATGTTAATAATTTTATTAGTGATAATAATAATAATATTAATGATAATAACTATAAAAATATTAATTTTACTGTTAATGATAGTTATGATAATGATTTTAGTAATTACATAATAATAATACCCATGATAACATAAATAATAATACTTATAATCATATTAGTAGTAATAATAATAATAATAATTTTTAGTATTAATATTAATGATGATAATAATAATTATAGTTATGATAATAATACTCATTTTAATGATAATAGTATGTAATTGCATTATTATAGTGATATTAATAATTAACTTAACCATAATAACAATAATAACCATAATAATAATAATAACCATTTTGATAATGATAATCATTTTAATAATAATTGTAATATTAATAGTAACACTTATAATAATAATAATAATAATAATAATAATAATAATAATAATAATAATAATAATAATAATAATAATAATAATAATAATAATAATAATAATAATAATAATAATAATAATAATAATAATAATAATAATAATAATAGTAATGATATTATCAATTGTAAATATGATGATAATACTAATATTTAATGATAATAATAATGGTAATAATAATAATCATAATAGTCATAATATTTAATAATCATAATACTAAAAATATTAATAATAATATTAATACTTAATAACAACATCATAATAATAATGATAATAATAACAATAATAATAATAATAATAATAATAATAATAATAATAATAATAATAATAATAATAATAATAATAATAATAATAATAATAATAATAATAATAATAATAATAATAATAATAATAATAATAATAATAATAATAATAATAATAATAATAATAATAATAGAAATTAAATAAAAGAGTATACCCATATAAAAATTTCTCTAAAAAGAAATGCCCCAGAACGAGCTCGAACCCGCGACCTCTCGTTACCCGAAACACTCATCAAACCATGGAACCATTTATGTTTTTCTGTTTATATATGAACCCGATATTTATTTAACCCAGTTTTATTTCCTGTCCTATTTTCTTCATCCTCTTCATAAACGATCGATCAAAATCACTCCAATAACCATTAAATTTGAGTTACCAGATTAAAGGACTTTAAAATAGAAATAAAAACATTTATAATGTGTTTAAATGGTGTTAACAAAAAATAAATGAAAAGAAAAAGCATATGCAGCTGCCGTCGCTGTTGAAGAAGAAAAAATTTCAATTTTTAAGAACGAATTAGACTGATGTTATGCGAGGCGTATATGAAATAGTGTATATTTTACTAGGAAAAACTATTAAATACGATACAATCTTACACAAGATATTTATTTATTTATAGAATGGATATACCTAAACCTTGCTACAATACTTATAGGCAGTGTACCTAATCGTACAGTAGTGTAGTTTTTAGTAAGTCCGGTTCGTTCCACAGGGAAATCTTTAAACAAAGCTTAACGCTATATTAGTTTTAATTTATAAAAATACAAATATATATATAAGTAATATTATTATTATAAAGGGGGATTTTTACCGTTTAATGACCGGTTTGTCAATTTTTAAAACTTTAGTCGCAGTTAAAACCTAATGTAAAATATTAAATAAATAAAAGACTTAATTTAAAGCGTAAAGTAAATAACGATAATGAAATTGCGAATAATAAAAGTGCGATAAAATAAAATTACGATAATTAAAAAGTGTGATAATTAAAAGTGCAATTAAATACAATGACAATAAATAAAAATGTGATAATTAGAAGTGCAATTAAATATGAAAATAAAGGAATTATGCTTATTTAAACTTCCGTAATCATGATGTTTGACGCGTTGATTTTAGTTTTATGCCCATGGGTTAATTGTTCTTTGTCATGGATTATTCAATTTGTCCGTCTGGTTTTTGTCCATAACAGTCCATCAGTCATAAATATAAAGTGCGAGTATCCTCGTCAAATTATCCTTATACCCGAAGTCAAATATTCCAACTAATTGGGGACTTAAACTGTAACAAGGTCTTAATACTTTGTTTAATAATTACACCAGGATATCGACTGCGTGTAACCCAAGGTTTTAATACTTTGTTATCAATTATGCCGAGTGTCCTTGTACATAATTTCACCCCTGTTTTAATAATTCTAGTGACTATTAATCCATTCCCGTGTCCGGTTAAATGAACGATTATTCGTACATATAAATATCCCGCCCATCGTGTCCGATCGAGTGTATATAGTTATTTATAGGTACATCCAATTGTAAATCTTTATATTAAAATTAACAAACTATCATTTAGTTAAACAAATATAAAGCCCATTAATAGCCCATAGTCTAATTTCCACAAGTGTCGTTCTTTTGTCTAAACCCCAATTATGATACAAAGCCCAATTACCCAATTTTAGTAATTAGCCCAACATCATGATTACTTCGGCTTAAATAAGCATAATAATAACTTAGCTACGAGACATTAAATTAAAAAGGTTGAACATAACTTACAATGATTAAAAATAGCGTAGCGTTACACGGACAGAATTTCGACTTACACCCTTACAACATTCGCTAACATACCCTTATTATTAGGATTAAAATTAAAATTAAAATTAAAATTATAATATATATATATATATATATATATATATATATATATATATATATATATATTTTTACGTATGATGAAAAGAAAATAAAGTTGTAAATAATCCGTCGAATTGCATGGCCTTTTATAGGTGGATTTCTGATTTTGTGGGCTCCGTGAGTGCGGCCTTTTTAGGCTTTATAAGCTCCGCGAGTGCGGAGCTGTGGAATCCAGCTCACACAAGTTTGGCTCCTAGCTTGCCGACGGATTTTATTATATAAATATAATATAAATATATAATTTATATAATTAATTATATATTATATTATATTTATATACATAATTAATTTGTAACTTTTGGTCCGTTGCGTCGTACGTTGAAAGTTGGTTCATGTCTCGGTTCCGGATTTTCAAACGTCCTTTCGTATAATTTAATATCTTGTACTTTGCGTTTTGCGTCTTGTACTCTTGTAATTTTGAGACGTTTCTCATCAATAATTTGAACCTCTTTGCTTGTACTTTGTACTTTTTAGCTTTTTGGTCGTTTGCGTCTTCAATTCGTCAAATCTGTCTTTTGTCTTCACCTTTTAATATTTAAACAAATATTCCTTGTAAATAGGACAACTGCAACTAAAAGCTTGTCTTTCTTGAGCGATAAGGCGATGAAATATATGTTCGTTTTTAGCATTATCAAATATTCCCACACTTGAGCGTTGCTTGTCCTCAAGCAAAATAGTCTTGAAATATACTAGAATCACTTCTTTATTCTTCACACTTTGTACATCAGTGATTTCATTACGGCGGTATGAACAATGGTAGTAACGTTATGGTTTACAGTCCCACATGACTATAAAAATTTAGATCCTTTAAGGAAATTGGATCTTTATGAAAACATTTGATCTTTTTGAAAATTCAATCTAGTTTTTACCCTAGATAAGTTTTCCGGAATAACCCTTCACCGGTGTTTGCAAATTCTTTTTGTGGGTTTGGTGGGTTTCATATTTGAAAACTTTAGCTCAAAACTTGCGGTTTTGTGTCACCCACTTGCTAACCTTGTATTGGGAAAGCAACACATCCAGTATACTTGCTCCGTATATTACCTTTCGGTAAACTACCGTCCGATTGTAAAGGAAAGCGTTTGAACAAGCAACTGTTAAGGCAATATCCCCTGACATGCTTTTAATTATGGTCTATAACGTGTCGGATGCAATTACTATCCTTGGTAGGAGCAATAGTAAAGCTCACCCTTATAATTTTCCGGTCTGGCACAAGGTCCTGTCTTTGACCATGCTATGCAACCACCGTTCTTATGGTTGACACCCGATTTGGTTCAGGTGACCTAATGAATTCCAGGTGAATTCCTAGGATTTTACGTTCAATGGTAATGAACGCATTGAAAATGGGTTTTCAGAAAATAAATTGGTTTGAAATTTTGATCAAAATATTTTCTCGTTCAAGCTCGAGTTTAGATATCATTGAATTCCATGAGTTTGTAATTCTCAATCTTTAAGGTCAATCTCAAGGATTGAGTAATATCAGTCTTAAAAGCTGATTTTTGATCTTTAAGGAGATTATCCTTTCTGGGGATCTGATTCATTAGTCTTATCATGGTTAGGATAAGTCTGACCACTTGGCGACCCTGTTTGATGCTGAGGTCCGTGGATTTCCTGCTGATTTTAGAGATGACTTTTCTAGATTTTTCGTCAACCTACAGCTGGTCTGGACGACAACTTCATGACCTAAATCAAGAAGCGCGTTTCTTTTTCGAAAGACTTTACTTCCTTTTAATGATGGAATTGATTGATCGTGTAGATCCATCTTTCTTACAGTAAATTGGGTAAAACTGTTTAGTTTAGTCCAAAGCAAAAGTATCTTCAATTATTTGTTACAAAAATATGTGACTTATGTTTTAAATAACTTGGTAAATTTTCCCACACTTGGCTTTTATTTTCTTTTATTTGCCTTTTTATTTTCCTCTATTCCATTTTAAATGAATTCTAACATTTTGGTTTGTTTCTTAATTTATGTCCTTTCCGAGGTAACAATAATTTCGGTGTTAACACCTAGTTTTATCGTTCATAAATATGTATAAACATGATTTTGAATTCATTTAATTGAAAATTTTGAAAAATTTTACTAGAAGTGGGTAGTCAGTATATGAGACTAGGGCTGTTCTTTGTTATCAGAGAGCACTAGATTCTAATACAACTACTACGTTACTAGTATTTTTAATGGTAACCAAGTGTTTAAGTTAAAAATTTTAAAAATCCGAAAGAATTTAACCCCTTTCCACACTTAATATCTTGCAATGCCCTCATTTGCAAGAAATCAGTAACAATTTAAATTATTGAGGGTGATTAGTGTAGAAAAATAATTAAATTTTACCAAAGTTTCCAAACATATTGGCGTTTGTTTGCTGAATGATAAATGGTGCATATCATTTGTTCATTCCATCTTGTTGTTACATCACATTTAACATTTAAATTCTATAAATTTTGTTTTCCTTTAGGAGCGAGGGCGTTTCGGAACGTTGTCCTAGTCCGTCCCTCGACAAAATTTTAAAATTTCGTCAATTCAAAGCGCGGTTTTAAAAGTAAAGATTTTTGGGTTTTTTTTTATGTTTTTGGCATACTTTAATTCAATAAGATTAAAAATAATGATAATAAAAGTTCTCGTCCCTCCCTCGGGTAAAGCAATTTCGGTTCAATGACCTAGTCTTCAACTCACGACGAATTTTAAAAATCATATTTTTAACTTAGCAAAATAAAGTAAATTTTTGTTTTTAAATTTACACCAAACTTAAATTTAAAATGCATAAAATTAAAAATTCATATTAAAAATTCACACCAAACTTAAATTATATTTTTGTTTTAAAAATATTAATTTGTCAAATATTTACAATTTTAAATATATATTAATTTTAACAAGTTTACAATATTATTTTAATATTAATTTTAAAAACAAAGTAAAATTAAAATTAAAAATCTTTTTGGTCTTTTATCCCACTTTAATCAATCAAATATTATCAAAAATATACGCCCCTCTTTTCGGTAAAGTAATTTTGGTTCCATAACTTAGTTTAACTCATGACGAATTTTTGAAATATTTTGGGTTGATTGATTAAAGATATTTATACCTTAAGAATAAACGATAAATTTCGCAGTGATGTAATAAATATTTGTATGATATCAATAATTTGGGTCGCAAGACCTAATTTTATCGAATACCAATTTAATACTTTATAGCGAACAAATTAGCGTTTATTATCAAAAGGTTAAAAATAAAAATAAAAATAAAAACTGTACAAACTTACCTGTGAGATAGTATTCTTAGTGATATGCTCTAGCCCACTCATAAGATAGTCGGACTAATTGATTTTCCATAGCTACATAGTCGTAACCTCGAGCATTCAATGTTTTTTCTTCTAAACAAATGAACGGTCCGTCTCTGCATAAAGTAATGAATTCGGTATTGGAATATGTCTGATTCGTCGAACATTTTCCTTCGTGTGACCATTTTCCGCATTTGTGACATCTTTCAAGGTGTCGTGCTCTCCTTTTCGCTGCTGATTTTGATTTTCCTTTACCAAATTGTAACTTATTATTTTCGCATCTGGATTATTTTCTTACTCCGTCCAATTTACTTCTGATTAATGATACTATTTCACTTGGAAGGGTGTCATTATTACGTTTAGTGATCAAAGCGTGTAGCATTAGACCATGGTTTAATTCATAGGAAGTCTTCATCTCGTAAAACCTAAAATGAAAATAAAAATTCAGAATGGGGGGAGAAGACTAGTTCTTTAGGGTCAGCTAGGGAAAGACCATTCGGGTTCCATTTTCGAGAACTACACAAAAACAGAAAATCTAACTCTAACAGAAATACATCTTATCCTTTAAAAACTTGATTCTCCTCACACTTAGTTAGCTGTGGTGTCGAAATTGTGATTAACTTCGTTGTCAACTTCCATTGGACTATCTATGTAATGTTTAACTCTGTGACCATTAACCTTAAATTCAATCCCATTTGAATTTATCAATTCTACTGTTCCGTATGGAAAAACTCTTTTGACTATGAATGGTCCAGACCATCTTGATTTCAATTTTCCAGGAAATAGCTTGAATCGTGAATTGAAAAGAAGAACTCTGTCTCCTTCTTTAAATTCTTTTGAACTTCTGATTCTTTTATCATGCCATTTCTTCGTTCTTTCCTTATAGATTAACGAATTTTCATATGCTTCATGTCTTAGTTCTTCTAATTCGTTTAGTTGACTTAACCGTAGACATCCAGCTTCATGTAAATCAAGATTACATATCTTCAAAGCCCAAAATGCTTTGTGTTCAATTTCTACTGGAAGATGACATGCTTTTCCGTAAACGAGTCTAAAAGGTGTGGTTCCAATTGGAGTTTTGTAGGCTGTTCTAAAAGCCTAGAGTGCATCCTCCAATTTTATGGACCATTCCTTCGGATTTGATCCTACGGTTTTCTCTAGAATACGTTTTAAAGCTCGGTTGGTATTTTCAACTTGTCCACTTGTCTGTGGATGATAAGCAGTGGAGATTTTATGAGTTACTCCATATCTTTTAAGAACTTTCTCAAGTTGATTATTACAAAAATGAGTTCCCCGATCACTTATTAAAGCTTTCAGTGTTCCAAACCTTGCAAAAAGACGTTTTAAAAAGTTGACTACAACTCGTGCATCGTTAGTTGGGAGAGCTTGTGCTTCCGCCCATTTAGATACATAATCAATGGCAACGAGAATGTAGATATTATTATGAGATTTTGGAAATGGACCCATAAAGTCAATACCCCAAATGTCAAATACTTCACATACTTGAATGACATTTTGTGGCATTTCATCACGTTGACTTATTTTTCCGGCCCTTTGACATGCATCACAGGATTTGCAAAGAAGGTGTGCGTCTTTGAAAATTGTAGGCCAATAGAATCCAGCACTATAAACTTTTCTTGCTGTAAGTTGAGGCCCATAATGTCCTCCTGTTGGTCCTGTGTGACAATGGTTTAAGATTTTACTAGCTTCATCTCCGAATACACATCGGCGTATTATTCCATCGGGACAACTTTTAAACAAATGTGGATCTTCCCAGAAATAGTGTTTTATATCACTAAAGAATTTCTTTCGTTTTTGGTACAACAATCCTTTTTCAAGGAATCCACATACTAAATAGTTTGCATAGTCTGCAAACCATGGAATTTCATTATAATCTATCTTCAATAGATATTCATCAGGAAAGTTGTCTTGTATGGCCGATTCATTTAGAACTTCTCATTCAGGATTTTCAAGACGAGAAAGATGATCAGCGGCGAGATTTTCTGATCCTCTTTTATCTCGGATTTCAATATCAAACTCTTGTAAGAGTAAGATCCAACGGAATAATCTTGGTTTAGCATCTTGTTTTGAAAATAGGTATCTAAGAGCAGAATGGTCGGTATAGACCACCGTTTTTGCTAGAACGAGATATGAACGAAATTTGTCAAAAGCAAAGACAATAGCAAGGAGTTCTTTTTCAGTAGTTGTGTACTTTGTTTGTGCTCCTTGTAACGTCTTACTAGCATAATATATAGGTTGAAATCGTTTTTCAATCCTTTGTCCTAAAACGGCTCCCATTGTAAAATCACTTGCATCGCACATTAGTTCAAATGGTAGATTCCAATTTGGAGTTATCATGATTGGTGCATTAGTGAGTTTTTCTTTAAGTATATTAAAAGATTTGATACGTTCATCTGAAAAGATGAATGGAGCATCCTTTTCTAGGAGTTTATTCATAGGAGTGGCAATTTTAGAAAAATCTTTTATGAAACGTCGGTAAAAACCGGCATGCCCTAGAAAACTCCTAACTCCTCTAACATTGGTGGGATGTGGAAGTTTATCAATTACATCTACTTTAGCTCTATCCACTTCAATTCCTTCTTTTAAAATTTTATGTCCAAGAACGATGCCTTCTTTAACCATGAAATGGCATTTCTCCCAATTAAGAACTAGATTTGATTGTTCGCATCTAATAAGCATTCGTTCAAGATTAACTAAACATGATTCAAATGTATCACCGAAGACTGAAAAGTCATCCATGAAAACTTCCATGCATTCTTCTATCATGTCGTGAAAAATCGCCATCATGCACCTTTGAAAGGTTGCAGGGGCGTTGCAAAGTCCAAATGGCATGCGTTTGAAAGCAAAAGTACCATAAGGGCACGTGAATGTGGTTTTCTCTTGATCCTCGGGTGCTATTGGAATCTGAAAATATTCGGAAAAACCATCAAGAAAACAATAGTAACTATTTTCGGCTAATCTTTCCAACATTTGATCAATAAAAGGTAAGGGAAAGTGATCTTTTCTGGTGGCGTCATTTAATTTTCTATAATCAATACAAACACGCCATCCTGTTACAGTCCTAGTAGGAATAAGCTCATTTTTCTCATTTGTAATGACAGTCATGCCACCTTTCTTAGGCACGCATTGAACTGGACTTACCCATGTACTATCATAAATTGGATAAATTAATCCTGCATCAAGCAGTTTAATAATTTCTTTCTTAACAACATCTTGCATATTAGGATTTAGTCTTCGTTGGCGTTGCACATACGTTTTATGACCTTCTTCCATAAGGATTTTATGTGTGCAATACGAAGGACTTATTCCTTTAATATCATGAATCTTCCATGCAATAGCTGGTTTATGAGCTTTCAACATAGAAATGAGTTGAGATTTTTCATTTTCAGTAAGAGAAGACGATATTATTACATGTAATTCAGATTCACCATGTAAATAAGCGTATTCCAAATGGTTTGGAAGTGGCTTTAACTCTAATGTCGGAGGTTCTTCTATCGATGATTTATATCGATATCTGTCTTCCTCTTTTAGCATCTGAATTTCTTCTGTTGTTGGTTCATATCCATTAGCCATAAGTGTAGCTAACATTTCAGTTTCATCAATTGGTTCAGTACCTTCTCCTAAAGAACATTCTCATGTTCCTTGTAATTCTGGAAATTCTTCTAACAATTCTGCATGTGATTCTATAGTTTGAATATAATAACATGTATCATATGCAGATTACGGTTGTTGTATTGCTCTATCAACTGAAAAGGTAACACTCTCGTCCTCTATACTTAGGGTCAGTTTCTTAGCAAACACGTCTATTATTGCTTTAGCCGTGTTTAAGAATGGTCTTTCTAATATGAGAGGTACTCGAGAATCTTCTTCCATGTCCAGGATAACAAAATCTACTGGAAATACTAAAGTACCAACTTTAACTAGCATGTTCTCCATTATCCCTCTAGGATATTGTGAGAACCCGTCCTTAACCTCCCGGACGAAGTCATTAACAGTTGGTCCCATTGCGATGATCGACTCCAAGTATGTCCTTAACATGAGCAAATGCACAGCGGAAGACTTAATTCGTACCTGAGAATAACATGCTTAAAAATGTCAACATAAAGTTGGTGAGATATAGGTTTGATGCTAGCAGCGTTATAACTATGGACCACAAGATTTCATATATAAACATTTAATAAAAATATTCTAAGTGGTTGAGCACTTGGTAACCATACTTAACATTTAATCACGTCGCATATTCCCTTTAATATGAAATCTTACTACACCGTACCAAGTGTAGTCACAAAACGAAGTACTGTGCAACCGTTGAATACTGGTCGTCCAGTCCGGTTGGGGTTGTCAGGCCCGATAGATCTATCAACAGGATTCGCGTTTACAATACCGCTGTAAATATTAGTTACCAAGCTACAGGGAAGTATGTCAGTGGTACAACTCAACGTAGAATATATTTTTCAGTTACTTGTGTCCATATCGTAAAACATAAAATACATGTATTCTCATCCCGAAATATTTAGAGTTTAAAAGTGGGACTATATACTCACCATACTGTATTTTGTAGTAAAATACATATAACATCATTGAATAAGTGTGAGGTTGGCCTTCGATTCACGAACCTATTTCAGTAATATATAATAAAACACATAATGAGCATATAATGGTATTCAATCCAGTTTGTAAATGTTAATTATAGATATATTACTTGTTAAAAACATTAATATATTTATTATTTCTAATACAATGTACATATCCGTATATATGTTTTTTTTTTATATTAAATTAGTGAGTTGGGTATACTTTTGATATATGTAAAAATTATATATGTATATATATATATATATATATATATATATATATATATATATATATATATATATATATATATATATATATATATATATATATATATTTTATTATCTTTAGATTGTCAGAATAATAATTATGGTAGTACTAAAAATTAGATTTAATAAATAAGATTGATAATAATAATTTTGATAATAGCATTAGTCATTTTCTTTGTAATAATAATAATAATAATACTGATAATAATAATAAAAAAAAAATGATAATAATAATAATAACAATCATAATGATATTAATAATACTAATAATCTTTAACACTTGTATTTGTAACAATAATACTAATGATTATAATGATAATAATAATAATAATAATAATAATAACATTTCTAATTACTAGAATAATTATAATAACTAAGATTAATAATAAGTATTAACAGTATATAAAAGAAAAATAGAAATGTATACCATCAACAATTCGTTCCAAAAAGAACTGCCCAGATGGGGCTCGAACTCAGACCCCTCGATAATCAGTCTCGCACACTAACCATTCATCCAGCTATGTATATCTGATAAAGCTTGCCCACTAATTTTAATTAACTCGTTTATTGATTACTTCATCTTCTTCCTAATTCTAAACCAGACGACCCAGAACCCAAACTATAACTCTAACAACAATTTAATTTTTGTAGTTTTAAAACACTAAACTGAGAAGAACCCATTTGTTTTTAAATCGATGAATTTAAACAGTGAAACATATAAATGAAAACAAAAATTAGAAGTAATAGACATTAAAATACGGTTTCAACTCAATCATCAAACTCAAAATTTAGGATGTTATAGATCATGATTTCTAAATGGAAAATGTCCTAAATCGATCCTATAAACCTCCTGAACCATTAATTTAATTCAAAACTTCAAAACCAGTTCCAATTTCTTCATAAACAAATCGTATGACTTTTGTTTCAAAATCGTTAACTCAAAAATTTGGATTTGTTATAGAAAATTAAAGGTTCTAACTTTACAGAGAGTTTGATTACGTGATTCTTAACAGGTTAGCAATTCTATATTTTTAAAATGGTTTCGAATTCGAATATTGACCCAAAAGATACTCGCACAGAGTGTGCGTTGTGCTCTTCGACCCCTTTTCTGTTTTAACAGCAAAACAAATTTATGGTTTAGTTAATATTGATCCTGGAACTCGTCTGGTTTCTATCGCAAATAAAAAAAAAAACATCGATTTGTATAAGGGAAAAGGTGAAGCGACATTGGGTCACGGATAAAGGAAAGATCGAACAAAACAAAAAAAAAATAAAGTTAAACTGATTTTGACAGGGGCCATATTCGATGTATCTGTATACTTATATAATTTTTTTTTTTTTTTCAGTATTATATATATATTTGAGTTTATATATATCTTATTTATATAATTGTGTTTATATTTCAAATTCCTAATTTTTACAATTAATTAGTATATTTATATTAATATTATTGTTAATATTAATAATAATTTTATTAGTGACAAATATATTCTTGATAAAGGGTTTAATAATAAATAGTCATTTGTTAATATTAACATTAACCAAAATGATAGTTTTTAAGTACTTATAACATTGACATGAAAAATTTTATAAACGACATTAATAATACCACTAGTTATAATAAAAAAATATATTAATATTATAATAACATTAATAATAACAATAACTATAGAAATTTTAATAATCTTAATGATATTAATAATTAATAATAATAATATTAATAATTTTAAAAAAAAAAAACAATATTGTTCATAAAGCAAATAATACTAATAATATAACAATTTATATATATCAAATATCATAATTGTATATCTCTTATATTTTGCATCACCTTGTATCGTTATCAATTAATAAGTATATATCATAGGTACACATAAATGTTCGTGAATCGTCAGGCTTGGTCAAGAGGGTAACTAAACATCCAGATGTAGATTTCAGACTTTCTAGACTTAACATTAAGGTTTTTGCTTATCGTGTCGAAGACATATAGAAGATAAGGTTTAAATTTGGTCGGAAATTTCCGGGTCGTTACAGATATTTTACTGATCTATCGGCTAGTTGTATGCTTATTCGTGTTGGTTTCAATTCTCCAAGGTCTAGTTTAGTGTATAATGAATACGACATTAAATTTATACTAGCACCTAAGTCTGCCAATGCTTCTATTGAACTAAGACTTCCCAGAAAACATGGAATTGTGAAACTTCCTGGATCTGATAATTTTTCTGGTATCTTATTCAACAGCACTGCAGAACAATTAGCATTCATAGTAACAACAGAGAGTTCTTCCATTTTCTTTCTATTTGTGATTAGATCTTTCAAGAATTTAGCATATCTAGGCATTCCTGAAATCACATCAATGAAAGGAAGATTTACATTTATTTGTTTAAACATATCCAAGAATTTGATTGCTCGGCTTCAAGTCTCTCCTTTCTCATTTTACTCGGGTAAGGAAGTGGTGGTTGGTATGGTTTAACATAAGGTTTAGCCTTAACTGTGTTATCTTCATTAACGTTTTCAACTACCAGTTCTTTTTCCTTATCTTGATTAGGTTGTGGTTCTTGTGGAGTAGGAATAGCTTCATCAGAAATTACAGGTATTTCAGGTGGTTTAAGTGTAATACCACTTCTTGTGGTAATGGCTTTAGCTGTTTCATTCCGGGGGTTAGCATTTGTATCACTAGGTAGACTTCCCGGTTTTCTTTCACCTATTAACCTTGCTAGGTTACTTACTTCTTGTTCCAAATTTTGAATAGAAGCTTGTTGATTTCTAAATGCTTGAGCATTTTGTTCATTGGTTTGTTTCTGAGATGTGAAAAACTTCGTTTGAGATTCAACTAGCTTCGTCATCATATCTTCTAAATTTGGCTTTTTATCATCGGTTTGTGGTGGTTTGTTTTAAAAATTAGGTCTTTGCTGATTGTAAGTATTATTGGATACTTGTTGATTGCTAGGACCTTGTTGGTTGTTGTATGGAACATTTCGATTATAATTCTGATTTTGATTGTAGATTGGTCTTGGTGGTTGATAATTATTCTGATAATTATTTTCAGGCCTTTGGTTCATGTACGAAACATTCTCTCTTTGTTCTATTGTTAGTTCAATACTGAGACAATCTTTTGTTAAATGTGGTCCTCCACACTGCTCACAACTAATTCGTATTGAGTGGATATCTTTAGTCATCTTTTCCATTCGTCTCTCGACAGCATCTATCTTTGCAGAAATAGAATCTAAGTCATGGCTAGAATCGGCTCTAGCTGCTTTAGATGATCTAACGATATCTTTTTCTTGGTGCCACTCATGTGAGTGGGAAGCAGTGTTATCAATAATTTTATAAGCATCAGTTTCTGTTTTCTTCATAATAGAACCACCAGCTGCTATATCTATGTCTTTTCTTGTAGTGATGTCGCATCCTTGGTAGAATATTTGTACTATTTGACAAGTGTCTAAACCATGTTGCGGACATCCTCTCAATAACTTTCCAAATCTTGTCCATGCCTCATATAGAGTTTCATTTGGCTTTTGTGTGAACGTAACAATTTCTCCTTGAAGTCTTACGGCTTTAGATGCCGGAAAGAATTGTTTAAGAAATTTTACAACTAAAACGTCCCATGTATCAATCGTCCCTTCAGGTAACGATTCTAACCAATCTTTGGCTTCTCCCATTAAAGTCCAGGGAAATAACATGAGATATATCTGTTCATCCTCCACTTCTCTTATTTTAAATAGAGTGCAGATCCTATTAAAGGTACGAAGATGTTCATATGGATCTTCTTTCGGCGCCCCACTAAATTGGCATTGATTAGTTACCATGTGTAGAATTTGTCCTTTGATTTCATAATCTGGCGCATGAATGTCTGGATGAGTAATTGCGTGACCTTGGCCAGTGCGTTTAGCTCTCATTCGGTCTTCCATACTTAAACGTTCCAGATTTTCCATGATTGAATTTGTTGAATCTGAATCACTAGAGGATTCTGATTTAATGGTTCGTTCCTCAACAATCTCTGTTTGAATTATTGGTGGTTCCGGAGGAAAAATTAATGGTTCAGGATCTATGAATTGTCCTTGAATATTCTCCGGATTCTCAATTGTGAGGTCGGGTTCAAAAAATGGATTATCGAAAATTTGAAATGGAGTACTTGGTCGACTGGATGATAATTCTGAAGAAAAATCAACGGCGACAATATTTGCTAGATGTCTTGATCGAGTTACAGGTGGTGAACGTACAAAAGGTGGTGAACATTTTGCTCGGTGCATTCACTGAATATCCTATTAGTTTTTAAAAAGAAAGAAAAATTATATAAGTTATCCAATTAATAGATTTTTTTGATTTTGCCCACGTTTCGAATAGCCAAAAGATGCAGCAGAGGGGCAGGATTCGTTTGGTCTCAATATAATTGAGTACTGTTTGGCTCCAATAACCCGGTCCACGTACAAATCCAACTATTACTACGAACCAGAAAATTTTGATGTCTATCAATTTAACCACTTAAAACAATTTTTCGTTTGAAATTTAAAGAAATATTAGATAAGAAATAGAGAGAATTCTAAGTCCTAAAAACTAGAATGGCATGAAATAAGAGAGAAAAAGAGCGCGTCAAAAAATGTCGGTGAATAAAAGATAAGAAAGTAGCGCGTCGAAACTTAAAAAGAAACTAAAATTTGTAGCGTCGTAAAATTCTAAAGCACCTAAATCTTAGTCTAAGAAAAAGAACTTAAGGGATTTTACGGCAAATCTTAAAAATCTAGAAATAAAATAACTACGGCAAAAAACTATGTCTTAAATTAAATACGAGCGAAAAAAATTTAAAAATATTACAAGAAACGATTAAAAAGGTACGAAATATAAAAAATAAAACTAAAGTTTATGAAAATATAATTTTTATAAAAATATAATTTTTATATTATTTATTTTATAAAACTATTAATTTTATAATTTATTAAAACTTAATATAACTTAAAAATACAAATTAAAATAAAACTAAAACTAATTTTATTTAATTAAAACCCTAATTATTAATAATAATAAAATTTTAAACCCTAATTTCGTATTAATTGCAGTCCTAGGTTTGACCTGTCAGAAGACCTCCGCAAGTGCGGTATGGTCCAGTTCAAATGCTCCGCGAGTCGCGGAGGGTTCAATTTCAGCTCAAAAGGGGTCGATTTTTACAGTTTCAGTTTTTTTTTATATTTTTATTTTTTTACTTTTTATATTATACATAAAATAAAAATATAACTTAAATAAAAATTTAATTTTAAAACTAAAATAAAAATACTTATAAATATTATAAACTCTTAAAAATATAAATGTATTTTTCTTTCTTTTTGAATTTTTATATTTTTATTATTTTTAAAACTTATATTTATAAAAAGAACTTAACAAAAACTTTTATAAAAACTTTTTTTTTATTTTTTTTTATTTTTAGCGTTGCGCTTTCGGCGTTTATGTTCCCCGGCAGCGGCGCCAAAAATACTTGATGTTATGCGAGGCGTATATGAAATAGTGTATATTTTACTAGGAAAAACTATTAAATACGATACAATTTTACACAACATATTTATTTATTTATAGAATGGATATACCTAAACCTTGCTACAACACTTATAGGCAGTGTACCTAATCGTACAGTAGTGTAGTTTTTAGTAAGTCCGGTTCGTTCCACAGAGAAATCTTTAAACAAAGCTTAACGCTATATTAGTTTTAATTTATAAAAATACAAATATATATATATAAGTAATATTATTATTATAAAGGGGGGTTTTTACCGTTTAATGACCGGTTTGTCGATTTTTAAAACTTTAGTCGCAGTTAAAACCTAATGTAAAATATTAAATAAATAAAAGACTTAATTTAAAGCGTAAAGTAAATAACGATAATGAAATTGCGAATAATAAAAGTGCGATAAAATAAAATTACGATAATTAAAAAGTGCGATAATTAAAAGTGCAATTAAATACAATGACAATAAATAAAAATGTGATAATTAGAAGTGCAATTAAATATGAAAATAAAGGAATTATGCTTATTTAAACTTCCGTAATCATGATGTTTGACGCGTTGATTTTAGTTTTATGCCCATGGGTTAATTGTTCTTTGTCATGGATTATTCAATTTGTCCGTCTGGTTTTTGTCCATAACAGTCCATCAGTCATAAATATAAAGTGCGAGTATCCTCGTCAAATTATCCTTATACCTGAAGTCAAATATTCCAACTAATTGGGGACTTAAACTGTAACAAGGTCTTAATACTTTGTTTAATAATTACACCAGGATATCGACTGCGTGTAACCCAAGGTTTTAATACTTTGTTATCAATTATGCCAAGTGTCCTTGTACATAATTTCACCCCTGTTTTAATAATTCTAGTGACTATTAATCCATTCCCGTGTCCGGTTAAATGAACGATTATTCTTACATATAAATATCCCGCCCATCGTGTCCGATCGAGTGTATATAGTTATTTATAGGTACGTCCAATTAAAAATCTTTATATTAAAATTAACAAACTATCATTTAGTTAAACAAATATAAAGCCCATAAATAGCCTATAGTCTAATTTCCACAAGTGTCGTTCTTTTATCTAAACCCCAATTATGGTACATGTGACAACCCGGAAATTTCCAACCAAATTTAAACTTTAATCTTTATATGTTTCCGACACGATAAGCAATATTTGTTAAGTTAAATTTCAAGAATTTTAAACTATGTTCATACATTCATTCAACCTCGACCAAGTTCCAACGATTCACGAACCATTAAACGAATATGATTATATATGTATATGTGTATATATATTATAACTTGAAACGTAAACAAAATATTAGATTAAATACTTTATATGATTGTATCTGTTTCAAAATGTTTGTCAATGGAATTAGAAGATAAGATCAAATGATTGAATTATCAGATATATTGAATTATGATTACAAGTCTCTGTTGAAAGGCCCACGTTGATTTGAGAAATCTTTTCATTTTAACAATATTCCGAAAATGGTAAAGTGATTTATAAATATGAACAAATTGTCAATCATTGAGAACTAGACAAAGGATAGTGGAAGATTGAATCTCATAAAGACTCGATTGATCTATTTAGTTTCAAACGTACAAAAACGTTTTCAGTTTAAAAAGAACTTTATTATTAAAACGTATATAACTTTTATAAATATCTAGAACCACTTTTGACAACTCATTACTTAACTAGTATGATAAAGATAACGATATTTATATTTTATTTTATTAAATATATATAACGATTTAAATTAATATTATATATATTTATACGCGTATTATACGTACATAGTTTTATACTCTTACTATACTTAAACTTTACCTTTACTTTATTTTTACTTTACTTTAACTTTAATAATTCACTTTAATAATTCATACTTTAATAATTTATACTTTAATAATTCACTTTAATAATTCATACTTTAATAATTCACTTTAATAATTCATACTTTAATAATTCACTTTAATAATTCATACTTTAATAATTCACTTTAATAATTCAAAAATCTATTATAAATAGAATTCAATAGGTTTCATTATTTCATAGAAACTTGAAAATATTTTTCTCTAAACTCTCTCAATCGATTTACATATATATATATATATATATATATATATATATATATATATATATATATATATATATATATATATATATATATATATTTTTACTGCGTATTATTTCAAGATATTATTAGTATACATAAAATATTACGACGGAGTGCTGTCCGAGTGATTTCGAAATTGTTTTTCGAGTAGGATAGGATTAAGGAAATTATGGGTTATAGCTATGGAGGTGATTGAGTATGGTTCATGGGTATGCTCGTGAGGTCAATATAGTGTTTATCATTTCTGTTGCGTCTACGTACCTTTCCTGCAATATTGAATCTCAATATTGATACGTGAGTACTCATAATTTAACTTTTACATACTAATAGTGTATCCCTGACTAGTGCTCGAGTATTTAGGATTATGCATGCTTGTACTTTTGATATTGCCCTTAGACAGGTTAGGTTGAATCTTGAATTAGTTACACTTGCGGTTGAGATAAGGTATAAGATATGCATGTCCTTGGAAAGCTAGCGAAAAATTAAGAACTTTTCCTTTAGATATCGAATGGTTTCGATGAACGGATTAGAAGTTATAATCAATTGAATTTTCGATATTTTTATTAAAAATGATTATTATTATCGTCGTTTTTATCGTCGTTCTAGTTTTATCTTATTATTATCATTATTATTATCTTTATCAATAAAAGGGATTTATCATTAAAAATTGTTTTTTTTATTACTATCGTTATTATCGTTAAAGTTATAATTAGTATTATTATTATTATTATCCAATTATCATTATTATTATTATTATTATTATTATTATTATTATTAGTATTATTATTATTATTATTATTATCATTATTAATATATATATATATCATTATTTAAAAATGGTTATTGTTATTGTTATTATTATTATTACTATATTATCATTAAGATAATTATTAGTATTATCGTTAATAATATTATAGTAACTATCATTATTAATATTAGTGTAATTAAAACAAATAATTGTAACACCTAAATATTTTGATTACTATTATTATCATTATTATGAACACGATATAAAAGACGATTAAAAGCTATTAAACAAAACGATTAGGAAATAATGAGTAAGAGTGTCATGATGAAATTAAAATATTATAAGATATTAATTTAGATAAAATTATCGTTCTTATTATTTTTATCATTACTATTATTATTAAAAGTATCGTTAGTATTAAAACTATCGTTTTAACAAAAATTATCATTTTAATAGAAATGTCATTGTTACTATAAAATATCATTATTATTATTATTTTAAATAGAATTATTATTTTAAAGATAATATTAAAAATTATCGTAAATATTAAAGTTATCATAATTAGAATTATCGTTTTATCATAATATCATCTTAGTAATTATAAATATTGATATTTTTATAATAATAATTATTATTACAAAATAATACAACTTTTACTTACTATCATTATAGATATTATTTTATCAAATAAATATGTGATACAAACATATTTTACTACGTGTAATAACTTACTTTAATAATACCTATCATATTATCTTTATGATATTAAATGAACCCTATAAATTTTATTACTTAATATATATAAAAGTATATTTTATTATATAAATTTAATATAAAATTTTATTTATTAATAAATAAATTATATTATTTACTCTAATAAATCTTTTAAAAATATTTAAAAATATAAAATGACGATATTTAAACTATATATTAATCATGTATAGATTTTTGGAAATTATTTTGAGTCAAATTTACTTTTGTTGACTTTTGCATATTAGTCTCGAGCATTAGGATTGTGGTACACTATGACTTGACCTAATTTGTTAGACAAATATTGACCAACATATAAATATATATAATTAATTTAGACTCGTGAATCCGAGGCCAACCTTGCACTTGTTCAATGACGTTATATGTATTTTTACTACGAAATACAGTATGGTGAGTTTCATTTGCTCCCTTTTACTCATTACATTTTTGGGCTGAGAATACATGCAATCTTTTAATAACTGTTTTGCAATATTTATATGCGTGAGTTTCATTAATCCCCTTTTACTCTTTACATTTTTGGGGCTGAGAATACATGCAAATGCTTTAGTAACTGTTTTACAATAATTATATGCGTGAGTTTCATTACTCCCTTTTTAAATGCTTTCGCAATATATATTTTTGGGACTGAGAATACATGCGCTGTTTTTATAACTGTTTTACGAAATAGACACAAGTAATCGAAACTACACTCTATGGTTGAATTATCGAAATCGAATATGCCCCTTTTATTAAGTCTGGTAATCTAAGAATTAGGGAACAGACACCCTAATTGACGCGAACTCTAAAGATAGATCTATTGGGCCTAATAAACCCCATCCAAAGTACCAGATGCTTTAGTACTTCGAAATTTATATCATGTCCGAAGGAGGATCCCGGAATGATAGGGGATATTCTTATATGCATATTGTTAATGTCGGTTACCAGGTGTTCACCATATGAATGATTATTTTTATCTCTATGCATGGGACGTATATTTATGAGAACTGAAAATGAAATTCTTGTGGTCTATTAAAATAATGGAAATAAATGATTATGATAAACTAATGAACTCACCAACCTTTTGGTTGACACTTTAAAGCATGTTTATTCTCAGGTGTTAACGAAATCTTCCGCTGTGCATTTGCTCATTTTAAAGATATTACTTGGAGTCTTTCATAGCATATTTCGAAGAACGTTGCATTCGAGTCATTGAGTTCATCAATGATTATTATTAAATCAATTTATAGTTGGATAGTGGATATTATGAAATGGTATGCATGCCTGTCAATTTTCGATGTAAAGAAAGATTGTCTTTTAAAAACGAATGCAATGTTTGTAAAATGTATCATATAGAGGTCAAATACCTCGCAATGTAATCAACTATTGTGAATCGTTTATAATGTATATGAACGGGTCCTTTCAGTTGGTATCAGAGCGGTGGTCTTAGCGAACCAGGTCTGCATTAGTGTGTCTAACAGATAAGTTGATAGGATGCATTAGTGAGTCTGGACTTCGACCGTGTCTGCATGTCAATAGTTTTGCATATCATTTTGTGTCAAAAATTAACTACTTATCATCCTCAGGAAATTACCTGCTTATCATTTTTAGTCTAAGACACGTCTTGCTGCATTGATTGCATGAATAGTGTATAGACAAAAATTCATATCTTAGTGTATCTGCTAAATCATATCTTATCGTATCTATTATTGTAAACGTTGCCTGATATATCTCGTAAATTCCTCCGTAATTTACGAAATCTTTTGTTCTATATATATGGATATTCTATGTAATTAGAATACCATCCGATAACCGAAAATCATTTCATATCGGAAAAAAAAATCCTTATTCAATCGTACGAAATGGAATTCATCATTAATTCAAGTTCCTCGGATTTCGAAATGGAATCCCACTCCAGCTCCGAAAGCAGTGTGACTGGAATAGATCAAATAATCAGTCATCACCTATTCTGGATGAATTGGGGATGGGTTTGTAGCCTCCTCAATCATTGGAGACAAGAAGAAGGTGATCCCTTCCATCCACCACATTTCCCTCTTGACGAAGAACCCGAAGCACTTACCGGTGAACCTGTCCGAAACACCACTTTCTCGCTCATTTCCAGAGTATCTCGTCACGATTATATATTACATCAAATTTTAGATTTTATTTATCCGCTCGTCCGAACCGACAATCACCCCGGTGTAATAGAAGAAGTCAACGAGCTTCGCGCTCGGGTAGTGGCTTTGGAGAATATGGTGCAGAGATTACAAACACCAGCAGCAGCATCAGCAGCATAACCAGTAACACCATCATCAACGCCAATAGTACCATTACCACCCCAACCACAACCACGTCGTAAACCTCAACTTTACACTCTGTCCCACGAGCACCAATGTCATACGCCCTGTAGATACCAAGGAATACCAACAACAATAACCGATGAAGTATTAATTCATAACTTCATTGGAGAAACATTCCGCGCAGATTATGTAATCTCGAAAGTCTTAGAGATTATCTAATCTAGCCCTAACCATAAATCAGTTAAGCGAACCAAAATGATAGAAGGAAGAGTAGAAACCCTGACAAAAATGGTGTGGATTAACAAGCTAAACTTGTTTTACCAACAGCATCAACAGTACCGTCAGCGTCACCAGCATCATCAGTACAGTCAACATCAGAATCAACAACACCTATAACATCACAAACTCCGTCAGCTCAAGAATCACTATGGACATCATTACGAATCAATAACCCGTATATTGTATCAACGAGTTATGAAGAATTAACTCATTCCCTTTGAAGAAATTATATGTATATTTTATATATTTTTATTATTTTATATATTTTGAAATAAAAATAAATCTTTCCGTGCTAAGCTATTGTGTGTGAATCTTAACTACTCGTTTAATTCATATTACAAATATGCAATAATGTACGTCCTTCGGCCACAACTTAACCAGCGTTAACTACAATCTCTGTCGCAATTCAACAAATTCCAATTCATAATAAATCAAGTATATATTTGATTTTACACTTTCATCATCGATGTACCCGAAACTTTTCAGATAACATCATTCGTACTTTGCGAAATTCACAAGAATTCCACGAACCGAACATCATACATCAACAAATAACGAAGTATTGATTCATAATTTCAATGTCATTAAAGAAATACTACGTAAAAGTTATGTACTTTTTAAAGCCTTTAGGGATTATTCAATTCTAGTTTCAACCGTAAATCAAATGAGTTTAATTTAACATTAACTCATTAAATCTATGTTACATCTGAAGAAAATATACATATATATATATTTTCATAAAGACTGTAATAAAATTCTTTTGTACAAAATATTAATTGTGAATTTTTTTTAAAGGGTAGGTAATACCCGAGAGATATATAAATTCACAATTAATATGTTACATTCTTCGAATCTGATTCAGCAAATCATCCATTATACTCCCTACTTTCACAACAATATACATTCTTTTATAGAAATCAAAACAACCATACTCATTCAAAATTTAATTACATATTCTGATTTTGAAATCTCAAAATTTAACTTGAGATATGACCAAAATCATCACTCTTAGATCCTTACATCTTTCACAAGCTATATTTTGACTTCAAAACTGTGTTAGAACATCAAATGTATGTTAACGATTACAATCTGTGTTCAAACCCTTCGAAAATTTCTGAAGACACTTCGAATGATGAGCAATCGAGATGATGATCCAACCACATGTTACCCACAGTTATGTACCCGAAAAACTCTTGAAACCAAAGTAAAAGTTTAAACAACGTATCCGCGTCAGATTCTTTGGCATTTATTAGCAAAAATAACTTTGCGACTCCTATTCAAAGTAGCCAGTTTTGTCACAGCTCCAGCAAGTCAACTTCGACTTTTCAGTCAGACTAACCTTATTATAACCTTGAGATATACACCATCGTTACCAGGGAACCTTTTACATTCCACCATATTATTAGCAGATGTACCAACAAATTCATTACCCTTTGACTTTAGCCTCTCCAAAAAGTCATCATAATTATTCATTGAAACCCCAACATTTACTCATTCGCATCTTGTAATGAGAATTGCCATACGAATCATTGGGAATTAGCAATCAGTATTTTGAAATCTTGCAGCATGTCTGCGCCAACAGTTATATGTGTATATATAACGTCTATCTTCTGGACTTAATTTGAATGTGAAGTTTCTGAAAAACACTCCGAACTACGAATTGGTTCTTCGAAAATGGAAAAAATGCTGATGAATCAGCAAAAACTATAAACGACTTTAAATGGTAAAAGTTGGATGATAATGATGAAGTGTGCTGTCAAAGCGCAGAAAAAGAGAAGTTTTGGAACTGGAAAACGGATTGAGCAAAGTAGGAAGGAGGCTGTGGACAAATTACAAAGACTGAACCTGACTTTAAAGGATCCAAATGATTCAGTACCTGCTGAAGTCATTAACGAATACCTTGCTCCTGACTCTAAACCCCTGCGGACAATATTCTTCATCATCCTCTGATATTAGAAATTCTAAAATATCATCATATCTTTCATTATAAATATCCTCCATATTTCTGAAGATATTTTCTTAATTTTTCTTATTTGAAATCATTTACCTCTTCGCGCTATCTGTATTACATCATAAAAGAAACTATTTTAGTTTCTAAATTCTGAAAGATTCAAGTTTAAAATAGGAATATTTTGAAGTAGTGTTGAGAACTGAAGCATGAATTAGTAAAATATAATGACACTTGATCAATGTGATTATATTACAGTAAGTCATGCTGAGTTTCTAAATGGAACGTGATGATTCACAGATCATAACATCATCATGTGCCATGTTATACGACTCTTGTATTCTATTTAACCTCTAAAATATCAAGAAAATATTTCTTGATGATTCGGCCTTTTCCAAGGTATTCTAGTAATTTGACAAGTCAAGATCGTGCCATCACAATTTCCTTCCTAGAACATTAACAATGTTCATTCTGAAATTCATATCTGTGAATTCTGGACCATTACAAGCGGTGCTTAATCGCAAGAAGAAGAAACGAAAGGACAAAACTCTGAAATAGAAATTGGGGTATAAATTGCAGCAAATAAAAGAGAGCATTAACTGTGAATGATAATGATTATAGAAGACAGAAGCAGAGACTTTGAAATATAAGGGAACATACAAAGCCCAACGACAAACCAGAAATTATAAACCATATATCGATGCATATAGCAATATAAAGACACGGGAGAACTAGAAACACTATAAACCCAAGAGTATAGTAGAAGTAAATAGATTCTTCCGGCGGTAGATGAAAAAGAAGAATGACCGATATGAAAGTTAGAAGTATATCGAGAATCAGAGCTGGATGGAGCATATTGATGAATACTTTAAAATATGAGTTGAGGGGGAAAGAATAGAAGGTGATGAAACATGACTAGGAACTTAGAAATCAACAGATTTAACTCACACAATGGCAGCATAAGTGAATCAAACCCTCTAGTGAATAGGTTAAGTTTTTTTTTTGATTAATTTAGTCAAACCACAACTAAATCAAGTGTGATTAGATCAACACCTAGAGCTATTATTCACCACCTGGGTGATTTGGACTGAGAGAGAATCGAAGGAGCTCACTAGATCTGAGTGTGTGTAACAAATGAGAGGCTTAACCTAAAATGAAGAACATAAGACTTTATATACCCCTGCTGTTGACGCACCCATACGATTCATTCATCACACGTACGAGTTGGCTTCATCAACCGTACGGGTGATCACTCACTCGTGTCTTATCATTTAGGTTGTAATTGTGACTTAGCTCAGCATCAACCATGCGTATGAGCCTATCAGCCGTACTAGTGAGGCTTCACTCGTACGTCTGACTAAGTCTAACATAGTCAAACATCTAAATCTCGTTCCTGCAGTTCCTGTAACCACATACAAACACGGATAGGATAATAACGAGCAATCATGGTGGCCTGTAAACTGTTGTACCTGCAATGGACGTGGGTAGATGTCTAGGGACTTGAATAAAATGCATCAACAGATGGTGTGAGTTGTAAGGAAATGAAGGAGGTGAATTTATAAGAAAATCTCCGACAGAACAATTAAAATGGACGATCGCATTTAAAGCGGATCCTAATTCCCTTGATTACCGGAGAGTCAAATCTTATTAAGAAGATTTTCTTCAAATCCCTTAAAATCTGGGAATCAATCATATCTACGTCAAATGATAAGATGAATCTACACTTACTCATTTCACTCTTCTATGTTAGCTTCATTCGTACTCTTCATATAAATGGATTGTTTATCCAAATTATTCGCTGATGATAAAACTCTAATTTTCAGCCCGTATGCATCATGAAAACATACTTATTATCATTCACGACCTTTCCACTCAAATTTTGGGACGAAATTTCTTTAACGGGTAGGTACTGTGACAACCCGGAAATTTCCAACCAAATTTAAACTTTAATCTTTATATGTTTCCGACACGATAAGCAATATTTGTTAAGTTAAATTTCAAGAATTTTAAACTATGTTCATACATTCATTCAACCTCGACCAAGTTCCAACGATTCACGAACCATTAAACGAATATGATTATATATGTATATGTGTATATATATTATAACTTGAAACGTAAACAAAATATTAGATTAAATACTTTATATGATTGTATCTGTTTCAAAATGTTTATCAATGGAATTAGAAGATAAGATCAAATGATTGAATTATCAGATATATTGAATTATGACTACAAGTCTCTGTTGAAAGGCCCACGTTGATTTGAGAAATCTTTTCATTTTAACAATATTCCGAAAATGGTAAAGTGATTTATAAATATGAACAAATTGTTAATCATTGAGAACTAGACAAAGGATAGTGGAAGATTGAATCTCATAAAGACTCGATTGATCTATTTAGTTTCAAACGTACAAAAACGTTTTCAGTTTAAAAAGAACTTTATTATTAAAACGTATATAACTTTTATAAATATCTAGAACCACTTTTGACAACTCATTACTTAACTAGTATGATAAAGATAACGATATTTATATTTTATTTTATTAAATATATATAACGATTTAAATTAATATTATATATATTTATACGCGTATTATACGTACATAGTTTTATACTTTTACTATACTTAAACTTTACCTTTACTTTATTTTTACTTTACTTTAACTTTAATAATTCACTTTAATAATTCATACTTTAATAATTTATACTTTAATAATTCACTTTAATAATTCATACTTTAATAATTCACTTTAATAATTCATACTTTAATAATTCACTTTAATAATTCATACTTTAATAATTCACTTTAATAATTCAAAAATCTATTATAAATAGAATTCAATAGGTTTCATTATTTCATAGAAACTTGAAAATATTTTTCTCTAAACTCTCTCAATCGATTTACATATATATATATATATATATATATATATATATATATATATATATATATATATATATATATATTTACTCCGTATTATTTCAAGATATTATTAGTATACATAAAATATTACGACGGAGTGCTGTCCGAGTGATTTCAAAATTGTTTTTCGAGTAGGATAGGATTAAGGAAATTATGGGTTATAGCTATGGAGGTGATTGAGTATGGTTCATGGGTATGCTCGTGAGGTCAATATAGTGTTTATCATTTCCGTTGCGTCTACGTACCTTTCCTGCAATATTGAATCTCAATATTGATACGTGAGTACTCATAATTTAACTTTTACATACTAATAGTGTATCCCTGACTAGTGCTCGAGTATTTAGGATTATGCATGCTAGTACTTTTGATATTGCCCTTAGACAGGTTAGGTTGAATCTTGAATTAGTTACACTTGCGGTTGAGATAAGGTATAAGATATGCATGTCCTTGGAAAGCTAGCGAAAAATTAAGAACTTTTCCTTTAGATATCGAATGGTTTCGATGAACGGATTAGAAGTTATAATCAATTGAATTTTCGATATTTTTATTAAAAATGATTATTATTATCGTCGTTTTTATCGTCGTTCTAGTTTTATCTTATTATTATCATTATTATTATCTTTATCAATAAAAGGGATTTATCATTAAAAATTGTTTTTTTTATTACTATCGTTATTATCGTTAAAGTTATAATTAGTATTATTATTATTATTATCCAATTATCATTATTATTATTATTATTATTAGTATTATTATTATTATTATTATCATTATTAATATATATATATATCATTATTTAAAAATGGTTATTGTTAATGTTATTATTATTATTACTATATTATCATTAAGATAATTATTAGTATTATCGTTAATAATATTATAGTAACTATCATTATTAATATTAGTGTAATTAAAACAAATAATTGTAACACCTAAAAATTTTGATTACTATTATTATCATTATTATGAACACGATATAAAAGACGATTAAAAGCTATTAAACGAAACGATTAGGAAATAATGAGTAAGAGTGTCATGATGAAATTAAAATATTATAAGATATTAATTTAGATAAAATTATCGTTCTTATTATTTTTATCATTACTATTATTATTAAAAGTATCGTTAGTATTAAAACTATCGTTTTAACAAAAATTATCATTTTAATAGAAATGTCATTGTTACTATAAAATATCATTATTATTATTATTTTAAATAGAATTATTATTTTAAAGATAATATTAAAAATTATCGTAAATATTAAAGTTATCATAATTAGAATTATCGTTTTATCATAATATCATCTTAGTAATTATAAATATTGATATTTTTATAATAATAATTATTATTACAAAATAATACAACTTTTACTTACTATCATTATAGATATTATTTTATCAAATAAATATGTGATACAAACATATTTTACTACGTATAATAACTTACTTTAATAATACCTATCATATTATCTTTATGATATTAAATGAACCCTATAAATTTTATTACTTAATATATATATAAGTATATTTTATTATATAAATTTAATATAAAATTTTATTTATTAATAAATAAATTATATTATTTACTCTAATAAATCTTTTAAAAATATTTAAAAATATAAAACGACGATATTTAAACTATATATTAATCATGTATAGATTTTTGGAAATTATTTTGAGTCAAATTTACTTTTGTTGACTTTTGCATATTAGTCTCGAGCATTAGGATTGTGGTACACTATGACTTGACCTAATTTGTTAGACAAATATTGACCAACATATAAATATATATAATTAATTTAGGTTCGTGAATCTGAGGCCAACCTTGCACTTGTTCAATGACGTTATATGTATTTTTACTACGAAATACAGTATGGTGAGTTTCATTTGCTCCCTTTTACTCATTACATTTTTGGACTGAGAATACATGCATGATTATTGTTAATGTCGGTTACCAGGTGTTCACCATATGAATGATTATTTTTGTCTCTATGCATGGGACGTATATTTATGAGAACTGAAAATGAAATTCTTGTGGTCTATTAAAATAATGGAAATAAATGATTATGATAAACTAATGAACTCACCAACCTTTTGGTTGACACTTTAAAGCATGTTTATTCTCAGGTGTTAAAGAAATCTTCCGCTGTGCATTTGCTCATTTTAAAGATATTACTTGGAGTCTTTCATAGCATATTTCGAAGAACGTTGCATTCGAGTCATTGAGTTCATCAATGATTATTATTAAATCAATTTATAGTTGGATAGTGGATATTATGAAATGGTATGCATGCCTATCAATTTTAGATGTAAAGAAAGATTGTCTTTTAAAAATGAATGCAATGTTTGTAAAATGTATCATATAGAGGTTAAATACCTCGCAATGTAATCAACTATTGTGAATCGTTTATAATGTATATGAACGGGTCCTTTCAGTACAAAGCCCAATTACCCAATTTTAGTAATTAGTCCAACATCATGATTACTTCGGCTTAAATAAGCATAATAATAACTTAGCTACGAGACATTAAATTAAAAAGGTTAAACATAACTTACAATGATTAAAAATAGCATAGCGTTACACGGACAGAATTTCGACATACACCCTTACAACATTCGCTAACATACCCTTATTATTAGGATTAAAATTAAAATTAAAATTATAATATATATATATATATATATATATATATATATATATATATATATATATATATATATATATATATATATATATATATATATATATATATTTTTACGTATGATGAAAAGAAAATAAAGTTGTAAATAATCCGTCGAATTGCATGGCCTTTTATAGGTGGATTTCTGATTTTGTGGGCTCCGCGAGTGCGGCCTTTTTGGGCTTTATAAGCTCCGCGAGTGCGGAGCTGTGGGATCCAGCTCACACAAGTTTGGCTCCTAGCTTGCCGACGGATTTTATTATATAAATATAATATAAATATATAATTTATATAATTAATTATATATTATATTATATTTATATACATAATTAATTTGTAACTTTCGGTCCGTTGCGTGTACGTTGAAAGTTGGTTCATGTCTCGGTTCCGGATTTTTGAACGTCCTTTCGTATAATTTAATATCTTGTACTTTGCGTTTTGCGTCTTGTACTCTTGTAATTTTGAGACGTTTCTCATCAATAATTTGAACCTCTTTACTTGTACTTTGTACTTTTTAGCTTTTTGGTCGTTTGCGTCTTCAATTCGTCGAATCTGTCTTTTGTCATCACCTTTTAATATTTAAACAAATATTCCTTGTAAATAGGACAACTGCAACTAAAAGCTTGTCTTTCTTGAGGGATAATGCGATGAAATATATGTTCGTTTTTAGCATTATCATAGACTCAGATTATAACATGAAATATATTTCAAATCGATCCTAGAAACTTTTGGAATCATCAATTGAACCTGAACTATAACAGATTACACAAATTCGTTCGAAGAAAACTGTTTGACTTTTTAAAACCAAAACTTTGACTCGAAAATTCTAACTCAATATAATAAATTGGGATTTGATACCTTGCAGATAGTTTTCATGAATGATTCCTAACAACTCTGTATTAACGGATTTTGAAATTCGATTCATAACCGGGTTTTGGCTAAAAAGTTGAAGAACATAGATATTTGGTTCGAGTCTTTTGATTTCTGATTAGTTTTTCAATTTACAGCAGCTATCAGTAAATATATTTGATAAAGAAGGTAGATAATCGAATGAATTTTTTTATCAATAATGTAGAATGATTGATTGTTATATAAAGATAGAGTGTGTCGACCATAACTCACAAGCAGAATAGCAGACATGAGAAAAGGAATAAATAAAACAAATTATGACATATAACAAAATTATGCGTGATATTTGAAATGTCCCTTTCATATCGATTATAAACGTTTCATATTAATTGATTTCCTTGCGAGGTATTGACTTCTATATGAGACGTTTTTCAAAGACTGCATTCGATTTTTAAAACAAACCATAACTTTTATTTTATCGATAAAGGTTTAAAATATTATGACGTTTATCAAACAATGATAATCTAAAATATAGCGTTTTCACATGACCATTACATAATGGTTTATAATAATATTACACATCAATATAAGTCTTCGAATGCAGTTTTTAAACAATATTATACAGGTATGCAGACTCCAATCTTGTCTTTATTTAGTATGCAACAGCGGAAGCTCTTAATAATCACCTGAGAATAAACATGCTTTAAACGTCAACAAAAATGTTGGTGAGTTATAGGTTTAACCTATATATTTATCAATTCATAATAATAGACCACAAGATTTTCAATTTCCATTTCTCAATAACATGCAAACTGCATAAAAATTATTCGTATGATGAACACCTGGTAACCGACCTTAACAGGATGCATATAGAATATCCCCATCATTCCGGGACTCTCATCGGACATCATAAATCGAAGTACTAAAGCATCCGTAACTCGAATGAGGCTTGTTGGGCCAAATAGATCTATATTTAGGATTCGCGTCAATTGGAGGAAATTATAATAAACACCAATTCTTAGGCTACCAAGCTAAAAAGGGGCATATTCGGTTCGATAATTCAACATAGAATGTAATTTTTTTGATCACTTGTGTCTATTTCGTAAAACATTTATAAAACTGCATGTATTCTCATCCCAAAAATAATATATTTTAAAAGTGGGACTATAACTCACTTTCACAGATTTTTTTACTTTGTCGGAAAGTAAGACTTGGCCACGGGTTGATTCACGAACCTATAACAAATGTATACATATATATCAAGGTATGATCAAAATATATTCACAACATTTTTTATTTTTTAACGATTTAAGTTTGTTAAGTTAGCAGTCCAACGTTAGTAATCTACAACTAGTTGTCCACAGTTAGATGTACAGAAATAAATCAATATATATTATCTCGAATCAATCCACGACCCAGTGTATACAAGTCTCAGGCTAGATCACAACTCAAAGTATATATATTATTTTATAATCAACCTCAACCCTGTATAGCTAACTCGAGCATTACTGCATATAGAGTGTCTATGGTTGTTCCCAAATAATATATATAGATGGGTCGATATGATATGTCAAAACATTATATACGTGTCTATGGTATCCCAAGATTACATAATATATGTTAGAATACATGTATACTACAATATAAGTTAGTTAAGTTATGATTTGTATAGATTTGTTACAAATTTCACGTAGCTACAACAAGCAAAATTATCCAATCTTGTTTTACCCATAACTTCTTTGTTTTAAATCCATTTTGAGTGATTCAAGTTGCTATGGTTTCATAATGAACTGAAATTTGTGAAACTAAATAGAAAAAGTATAAGTTTGTAGTCAGAAATACAGGTTACAAGTCAATATTGTAAGAGGTAGTCATTTCAGTCGAAAGAACGACGTCTTGTGAAATGTCCCGTTCTTATTGATTAAAAACGTTCCATATTAATTGATTTCGTTGCGAGGTTTTGACCTCTATATGAGACGTTTTTCAAAGACTGCATTCATTTTAAAACAAACCATAACCTTTATTTCATCAATAAAGGTTTTAAAAAAAACTTTACGTAGATTATCAAATAATGATAATCTAAAATATCCTGTTTACACACGACCATTACATAATGGTTTACAATACAAATATGTTACAACAAAATAAGTTTCTTGAATGCAGTTTTTACACAATATCATACAAGCATGGACTCCAAATCTCGTCCTTATTTAAGTATGCGACAGCGGAAGCTCTTAATAATCACCTGAGAATAAACATGCTTAAAACGTCAACAAAAATGTTGGTGAGTTATAGGTTTAACCTATATATATCAAATCATAATAATAGACCACAAGATTTCATATTTCAATATACATCCCATACATAGAGATAAAAATCATTCATATGGTGAACACCTGGTAACCGACATTAACAAGATGCATATATAAGAATATCCCCATCATTCCGGGACACCCTTCGGATATGATATAAATTTCGAAGTACTAAAGCATCCGGTACTTTGGATGGGGTTTGTTAGGCCCAATAGATCTATCTTTAGGATTCGCGTCAATTAGGGTGTCTGTTCCCTAATTCTTAGATTACCAGACTTTAATAAAAAGGGGCATATTCGATTTCGATAATTCAACCATAGAATGTAGTTTCACGTACTTGTGTCTATTTTGTAAATCGTTTATAAAACCTGCATGTATTCTCATCCCAAAAATATTAGATTTTAAAAGTGGGACTATAACTCACTTTCACAGATTTTTACTTCGTCGGGAAGTAAGACTTGGCCACTGGTTGATTCACGAACCTATAACAATATATACATATATATCAAAGTATGTTCAAAATATATTTACAACACTTTTAATATATTTTGATGTTTTAAGTTTATTAAGTCAGCTGTCCTCGTTAGTAACCTACAACTAGTTGTCCACAGTTAGATGTACAGAAATAAATCGATAAATATTATCTTGAATCAATCCACGACCCAGTGTATACGTATCTCAGTATTGATCACAACTCAAACTATATATATTTTGGAATCAACCTCAACCCTGTATAGCTAACTCCAACATTCACATATAGAGTGTCTATGGTTGTTCCGAAATATATATAGATGTGTCGACATGATAGGTCGAAACATTGTATACGTGTCTATGGTATCTCAAGATTACATAATATACAATACAAGTTGATTAAGTTATGGTTGGAATAGATTTGTTACCAATTTTCACGTTGCTAAAATGAGAAAAATTATCCAATCTTGTTTTACCCATAACTTCTTCATTTTAAATCCGTTTTGAGTGAATCAAATTGCTATGGTTTCATATTGAACTATATTTTATGAATCTAAACAGAAAAAGTATAGGTTTATAGTCATAAAAATAAGTTACAAGTCGTTTTTGTAAAGGTAGTCATTTCAGTCGAAAGAACGACGTCTAGATGACCATTTTAGAAAACATACTTCCACTTTGAGTTTAACCATAATTTTTGGATATAGTTTCATGTTCATAATAAAAATCATTTTCTCAGAATAACAACTTTTAAATCAAAGTTTATCATAGTTTTTAATTAACTAACCCAAAACAGCCCGCGGTGTTACTACGACGGCGTAAATCCGGTTTTACGGTGTTTTTCGTGTTTCCAGGTTTTAAATCATTAAGTTAGCATATCATATAGATATAGAACATGTGTTTAGTTGATTTTAAAAGTCAAGTTAGAAGGATTAACTTTTGTTTGCGAACAAGTTTAGAATTAACTAAACTATGTTCTAGTGATTACAAGTTTAAACCTTCGAATAAGATAGCTTTATATGTATGAATCGAATGATGTTATGAACATCATTACTACCTTAATTTCCTTGGATAAACCTACTGGAAAAGAGAAAAATGGATCTAGCTTCAATGGATCCTTGGATGGCTCGAAGTTCTTGAAGCAGAATCATGACACGAAAACAAGTTCAAGTAAGATCATCACTTGAAATAAGATTGTTATAGTTATAGAAATTGAACCAAAGTTTGAATATGATTATTACCTTGTATTAGAATGATAACCTACTGTAAGAAACAAAGATTTCTTGAGGTTGGATGATCACCTTACAAGATTGGAAGTGAGCTAGCAAACTTGAAAGTATTCTTGATTTTATGAAACTAGAACTTTTGGAATTTATGAAGAACACTTAGAACTTGAAGATAGAACTTGAGAGAGATCAATTAGATGAAGAAAATTGAAGAATGAAAGTGTTTGTAGGTGTTTTTGGTCGTTGGTGTATGGATTAGATATAAAGGATATGTAATTTTGTTTTCATGTAAATAAGTCATGAATGATTACTCATATTTTTGTAATTTTATGAGATATTTCATGCTAGTTGCCAAATGATGGTTCCCACATGTGTTAGGTGACTCACATGGGCTGCTAAGAGCTGATCATTGGAGTGTATATACCAATAGTACATACATCTAAAAGCTGTGTATTGTACGAGTACGAATACGGGTGCATACGAGTAGAATTGTTGATGAAACTGAATGAGGATGTAATTGTAAGCATTTTTGTTAAGTAGAAGTATTTTGATAAGTGTATTGAAGTCTTTCAAAAGTGTATAAATACATATTAAAACACTACATGTATATACATTTTAACTGAGTCGTTAAGTCATCGTTAGTCGTTACATGTAAATGTTGTTTTGAAACCTTTAGGTTAACGATCTTGTTAAATGTTGTTAACCCAATGTTTATAATATCAAAAGAGATTTTAAATTATTATATTATCATGATATTATGATGTACAAATATCTCTTAATATGATATATATACATTAAATGTCGTTACAACGATAATCGTTACATATATGTCTCGCTTCAAAATCATTAAGTTAGTAGTCTTGTTTTTACATATGTAGTTCATTGTTAATATACTTAATGATATGTTTACTTATCATAATATAATGTTAACTATATATATAACCATATATATGTCATCATATAGTTTTTACAAGTTTTAACGTTCGTGAATCACCGGTCAACTTGGGTGGTCAATTGTCTATATGAAACCTATTTCAATTAATCAAGTCTTAACAAGTTTGATTGCTTAACATGTTGGAAACATTTAATCATGTAAATATCAATCTCAATTAATATATATAAACAATGAAAAGTTCGGGTCACTACAGTACCTACCCGTTAAATAAATTTCGTCCCGAAATTTTAAGCTGTTGAAGGTGTTGACGAATCTTCTGGAAATAGATGAGGGTATTTTTTCTTCATCTGATCTTCACGCTCCCAGGTGAACTCGGGTCCTCTACGAGCATTCCATCGAACCTTAACAATTGGTATCTTGTTTTGCTTAAGTCTTTTAACCTCACGATCCATTATTTCGACGGGTTCTTCGATGAATTGAAGTTTTTCGTTGATTTGGATTTCATCTAATGGAATAGTGAGATCTTCTTTAGCAAAACATTTCTTCAAATTCGAGACGTGGAAAGTGTTATGTACAGCCGCGAGTTGTTGAGGTAACTCAAGTCGGTAAGCTACTGGTCCGACACGATCAATAATCTTGAATGGTCCAATATACCTTGGATTTAATTTCCCTCGTTTACCAAATCGAACAACGCCTTTCCAAGGTGCAACTTTAAGCATGACCATCTCTCCAATTTCAAATTCTATATCTTTTCTTTTAATGTCAGCGTAGCTCTTTTGTCGACTTTGGGCGGTTTTCAACAGTTGTTGAATTTGGATGATCTTCTCGATAGTTTCTTGTATAATCTCCGGACCCGTAATCTGTCTATCCCCCACTTCACTCCAACAAATCGGAGACCTGCACTTTCTACCATAAAGTGCTTCAAACAGCGCCATCTCAATGCTTGAATGGTAGCTGTTGTTGTAGGAAAATTCTGCTAACGGTAGATGTCGATCCCAACTGTTTCCAAAATCAATAACACATGCTCGTAGCATGTCTTCAAGCGTTTGTATCGTCCTTTCGCTCTGCCCATCAGTTTGTGGATGATAGGCAGTACTCATGTCTAGACGAGTTCCTAATGCTTGCTGTAATGTCTGCCAGAATCTTGAAATAAATCTACCATCCCTATCAGAGATAATAGAGATTGGTATTCCATGTCTGGAGACGACTTCCTTCAAATACAGTCGTGCTAACTTCTCCATCTTGTCATCTTCTCTTATTGGCAGGAAGTGTGCTGATTTGGTGAGACGATCAACTATTACCCAAATAGTATCAAAACCACTTGCAGTCCTTGGCAATTTAGTGATGAAATCCATGGTAATGTTTTCCCATTTCCATTCTGGGATTTCAGGTTGTTGAAGTAGACCTGATGGTTTCTGATGCTCAGCTTTGACCTTAGAACACGTCAAACATTCTCCTACGTATTTAGCAACATCGGCTTTCATACCCGGCCACCAAAAATGTTTCTTGAGATCCTTGTACATCTTCCCCGTTCCAGGATGTATTGAGTATCTGGTTTTATGAGCTTCTCTAAGTACCATTTCTCTCATATCTCCAAATTTTGGTACCCAAATCCTTTCAGCCCTATACCGGGTTCCGTCTTCCCGAATATTAAGATGCTTCTCCGATCCTTTGGGTATTTCATCCTTTAAATTTCCCTCTTTTAAAACTCCTTGTTGCGCCTCCTTTATTTGAGTAGTAAGGTTATTATGAATCATTATATTCATAGATTTTACTCGAATGGGTTCTCTGTCCTTCCTGCTCAAGGCATCGGCTACCACATTTGCCTTCCCCGGGTGGTAACGAATCTCAAAGTCGTAATCATTCAATAATTCAATCCACCTACGCTGCCTCATATTCAGTTGTTTCTGATTAAATATGTGTTGAAGACTTTTGTGGTCGGTATATATAATACTTTTGACCCCATATAAGTAGTGCCTCCAAGTCTTTAATGCAAAAACAACCGCGCCTAATTCCAAATCATGCATCGTATAATTTTGTTCGTGAATCTTCAATTGTCTAGACGCATAAGCAATCACCTTCGTTCGTTGCATTAATACACAACCGATACCTTGCTTTGATGCATCACAATAAATCACAAAATCATCATTCCCTTCAGGCAATGACAATATAGGTGCCGTAGTTAGCTTTTTCTTCAATAACTGAAACGCTTTCTCTTGTTCATCATTCCATTCAAATTTCTTCCCTTTATGCGTTAATGCAGTCAAGGGTTTTGCTATTCTGGAAAAGTCTTGGATGAACCTTCTGTAGTAACCAGCTAGTCCTAAAAACTGTCGTATGTGTTTCGGAGTTTTCGGGGTTTCCCACTTTTCAACAGTTTCTATCTTTGCTGGATCCACCTTAATACCTTCTTTGTTCACTATGTGACCGAGGAATTGAACTTCTTCCAACCAAAATGCACACTTTGAAAACTTAGCGTACAATTCTTCCTTCCTCAATACTTCTAACACCTTTCTCAAATGTTCACCGTGTTCTTGGTCATTCTTTGAGTAAATAAGTATGTCATCAATGAAAACAATGACAAACTTGTCAAGGTATGGTCCACACACTCGGTTCATAAGGTCCATGAACACAGCTGGTGCATTAGTTAAACCAAACGGCATGACCATAAACTCATAATGACCGTAACGTGTTCTGAAAGCAGTCTTTGGAATATCATCTTCTTTCACCCGCATTTGATGATACCCGGAACGTAAGTCAATCTTTGAATAAACAGACGAGCCTTGTAGTTGATCAAATAAGTCGTCGATTCTCGGTAGTGGGTAGCGGTTCTTGATGGTAAGTTTGTTCAACTCTCGGTAGTCGATACACAACCTGAATGTACCATCTTTCTTCTTGACAAACAAAACAGGAGCTCCCCACGGTGATGTGCTTGGTCGAATGAAACCACGCTCTAAAAGTTCTTGTAATTGGCTTTGCAGTTCTTTCATCTCGCTGGGTGCGAGTCTGTAAGGAGCACGAGCTATTGGTGCAGCTCCTGGTACAAGATCTATTTGAAATTCAACGGATCGATGTGGGGGTAATCCCGGTAATTCTTTCGGAAATACATCGGGAAATTCTTTTGCAATGGGAACATCATTGATGCTCTTTTCTTCAGTTTGTACTTTCTCGACGTGTGCTAGAACAGCATAGCAACCTTTTCTTATTAGTTTTTGTGCCTTCAAATTACTAATAAGATGAGGCTTCGTGTTGCCCTTTTCTCCGTACACCATTAAGGGTTTTCCTTTTTCTCGTATAATGCGAATTGCATTTTTGTAACAAACGATCTCTGCTTTCACTTCTTTCAACCAGTCCATACCGATTATCACATCAAAACTCCCTAACTCTACTGGTATCAAATCAATCTTAAATGTTTCGCTAACCAGTTTAATTTCTCGATTCCGACATATATTATCTGCTGAAATTAATTTACCATTTGCTAATTCGAGTAAAAATTTACTATCCAAAGGCGTCAATGGACAACTTAATTTAGCACAAAAATCTCTACTCATATAGCTTCTATCCGCACCCGAATCAAATAAAACGTAAGCAGATTTATTGTCAATAAGAAACGTACCCGTAACAAGCTCCGGGTCTTCTTGTGCCTCTGCCGCATTAATATTGAAAACTCTTCCGCGGCCTTGTCCATTCGTGTTCTCCTGGTTCGGGCAATTTCTAATAATGTGGCCCGGTTTTCCACATTTATAACAAACTACATTGGCATAACTTGCTCCGACACTACTTACTCCGCCATTACTCGTTCCGACACCATTTGTTCCTTTCGTTCTATTAACCCCTGGTCCGTAGACCTCACACTTCGCCGCGCTATGACCATTTCTTTTACACTTGTTGCAAAATTTGGTGCAGAACCCCGAGTGATTCTTTTCACACCTTTGGCATAGCTGCTTCTGATTGTTGTTGTTGTTGCGGTTATTATTGTTGTTGGGATGATTGTTGTAGTTGCTGTTGTTATTGTTGTTGTTGTTGTTGTTGGGCCGTTTGTTGTAGTTGCGATTGATGTTGCGATTGTTGGGATAATTGTTGCGATTATTGTTGTAATTGCTGTTGTTGTTGTATTGGTGATTCTTATCACCGTTTTCCTCCCACTTTCTTTTGACTTGCTTCACATTGGCCTCTTCAGCAGTCTGTTCTTTAATTCTTTCTTCAATCTGGTTCACTAGTTTGTGAGCCATTCTACATGCCTGTTGTATGGAGGCGGGCTCGTGTGAACTTATATCTTCTTGGATTCTTTCCGGTAATCCTTTCACAAACGCGTTGATCTTCTCTTCCTCATCTTCGAATGCTCCCCGACACAATAGGCACAATTCTGTGAATCGTCTTTCGTACGTGGTAATATCAAATCCTTGGGTTCGTAACCCTCTAAGTTCTGTCTTGAGCTTATTGACCTCGGTTCTGGGACGGTACTTCTCGTTCATCAAGTGCTTGAATGCTGACCACGGTAGTGCGTACGCATCGTCTTGTCCCACTTGCTCTAGATAGGTATTCCACCATGTTAACGCAGAACCTGTGAAGGTATGCGTAGCGTACTTCACTTTGTCCTCTTCAGTACACTTACTTATGGCAAACACCGATTCGACCTTCTCGGTCCACCGTTTCAATCCGATCGGTCCTTCGGTTCCATCAAATTCCAAAGGTTTGCAGGCAGTGAATTCTTTGTAGGTGCATCCTACACGATTTCCTGTACTGCTAGATCCAAGGTTATTGTTGGTATGTAGCGCAGCCTGTACTGCGGCTATGTTTGAAGCTAGAAAAGTACGGAATTCCTCTTCATTCATATTCACGGTGTGTCGAGTAGTCGGTGCCATTTCCTTCAAAATAGTCAAATGGAACAAGTTAATCATACAGAATATTAAGAGTAGTTAATAGTATTTCGTAGCATAATATGAACTCATTTATAAAAGCTTTTTCTTCATATTAGCGTTTTATAAGTTTAAATTCGGGTAGTACCTACCCGTTAAGTTCATACTTAGTAGCTAATATACAATTCAACTACTACAATTCTATATGAAAAACTGATTATAATAATATTTTGCGTTCAAACTTTTATACAATATTTTACAAACTTACAATACCGCTTATTTTACATAAAGCATGAAATATAGCACACAATAACTTTGATACAAGATAGTTGTGAAGATAATTCTAGCTAGTACACAAGTCGTTCAGCAAAGGCAATAAAGACACGTAATTCATACGTCCAGAAACAAGTCATGCATTCTGGTTTTACTAGGACTACTTCCCATCCTTGGTCTTGTGGAACATAACCGTTATGGCCGTTGATAAGACAGCGTGTTGTAACGTCGTCAAAGGGACGAGGGTTACGTAATGTCCAACAGTCCCGTAATAATCTAAAAACCTCATTTCTTACCCCAATTACCGACTCCATCACTTGTGGAAACGTTTTGTTTAATAGTTGTAGCCCGATGTTCTTGTTCTCACATTGGTGAGAAGCGAACATTACTAATCCGTAAGCATAACATGCTTCTTTATGTTGCATGTTAGCCACTTTTTCTAAATCACGAAGTCCAATATTCGGATATATTGAGTCAAAATAATTTCTTAACCCGTTGCGTAAAATAGCATTTGGGTTCCCCGCAATATATGCGTCAAAGTAAACACATCGTAACTTATGGGTTTCCCAATGTGATATCCCCCATCTTTCAAAAGAAAGTCTCTTATAAACCAAGACATTCTTGGAACGTTCTTCGAATGTCTTACAAACTGATCTCGCCTTAAATAGTTGTCTATCCATTTTGTGTTTTTAAACTGTAAAATAGACAAGAGTTAGATTCATAAAAAAAATACTTATTAATACAAGCAATTTTTACATATATCATAAAGCATAAGCACACTATATTACATATATTACACCACACGAATACAACTATCTTATTCCGACTCGCTCGTTTCTTCTTCTTCGGTTTTGGTTCGTTTTGCCAGGTTTCTAGGGATATATGATGTTCCCCTAATACGAGCCGTAATTTTCCACATTGGTTTAGAAAAACCTGGTGGTTTAGAGGTTCCCGGGTCATTGTTACAACTTAAGGACTTCGGGGGTTGACGATACATATAAAGTTCATCGGGGTTGGAATTAGATTTCTCTATTTTTATGCCCTTTCCCTTATTATTTTCTTTTGCCTTTTTAAATTCAGTTGGGGTAATTTCTATAACATCATCGGAATTCTCGTCGGAATCCGATTCATCGGAGAATTGGTAATCCTCCCAATATTTTGCTTCCTTGGCGGAAACACCATTGACCATAATTAACCTTGGTCGGTTGGTTGAGGATTTTCTTTTACTTAACCGTTTTATTATTTCCCCCACCGGTTATATTTCTTCATCCGGTTCCTCCTCTTCCGGTTCTGATTCTTCTTCCGGTTCCGACTCTTCTTCCGGTTCCTCTTCGGGAACTTGTGAATCATTCCAATTTACATTTAACTCTTCATTATTATTAGGTGAGTCAATGGGACTTGTTCTAGAGGTAGACATCTATCACATAATATCAAACGCGTTAAGAGATTAATATATCACATAATATTCACATGTTAAAAATATATAGTTTCCAACAAAATTTGTTAAGCAATCATTTTTCAAGTAAACACGGTCGAAGTCCAGACTCACTAATGCATCCTAACAAACTCGATTAGACACACTAATGCAAAATTCTGGTTCTCTAAGACCAACGCTCTGATACCAACTGAAATGTCCCGTTCTTATTGATTAAAAACGTTCCATATTAATTGATTTCGTTGCGAGGTTTTGACCTCTATATGAGACGTTTTTCAAAGACTGCATTCATTTTAAAACAAACCATAACCTTTATTTCATCAATAAAGGTTTTAAAAAAAAACTTTACGTAGATTATCAAATAATGATAATCTAAAATATCCTGTTTACACACGACCATTACATAATGGTTTACAATACAAATATGTTACAACAAAATAAGTTTCTTGAATGCAGTTTTTACACAATATCATACAAGCATGGACTCCAAATCTCGTCCTTATTTAAGTATGCGACAGCGGAAGCTCTTAATAATCACCTGAGAATAAACATGCTTAAAACGACAACAAAAATGTTGGTGAGTTATAGGTTTAACCTATATATATCAAATCATAATAATAGACCACAAGATTTCATATTTCAATATACATCCCATACATAGAGATAAAAATCATTCATATGGTGAACACCTGGTAACCGACATTAACAAGATGCATATATAAGAATATCCCCATCATTCCGGGACACCCTTCGGATATGATATAAATTTCGAAGTACTAAAGCATCCGGTACTTTGGATGGGGTTTGTTAGGCCCAATAGATCTATCTTTAGGATTCGCGTCAATTAGGGTGTATGTTCCCTAATTCTTAGATTACCAGACTTTAATAAAAAGGGGCATATTCGATTTCGATAATTCAACCATAGAATGTAGTTTCACGTACTTGTGTCTATTTTGTAAATCGTTTATAAAACCTGCATATATTCTCATCCCAAAAATATTAGATTTTAAAAGTGGGACTGTAACTCACTTTCACAGATTTTTACTTCGTCGGGAAGTAAGACTTGGCCACTGGTTGATTCACGAACCTATAACAATATATACATATATATCAAAGTATGTTCAAAATATATTTACAACACTTTTAATATATTTTGATGTTTTAAGTTTATTAAGTCAGCTGTCCTCGTTAGTAACCTACAACTAGTTGTCCACAGTTAGATGTACAGAAATAAATCGATAAATATTATCTTGAATCAATCCACGACCCAGTGTATACGTATCTCAGTATTGATCACAACTCAAACTATATATATTTTGGAATCAACCTCAACCCTGTATAGCTAACTCCAACATTCACATATAGAGTGTCTATGGTTGTTCCGAAATATATATAGATGTGTCGACATGATAGGTCGAAACATTGTATACGTGTCTATGGTATCTCAAGATTACATAATATACAATACAAGTTGATTAAGTTATGGTTGGAATAGATTTGTTACCAATTTTCACGTTGCTAAAATGAGAAAAATTATCCAATCTTGTTTTACCCATAACTTCTTCATTTTAAATCCGTTTTGAGTGAATCAAATTGATATGGTTTCATATTGAACTATATTTTATGAATCTAAACAGAAAAAGTATAGGTTTATAGTCGGAAAAATAAGTTACAAGTCGTTTTTGTAAAGGTAGTCATTTCAGTCGAAAGAACGACGTCTAGATGAACATTTTAGAAAACATACTTCCACTTTGAGTTTAACCATAATTTTTGGATATAGTTTCATGTTCATAATAAAAATCATTTTCTCAGAATAACAACTTTTAAATCAAAGTTTATCATAGTTTTTAATTAACTAACCCAAAACAGCCCGCGGTGTTACTACGACGGCGTAAATCCGGTTTTACGGTGTTTTTCGTGTTTCCGGGTTTTAAATCATTAAGTTAGCATATCATATAGATATAGAACATGTGTTTAGTTGATTTTAAAAGTCAAGTTAGAAGGATTAACTTTTGTTTGCGAACAAGTTTAGAATTAACTAAACTATGTTCTAGTGATTACAAGTTTAAACCTTCGAATAAGATAGCTTTATATGTATGAATCGAATGATGTTATGAACATCATTACTACCTTAATTTCCTTGGATAAACCTACTGGAAAAGAGAAAAATGGATCTAGCTTCAATGGATCCTTGGATGGCTCGAAGTTCTTGAAGCAGAATCATGACACGAAAACAAGTTCAAGTAAGATCATCACTTGAAATAAGATTGTTATAGTTATAGAAATTGAACCAAAGTTTGAATCTGATTATTACCTTGTATTAGAATGATAACCTACTGTAAGAAACAAATATTTCTTGAGGTTGGATGATCACCTTACAAGATTGGAAGTGAGCTAGCAAACTTGAAAGTATTCTTGATTTTATGAAACTAGAACTTTTGGAATTTATGAAGAACACTTAGAACTTGAAGATAGAACTTGAGAGAGATCAATTAGATGAATAAAATTGAAGAATGAAAGTGTTTGTAGGTGTTTTTGGTCGTTGGTGTATGGATTAGATATAAAGGATATGTAATTTTGTTTTCATGTAAATAAGTCATGAATGATTACTCATATTTTTGTAATTTTATGAGATATTTCATGCTAGTTGCCAAATGATGGTTCCCACATGTGTTAGGTGACTCACATGGGCTGCTAAGAGCTGATCATTGGAGTGTATATACCAATAGTACATACATCTAAAAGCTGTGTATTGTACGAGTACGAATACGGGTGCATACGAGTAGAATTGTTGATGAAACTGAACGAGGATGTAATTGTAAGCATTTTTGTTAAGTAGAAGTATTTTGATAAGTGTATTGAAGTCTTTCAAAAGTGTATAAATACATATTAAAACACTACATGTATATACATTTTAACTGAGTCGTTAAGTCATCGTTAGTCGTTACATGTAAATGTTGTTTTGAAACCTTTAGGTTAACGATCTTGTTAAATGTTGTTAACCCAATGTTTATAATATCAAAAGAGATTTTAAATTATTATATTATCATGATATTATGATGTACAAATATCTCTTAATATGATATATATACATTAAATGTCGTTACAACGATAATCGTTACATATATGTCTCGCTTCAAAATCATTAAGTTAGTAGTCTTGTTTTTACATATGTAGTTCATTGTTAATATACTTAATGATATGTTTACTTATCATAATATAATGTTAACTATATATATAACCATATATATGTCATCATATAGTTTTTACAAGTTTTAACGTTCGTGAATCACCGGTCAACTTGGGTGGTCAATTGTCTATATGAAACCTATTTCAATTAATCAAGTCTTAACAAGTTTGATTGCTTAACATGTTGGAAACATTTAATCATGTAAATATCAATCTCAATTAATATATATAAACATGGAAAAGTTCGGGTCACTACATCTTGATGACCATTTTGAAAAACATACTTCCACTTTGAGTTTAACCATGATTTTTGGATATAGTTTCATGTTCATAAGAAAAATTATTTTCCCAGAAGGACAACTTTTAAATCAAAGTTTATCATAGGTTTTAATTATCTAACCCAAAACAGTCCCCGGTTTCACTACGACGGCGTATGTCCGATTTTACGATGTTCTTCGTGTTTCCAGGTTTTAAATCATTAAGTTAGCATATCATATAGATATAGAACATGTGTTTAGTTGATTTTAAAAGTCAAGTTAGAAGGATTAACTTTGTTTGCGAACAAGTTTAGAATTAACTAAACTATGTTCTAGTTATTACAAGTTTAAATCTTCGAATAAGATAGTTATATATATATATGAATCGAATGATGTTCATGAACATCATTACTACCTCAAGTTTAGTAGGTAAACCTACTGGAAGTAACAAGAAATGATTTAGCTTCAAAGGATCTTGGATGGCTTGAAAGTTCTTGAAGTAGAATCATGACACGAAAACATATTCAAGTAAGATTCCTACTCGAATTAAGATTGTATAGTTATAGAAATTGAATCAAAGTTTGAATATGAGTATTACCTTGAATTAGAATGATAACCTACTGTAAATAACAAAGGTTTCTTGATCTTAGATGATTACTTAGAATGGATTAGAAAGCTTGGAAGTAGACTTGCAAACTTAAAAGTGTTCTTGAAGTTTACTTGAGTAGTTGTTTTGAAAGTTGATCTAGGTTAGGATTTATGAACTAGATTGAGCTAGATTTTGTTGAAGATGATGAAGAACACTTAGAACACCAAGAGAGAACTTGAGAGAGATAAGTTTGATGCATGAAAGTTGAAAATTGAAAATGTTATGGTTGGTGAAGAAAAACGTGATCCTACCCTTGAATATAAGGTTCCATTAGTTTGTATTTTTGTTAGATATTTCATGCTAGTTGCCAAATGATGGTTCTCACATGTTTAGGTGACTCATTAAGGCTGCTAAGAGCTGATCATTGAAGTGTATATACCAATAGTATATACATTTAGAAGTTGTGTATTGTACGAGTATGAATACGGATTGAATACGAGTAAATAGTGTACTGTAGTAAATAGTGTTTACTGTAGCAAATAGTATTTTACTGTAGGAAATAGGGTTTTACTGTAGCAAATTGTTTCACTGTAGCGAATAGTATTTTACTGTAGCAAGCGAAAATTTACTGTAGCAAATAGTGTTTTACTGTAGCAAATAGTGTTTTAGTTGTACATCTTTGATTTAATTGTATTTCTTCTTACATATAAACACATATATATATATATATATATATATATATATATATATATATATATATAATAAAAACTTACATCATAAAAAAAATAAAATGATTATATAATTATTACAAGTTATGACATTCGTGAATCATCAGGCAAACGGGGTGGACAATTGTCTGCATAAACTCATTTCAATTAATCAAGTCTTAACAAGTTTAATTGCTTAACATGTTGGAAACATTTAATCATGCAATTATAGTTTTCATTTAATATATAATCATGAAAAATTTAGGGTCACTACAGTACCTACCCGTTAAATAAATTTCGTCCCGAAAATTTAAGCAGTTGAAGGTGTTGACGCATCTTCTGGAAATAGGTGCGAGTATTTCAGCGTTATTTGATCTTCACTCTCCCAGGTGAACTCGGGTCCTCTACGAGCATTCCATCGAACCTTAACGATTGGTATTTTATTTTGCTTAAGTCTTTTAACCTCACGATCCATTATTTCAACGGGTTCTTCGATGAATTGAAGTTTTTCGTTGATTTGGATTTCGTCTAACGGAATAGTGAGATCTTCTTTAGCAAAACATTTCTTTAGATTCGAGACATGAAAAATATTATGTACCCCGGTGAGTTGTTGAGGTAAGTCAAGTCGGTAAGCTACTGGTCCGACACGATCGATTATCTTGAATGGTCCAATGTACCTTGGATTTAGTTTTCCCCGTTTACCAAATTGAACAACACCTTTCCAAGGTGAAACCTTAAGCATGACCATCTCTCCAATTTCAAATTCTATATCTTTTCTTTTAATGTCCGCGTAGCTCTTTTGTCGACTTTGGGCGGTTTTCAACCGTTGTTGAATTTGGATGATTTTCTCTGTGGTTTCTTGGATGATTACTGGACCCGTAATCTGTCTACACCCCACTTCACTCCAACAAATCGGAGACCTGCACTTTCTACCATAAAGTGCCTCAAACGGTGCCATCTCAATACTCGAGTGGTAACTGTTGTTGTAGAAAAACTCTGCTAATGGTAGATGTCGATCCCAACTATTTCCAAAATCAATAACACATGCTTGTAGCATGTCTTCAAGCGTTTGTATCGTCCTTTCACTCTGCCCATCAATTTGTGGATGATAGGCAATACTCATGTCTAGACGAGTTCCCAATGCTTGTTGTAATATCTGCCAAAACCTTGAAACAAATCTGCCATCCCTATCAGAGATAATAGAGACTGGTATTCCATGTCTGAAGACAACTTCCTTCAAGTATAATCGCGCCAACTTCTCCATTTTATCATCTTCTCTCATTGGCAGAAAGTGTGCTAACTTGGTGAGACGATCAACTACTACCCAAATAGTATCATAACCACTTGCAGTCCTTGGCAATTTAGTAATGAAATCCATGGAAATGTTTTCCCATTTCCATTCTGGGATTTCGGGTTGTTGAAGTAGACCTGATGGTTTCTGATGTTCAGCATTGACCTTAGAAAACATCAAACATTCTCCTACATATCTAGCAATATCGGCTTTCATACCCGGCCACCAAAAGTGTTTCTTGAGATCTTTGTACATCTTTCCCGCTCCGGGATGTATTGAGTATCTAGTTTTATGTGCTTCCTTAAGTACCATTTCTCTCACATCTCCAAACTTTGGTACCCAAATTCTTTCAGCCCTATACCGGGTTCCGTCTTCCCTAATATTAAGATGTTTCTCCGAACCTTTGGGTATTTCATTCTTCAAATTTCTCTCTTTTAAAACTCCTTGCTGCACCTCCTTTATTTGAGTAGTAAGGTTAGTACGAATAATTATATTCATAGCTTTTACCCGCATAGGTTCTCTGTCCTTTCTACTCAAAGCGTCGGCTACCACATTTGCCTTCCCCGAGTGGTAACGAATCTCAAAATCGTAATCATTTAACAATTCAATCCACCTACGCTGCCTCATGTTCAGTTGTTTCTGATTAAATATATGTTGGAGACTTTTGTGGTCGGTATATATAATACTTTTAACCCCATATAGGTAGTGCCTCCAAGTCTTTAATGCAAAAACAACAGCACCTAATTCCAAATAGTGAGTCATATAATTTTGCTCGTGAATCTTCAATTGTCTGGACGCATAGGCAATTACCTTCGTTCGTTGCATTAATACACAACCGAGGCCTTGCTTTGAGGCATCACAATATATCACAAAATCATCATTCCCTTCAGGCAATGACAATATAGGTGCCGTAGTTAACTTTTTCTTCAACAATTGAAATGCTTTCTCCTGCTCATCCTTCCATTCAAATTTCTTCCCTTTATGCGTTAATGCAGTCAAGGGTTTTGCTATTTTAGAAAAATCTTGGATGAACCTTCTGTAGTAACCAGCCAGTCCTAAAAATTGGCGTATATGCTTCGGGGTTTTCGGGGGTTCCCACTTTTCCGCGGTTTCAATCTTTTCCGGATCTACTTGAATACCTTCTTTGTTCACTATGTGACCGAGGAATTGAACTTCTTCCAACCAAAATGCACACTTTAAAAATTTTGCGTACAGTTGTTCCTTCCTCAATAATTCTAGCACTTTTCTCAAATGTTCTTCGTGCTCTTGATCATTCTTTGAGTAAATGAGTATGTCATCGATGAAGACAATGACAAACTTGTCAAGATATGGCCCACACACTCGGTTCATGAGGTCCATGAACATAGCTGATGCGTTGGTAAATCCAAACGGCATAACCATAAACTCGTAATGACCGTAACGCGTTCTGAAAGCAGTCTTCGGAATATCATCCTCCTTCACCCGCATTTGATGATACCCAAAACGTAAATCAATCTTCGAATAAACTGACGAGCCTTGTAGTTGATCAAATAAGTCGTCGATTCTCGGTAGTGGGTAACGGTTCTTGATGGTAAGTTTGCTCAACTCTCGGTAGTCGATACACAACCTGAATGTACCATCCTTCTTTTTGACAAACAAAACAGGAGCTCCCCATGGTGATGTACTTGGATGTATTAAACCACGCTCTAATAGTTCTTGTAGTTAGATTTGAAGTTCCTTCATTTCACTGGGTGCGAGTCTGTATAGAGCACGAGCTATTGGTGCAGCTCCTGGTACAAGATCTATTTGAAATTCAACGGATCAGTGTGGAGGTAGTCCCGGTAATTCTTTCGAAAATACATCGGGAAATTCTTTTACGATGGGAACATCATTGATGTTCTTTTCTTCGGTTTGTACTTTCTCGACATGTGCTAGCACAGCATAGCAACCTTTTCTTATTAGCTTTTGCGCCTTCAAATTACTAATAAGATTTGGCTTTGCGTTGCTCTTTTCTCCGTACACCATTAAGGGTTTTCCTTCTTCTCATACAATGCAAATTGCATTTTTGTAACATACGATCTCTGTTCTCTCCTTTTTCAACCAGTCCATGCCAATTATCACATCAAAACTCCCTAACTCTACTGGTATCAAATCAATCTTAAACGTTTCGCTAACCAGTTTAATTTCTCAATTCCGGCATATTTTATCTGCCGAAATTAATTTACCGTTTGGTAATTCGAGTAAAAATTTATTATTCATAGGCGTCAATGGACCACTTAATTTAGCACAAAAATCTCTACTCATATAGCTTCTATCCGCACCCGAATCAAATAAAACATAAGAAGGTTTTTCATCGATAAGAAACGTACCCGTAACAAGCTCCGGGTCTTCCTACGCTTCTTCCGTATTAATGTTAAAAACTCTCCCACGGCTTTGCCCATTATTATTTCCCTGGTTTGGGCACGTAGTTTTGTAGTGTCCCTTCTTCCCGCATCCGAAATAAATAATGTTGGCAGTATTTGTTCTTTTAGTCACTGGTCCGAAAGCTTCACACTTCGTTGCAGCATGACCCTTCCTATTACATTTGGTACATACTATTTCACAAAATTTACCCGGATGATATCCTTCACACCTATTGCATGGAATTTTCTAATTGTTGTTGTCATTGTTGTTATTGAGATTGTTATTGGGATTGATGTGGTTGTTATTGTTGTTGGGACGGTTGTTGTAGTTGTTATTGTTGGGACATTTTTTGTAATTATTGTTGGGATTTCGATTGTTGTTGTTGCGATTGATGTTGCGGTTGTTGTGATAGTTGTTGCGATTGTGGTTGTGATTGTTGTTGTTGTTGTATTGGTGACTCTTGTCACTGTTTTCTTCCCACTTCCTCTTGACTTGTTTCGTGTTGGCTTCTTCGGTCGCTTGCTCTTTAATTCTTCCCTTAATCTGATTTATGAGTTTGTGAGCCATTAGACTTGCCTTTTGTATGGAGGCGGGCTCGTGTGAACTCACATCTTCTTGAATCCTTTCTGGTAACCCTTTTACAAATGCGTCGATTTTCTCTTCTTCATCTTCGAACGATCCCGTACACAATAGGCACAACTCTGTGAATCGTCGTTCGTACTTGGTAATATCAAACCCTTGTGTTCGTAACCCTCTAAGCTCTACCTTGAGCTTATTGACCTCGTTTCTGGGACGGTACTGCTCGTTCAATAAGTGTTTGAATGCTGACCACGGTAGTGCGTAAGCAGCATCTTGTCCCACCTGTTCTAGATAAGTGTTCCACCATGTTAACACGGTACCTGTGAAGGTATGCGTGGCATACTTCACCCTATCTTCTTCAGTACATTTACTTATTGCAAACACCGATTCGACCTTCTCGGTCCACCGTTTCAATCCGATTAGTCCTTCAGTTCTATCAAATTCCAAAGGTTTGCAGGCAGTAAATTCTTTGTAGGAGCATCCTACACGATTTCTCGTGGCGTTAGTTGCATTGCTAGATTCAGAGTTATTATTGTTGTTTTGCATTGCAGCCTGTACTGCGGCTATGTTGGCAGTAAGAAAAACACGAAAGTCTTCCTCGCTCATGTTCAAGTTCTGACGAGTAGTCCGTGCCATTTTCTTCAAAAATAACCAAAAGAATTAAGTTAATCTTATAAAATATTAAGAGTAGTCAATAATATTTCGTAGCATAATATGAACTTATTTATAAAAGCTTTTTCTTCATATTAGCGTTTTATAAGTTTTAATTCTGGTAGTACCTACCCGTTGTAGTGACCCGAACTTTTCCATGATTATATATTAAATGAAAACTATATTTGCATGATTAAATATTTCCAACATGTTAAGCAATCAAACTTGTTAAGACTTGATTAATTGAAATGAGTTTCATGTAGACAATTGACCACCCAAGTTGACCGGCGATTCACGAACGTTAAAACTTGTAAAAACGACATAATGATATATATATATATATGGATATATATATATATGGTTAACATGAGATTATGATAAGTAAGTATCTCACTAAGTATATTAACAATGTGTGATATACATAAAAAATGAGAATATTGAATTATGAAGCTCGAAACGATATACATAACGATTATCGTTATAACAACGTCTTACTAAATGCATATGTATTGTATTAAGATATTGATATACTATATTTAACATGATAAAATGATAATTAAGTATATCATTGAGTGTATTAACAATGAACTATACAAGTAAGATGAGACTACTAACTTAAGGATTTCGAAACAATATATATATGTAACGACTAACGATGACTTAACGACTCAGTTAAAATGTATATACATGTAGTGTATTTAGATGTATTAGTACAATTTTCAAAGACTTAAAGACACATATCAAAGTACTTCTACTTAACAAAAATGCTTACAATTACATCCTCATTCATTTTCATCAACAATTCTACTCGTATGCACCCGTATTCGTATTCGTACAATACACAGCTTCTAGATGTATTTACTATTGGTATATACACTTTAATGATCAGCTCTTAGCAGCCCTTGTGAGTCACCTAAACATGTGGGAACCATCATTTGGCAACTAGCATGAAATATCTCACAAAATTACAAAAAATATCATAAATCATTCATGAATTATTTACAAAAAAAAAAAAAAAACAAACTTACACATCCTTTATATCTAATCCATATACCAACGACCAAAAACACCTACAAACACTTTCATTCTTCAATTTTCTTCATCTAATTGATCTCTCTCAAGTTCTAACTTCAAGTTCTAAGTGTTCTTCATAAATTCTATAAGTTCTAGTTTCATAAAATCAAGAATACTTTCAAGTTTACAAGTCTACTTCCAAGCTTTCTAATCCATTCCAAGTAATCATATAAGATCAAGAAACCTCTGTTATTTACAGTAGGTTATCATTCTAATTCAAGGTAATATTCATATTCAAACTTTTATTCGATTTCTATAACTATAAACTATCTTAATTCGAGTAAAAATTTTACTTGAACTTGTTTTTGTGTCATGATTCTACTTCAAGAACTTTCAAGCCATCCAAGATCCTTTGAAGCTAGATCAATTTTTGTCACTTACAGTAGGTTTACTACTAAACTTAAGGTAGTAATGATATTCATAACATCATTCGATTCATATATATAACTATCTTATTCGAAGATTTAAACTTGTAATCACTAGAACATAGTTTAGTTAATTCTAAACTTGTTCGCAAACAAAGTTAATTCTTCTAACATAACTTTTAAAATCAATTAAACACATATTCTATATCTATATGATATGCTAACTTAATGATTTAAAACCTGAAAACACGAAGAACACCGTAAAACCAGACACACGCCGTCGTAGTGAAACCGGGGGCTGTTTTGGGTTAGAAAAATAAAAACTATCTTAATCTTTGAATTGGAAGTTTATTTTCTGGAAAAATGATATTTCATATGAATATGATACTATATCCAAAAATCATGGTTAAACACAAAGTTGAAGTATGTTTTTCAAAATGGTCATCAAGATGTCGTTTTTTCGACGGAAATGACTACATCTTTAAAAATGACTTGTAACCTGTATTTTCGACTATAAACTTATACTTTTTCTGTTTAGTTTCATAAATTTCAGTTCATTATGAAACCATAGCAACTTGAATCACTCAAAACGGATTTGAAACGAAGAAATGACGGGTAAAACAAAATTGGATAAATTTGCTACTTTTAGCTACGAAAATTTTGTAACAAATCTAGACTAACCATAACTTAACTAACTTATATTGTATTATACATGCATTCTAACATATAATATGTAATCTTGAGATACCATAGACACGTATACAATGTTTTGACATATCATATCGACCCATCTATATATATTATTTAGAACAACCATAGACACTCTATATGCAGTAATGCTTGAGTTAGCTATACAGGGTTGAGGTTGATTCCAAAATAATATATATACTTTGAGTTGTGATCTAGCCTGTTATTTGTATACACTGGATCGTGGATTGATTCGAGATAATATATATTGATTTATTTCTGTACATCTAACTTTGGACAACTAGTTGTAGATTACTAACGTGGACCGCTAACTTAATAAACTTAAATCATTAAAATGTAATAAAAAATGTTGTGAATATATTTCGATCATACTTTGATATATATGTATATATTTGTTCTAGGTTCGTGAATCGATCCGTGGCCAAGTCTTAAATTTCTGACGAAGTAAAAATATGTGAAAGTGAGTTATAGTCCCATTTTTTTAAATCTACTATTTTTTGGATGAGAATACATGCAGTTTTATAAATGTTTTACAAAATAGACACAAGTATGTGAAACTACATTCTATGGTTAAATTATTAAACCGAATATGCCCTTTTTAGTCTGGTAATCTAAGAATTAGGGAACAGACACCCTAATTGACGCGAATCTTAAAGATAGATCTATTGGGCTCAACAAACCCCATCCAAAGTACCGGATGCTTTAGTACTTTGAATTTATCATGTCCGAAGGGAGTCCCGGAATGATAGGGGATATTCTATATGCATCTTGTTAAGGTCGGTTGCCAGGTGTTCACCATATGAATGATTTTTATCTCTATGCAGTTTGTGAAATACCTGATACGAGATGTGTATTTATGAGAAATGAAATCTTGTGGTCTATTTTACAATTTGATAAATATATAGGTTAAACCTATAACTCACCAATATTTTTTGTTGACGTTTTAAGCATGTTTATTCTCAGGTGATTGTTAAGAGCTTCCGCTGTTGCATACTAAATTAAGGACAAGATTTGGAGTCCATGCTTGTATAATATTGTTTAAAAACTGCATTCGAAGGCATATATTGATGTGTAATATTATTGTAAACCACTATGTAATGGTCGTGTGAAAATGCTATATTTTAGATTATCATTATTTGATAATCGTCGTAATATTTTAAAAGTTATGGTTTGTTTTAAAATCGAATGCAGCCTTTTAAAAATGTCTCATATAGAGGTCAAAACCTCGCAACAAAATCAATTAATATGGAACGTTTATAATCAATATGAACGGGACATTTCAGTTGTTAAGTTCATACTTTGTAGCTAACATACAATTCAACTACTACAATTCTATATGAAAAACTGATTACAATAATATTTCGTGTTCAAACTATTATACAATATTTTTCAAACTTACAATACCGCTATATTACATATAGCATAAGATATAACACACAATAACTTTGATACAAAGCAGTTACGAAGACAATCTTAGTTAATACGCAAGTCGTTCAGCATAGGCAATAAAGACACGTAATTCATAAGTCCGGAAGCAAGTCATGCATTCGGGTTTTACTAGTATTATTTCCCATCCTTGGTCTTGTGGAAAATAACCTTTGTGACCGTTGGCTAGGCAGCATGTTGTAACATTTTCAAAATGACGGGGGTTACGTAATGCCCAACAGCCCCGTAATAATCTAAAAATCTTATTTCTCACCCCAACTACTGAATCCGTCACTTGTGGGAATGTTTTATTTAGTAGTTGCAATCCTATATTCTTTATCTCAATTTAGTGATAAGTGAACATTACTAACCCGTAGACATAACATGCTTCTTTATGTTGCATCTTTGAAGCTCTTTCTAAAGAATGAAGTCCTATGTTGGGATAGGTAGCGTCAAAATAGGCTCTCAACCCGTAGCGTAAAATTGCTTCTGGGTTCCCCGTATTCAATGCTTTAAAGAAAATTCTGCGTAACTTATGGTCTCCCCAATGTGATATACCCCATCTATTAAAGGAAAGCCTTTTATAAACTAAGGCATGCCTGGAACGTCTTTCAAAAGTTTGACAAACTAATTTCGCCATAAATAATTATGCCGATGAACTCTGACCAACTCTAGACAAGATTTCATCAATCATGTCCCCGGGTAGGTCTTCTAAAATATTCGGTTGTCTATCCTTAACGTCCATTGTGTGTTTTTATACTGTAAAATAGACGAGGATTAGATTCGTAAAAGATAATTAACAAACAAACAAGCAGTTTTTACATATAACATGAAAATACAAGCACACTACAATACATATATTACACAACATGATTACAACTCTTTATTCCGACTCACTCGTTTCTTCCTCTTCGGACTTGGTTCGTTTCGCTAATTTCCTAGGGATATATGGTGCTCCCCTAATACGAGCCGTTCTTTTCTCAAATGGTCTAGAAAAACCTGGTGGCTTAGATGTTCCCGGGTTATAGTGAAAGTTTAAGAAATACGGGTGTTTACGGTACACCCCATCAGGGTACTTCATGTTAACATAAAGTTCATCAGTTTTGGGCTCGGGTTTTTCTATTTTGATGCATTTTCCCTTATTGTTTCCTTTTACTTTTTCAAATTGGGTCGAAGTAATTTCTATAACATCATCGGAATCCTCATCGGGATCCGATTCATCAGAAAACTGGTAATTTTCCCAATATTTTGCTTCCTTGGCGGAAACACTATTGACCATTATTAACTTTGGTCCATTGGTTGAGGATTTTCTTTTATTTATCTGTTTTTCTGTGGTTCCTAATGTTTCCCCCTCCGGAATCTCTTCTTCCGGTTCCTCTTCTTTCGATTCCTCTTCTTCCGGTTCCTCTTCTTCCGGTTCCTCCTCTTCCGGTTCCTCTTCGGGAATTTGTGAATCTTCCCAATATATATTCGACTCTTCATTATTATTGGGTGAGTCGATGGGATTTGTACTAGAGGTAGACATCTATCACACAATATCAGACATGTTAAGAGATTAATATATCACATAATATTTACATGTTAACAATATATAGTTTCCAACAAAAAAATGTTAAGCAATCGTTTTTCAAGTAAACACGGTCGAAGTCGAGACTCACTAATGCATCCTAACGAACTCGATAAGACACACTAATACAAATTTCTGGTTCTCTAAGACCAACGCTCTGATACCAACTGAAATGTCCCGTTCATATCGATTATAAACGTTTCATATTAATTGATTTCCTTGCGAAGTATTGACCTCTATATGAGACGTTTTTCAAAGACTGCATTCGATTTTTAAAACAAACCATAACCTTTATTTTATCGATAAAGGTTTAAAATATTATGACGTTTATCAAACAATGATAATCTAAAATATAGCATTTTCACATGACCATTACATAATGATTTACAATAATATTACACATCAATATAAGTCTTCGAATGCAGTTTTTAAACAATATTATACAAGCATGCAGACTCCAATCTTGTCTTTATTTAGTATGCAACAGCGGAAGCTCTTAATAATCACCTGAGAATAAACATGCTTTAAACGTCAACAAAAATGTTGGTGAGTTATAGGTTTAACCTATATATTTATCAATTCGTAATAATAGACCACAAGATTTTCAATTTCCATTTCTCAATAACATGCAAACTGCATAAAAATCATTCATATGATGACACCTGGTAACCGACCTTAACAGGATGCATATAGAATATCCCCATCATTCCGGGACTCTCATCGGACATGATAAATCAAAGTACTAAAGCATCTGTAACTCGGATGAGGCTTGTTTGGCCAAATAGATCTATCTTTAGGATTCGCGTCAATTGGTGGCAATTATAATAAACACCAATTCTTAGGCTACCAAGCTAAAAAGGGGCATATTCGGTTCGATAATTCAACATAGAATGTAATTTTTTTGATCACTTGTGTCTATTTCGTAAAACATTTATAAAACTGCATGTATTCTCATCCCAAAAATAATAGATTTTAAAAGTGGGACTATAACTCACTTTCACATATTTTTTTATTTCGTCGGGAAGTAAGACTTGGCCACGGGTTGATTCACGAACCTATAACAAATGTATATGTAACATCTCGTTTTCCCGTACATGCCTAAAGGTACATATTTAATCGTTTGTACGCTTACAATTCGTTCTTTATGTGATGAAATGAAATAATTTGTGTTGGTTGATGTGTTAATATATATATATATATATATATATATATATATATATATATATATATATATATATATATAGAATATATGCAAATATAAGCATATGCAAGGGCTTTTGTTGATGTTAAGTCATGTGAGACTTAAAGATGAAGTTTAGACATGTATAGGAAGCGAGAACAAAGCGTACAAGTCAAATAATTAATTGTTAGTTTGTTGCCAAGAAACTGGTCAGGCCACGCCTAATGGCGCGCCGCGATGACCATTGCCGCGCCGCGGCACCTCAAGCAAACTAGAGTAAGGAGGCATGCTAAGAAGGGTCGAATTTTCCTTTATATGTTGTGCCGCGGGGAAGAAGGGCGCGCCGCAACCAATAACTAGAATCTGAGTCAGGAGGAGTTTAAACAACTCACATTTTTATGTTGTTCGTCGCGCCGCGACAATCGGGGTCGCGCCGCGAGGTTTCTGGCAGGCTGACTCCGAATCTTGTTTAATTTAAAAGAGTTTTAGGGGTAGTTTGGTAATTTCGCGTGTAGATCTGATGGGAGCATTAAATCTCCACCACTTATCCACTTTATTCATTTTCATTTCTATTTTCTTTCTCCATTTACTCTCAAAACATAAAACCCAATTGATTTCTAAGTGAGATTTGAGAGTGAAGATTTGTGAATCAATCCTTGGAGCAAGAATTAAAGTTGTTCTCCTCGTTCTTATCTACGAGTGGATAGTGTTGGTAAGTCTTAACTCCATATTTTGAGTTTTAGTTAATTTATGGCTAGGGTTTGGCCATTAGAGGCTTGTAAGACCCATTTGGGGGTTAAATGGGTGAACTTGGGTTATGTTGATGTAAGGAAAACCCAAATGACTATAACCTAGGGTTTGGTCTTGTGAATTGAGGTTGTAAGTGTCAAATGGTGTTGTTAGTCATTATCACACTTTTAAATTGATGAAAGAATTGTTAATGAGTTTAGTTTGACTTGATTTGTGAGTCTAAGTGTTAAAACGGGTCAAATGAGTAATGGTTGACCTAATTGAGCGAAATGGGTATGAAATACCCTAAGTCAGTGTTAGTTAAAGTTAGTAGACTTTGAATCACTAGCTTTAGTGATTAAAGATGAGTCTTGGCCATTTATGGGCGGTTTTGGTGTAGTTGAGTTATTTAATGCAATTGGGTCAATAAATGCTCAAGTGTAAGTATTGTGGTTAGTTCCACAGGTTGTGTATTGAATGTGTACTTAATGTATTAGGTACGTTGCTTTGAAGTTTCGAAAGTTGAAAGGACCCGTCCTAATCCACCTGGACGAAGTCATCAACATTTGGTCCCATTGCGATGATCGGCTCCAAGTAATGTCCTTATATTGAGCAAATGCACAGCAGAAGACTTAATTCGTACCTGAGAATAAACATGCTTTAAAGTGTCAACCAAAAGGTTGGTGAGTTCATAGGTTTATCATAACAATCATTTCAATATGTTAATAGACCACAAGATTTCATAATCATAAACATAATACACTCGCAAGTGTATGTAAAGCATTCTAAGTGGTTGAGCACTTGGTAACCATACTTAACATTTAATCAACGTCGCATATTCCCTTTATTATGAAATCTCACTACACCGTACCAAGTGTAGTCACCAAAACGAAGTACTGTGCAACCGATGAATACTGGTCGTCCAGTCCGGTTGGGGTTGTCAGGCCCGATAGATCTATCAACAGGATTCGCGTTTACAATACCCATGTAAATAGTAGTTACCAAGCTACAGGGAAATATGCCAGTGGTACAACTCAACGTAGAATATATTTTTAAGTACTTGTGTCTATTTTGTAAACATTTATAAAAGCAGTGCATGTATTCTCAGCCCAAAAATATATATTGCAAAAGCAATTAAAAAGGGAGCAAATGAAACTCACTTTTGCCTTGAAGGTATTTAATTCGACTTGGTCTCCGATAGATATCACGAACCTAACCATATATATAATATATCAACATATTTTCTTTTTAAGTAATCGTTACATATATATATATATACTTTTAATATTTTCTTAGTCCGTAGTTAGCAGTCCGATGTTAGTGGTCCACAATTAGTTGCTTAAATAAAATAAATAAAGACCCCATCGTATTCGTATTGATCAGAATTAATCTCGACCCATGGTACCATGTTGTCAAATGACGTGTTGCGTACATAAAGTACCGTGTTGTCAAATGACGTGTTGCGTACAATCATGAGGTCTTATGATTAATCTTCTCGTGTTGTTTACGGGTGGTCCTGAAATATATAAAATCAAATCATAAGTAATTATATATAAAATATCATATTAATTAGAAAAGATATGATTAATTTACTTTTTCTCCAAATATTTTCGTAGCTAAACTAGCTTCGGATACCCAATCTTGTTTTAGTCGTAGTTTCTTCATTACAACTCCGTTTTTATTGGTTCAACTTGCCACTTCCTTGGATCGAGTCAAATTTTAAGAATATGAACTGAAAATACCTTAGTTTATATTCAAAATCATAGGTTATATGTCAAACTTTGGTGAAACTTATGAAAGTGATCATTTTCCATCATAAAAACAACATTTAATGATCATTTTTCTAAAAATACTTACACTTTCAGTTAAACCATGAAATTTTTATGTGTTAACATATTCATAAGAAATATCATTTTTCCAGAACATGAACTTCCAATTCAAAGTTCAAGATGGTTTTTAATTATCCAACCCAAAACAGCCCCCGGTTTTACTCTGACGACGTAGATTCAGTTTTTAAGATGTTCTTTGTAAAACCAATTTATATCTTGTTAGGTTAGCATATCATTATGATATATTACAGGTCTTGAAGTGTTTTAAAAGTCAATTTAGAAGGATCTATTTAGTTTGCGAACAAGTTTGAAATCATTCAAACTATGTTCTTGTTGTTAAAATTTTATACCACAAAATAAGATAGCTATATGAATATGAATTGAATAAGATTATGAACAAGGTTACTACCTCAAGTTACTTGGACAAAGTTACTGCATAAGATAAGAAATAATCTTGGAATCAAAGAGTGGTGGAGTTAGATCAAAAGGTTGGAAGTAAACTTCTTCAAATGGGTGGTTATTTTGATATGTTCTTGAAAGAGTTTTCTTATGGTGTTTAAGGCTTGTGATTGAAGCTAAATGATGGGGAAAATGCTTGGAGATGATCAAGTATGAAGTTAGGAGTATTTTGAGAGAGAAATGAGGGTGTAGGTATGAGAAAATGGAGTGAAGAAATGGTGTTCATTTATAAAAACGTTTTTAGTTTATAAAGAAAGAAAAGGATTCCTAATTTTGTTTTCTTACTAATAATTCATACTACTTGACAAATCCTAGTTACCTCATATCTAGGGCAGTAATAATGTTGATTAGGATGTTGATTTGATGTGTATATACCAATAGTAAATACGTATAGAAGCTGGGTATGATACGGGTACATATACCCTAGATATACGTATAGAAATCTTGAGAAAACGGAACGAGAATTCAAATATAGCTATCTTTTGTGAATATACTTATATTGTTTTATGTATTTCAGTCCTTAAAAAGTGATTAAATACTTTATATATACGATACGTGTATAAGCATTATATATTATAAGTATATATATCAAAGAATGTTACGTATAGTTATCGTTTTGAAAACTTAAGTTAGTAGTTTCAAAATATACTTATAACTCATTGTCATTAGTACACAATGAGATGTTAAACCATCCTTAGATCATGTTAAATATATATAAATACATATATATACACAAACGTATAATTATCGTATGTTATATAGTTCGTGATATCATCGGTCATATTGGACGGTCAAACGTTGTGTAAAACTCTTTTCAAAAACACAAGTCTCAACAATTTGGATTGCTTATCAAGTTGGTATGGTTTAATTTATGTAAATATTAATCTCATAAGTATAATTTGGTCGGAAAATTCCGGGTCATTACAGTACCTACCCATTAAAGAAATTTCGTCCCCGAAATTTGATAGAGGTTGTTATGGATAACAATAAGAAGGTTTTCATGACAAATATAAGGTGATAATGGAGTTTTATCATCATTGAGTAATGTAGATAAAACGATTCGATTATGCGAAGAATATAAATGAGACTATCGTAAAAGAGTGAGATGAGTAAAATATATTCGTCTTAACCGATGATGTAGTTATGATTGATTTCCGGGATTTAAGGGATTTAAAGAGAATCTTACGTAACAAGATTTGGTTCTTTGGTGATTAAGGAAATCAGGATCTTCTTTGATTATATGCAATAATCTGTTTTGATTGCTCTTTCGAATATTTCACTATAAATTCACCCCTTCGTTTCCTTATTTTCCACGACTCACACCTTCTATTCTTTCTCCCTTGATTCTTACTTTAAAGCATTCATCAATATGCTCCATCCAGTCCTGATTTTTGATATACTCCTAACTTTTATATCTGTCATTCTTCTTTTTCATCTACCACCAGAAGAATCTATTTACTTCTACTATACTCTTGTGTTTATAGTGTTTCTAATTCTCTCGTGTCTCTATATTGATATCTGCATCGATATACACGGTTTGTAATTTCGGGGTTATTATCGGAGTTTATATTCTTCATTATTTTTCGGAGCTTCATGCTTTCGTTTTCTCTTCCCGACTTCGAGTCAAGCGAGTAATGGTCCGGAATTCGTAGATATGAATTTCAGAATGAACATAGCTAATGCTCTAAGAAGAAAATGGTAATAGAACGATTTTGATTTGTTAAATTACCAGAATACCCTAGAGAAGACCGAGTCATCCAGAAAAATATTCTCTTGATATGTTTAGAGATTAGATAGAATGTAAGAGTCGTGTAAATGGCACATGATGACGGTACTGTGAATCATCATGCTTCATTAGAAACTTAGCATGACTTACTGTAATATAATGACGTTGATCAAGTGTCATTATATTATACTAATCCATGCTTCAGTTCCCAACACTACTTCAAAACATTCATATTTTAAACTCGAAGGTTTCAGAATTTAGAAACTAACACAGTTTCTTTTATGTTGCAGATATTACGGAGAGATAAATGATCTCAGATAAGAATAGTTGTGAAAATATCGCCAGAAATATGGAGGATATTTATAATAGAACATACGAGAATATCTTAGAATTTCTAATATCAATGGATGATGAAGAAGATTTGTCTGTGAAGGTTTAGAATGAGAAATAAGATGTTTGCAAACGATTTCAGCAGGCACAGAATCATTTGGATTCTTTGAAGGCAAACTTATTCTTTGTGATTTGTCCACGGCTTTCTTCATAGTTTCGCATAATCCGCTTTTCGGTACTAAATTTTCTATCGAGCGTTCCTAACACTCCTTTCTTTATCATCAAACTTTTGGCCATTAAGATCATCTACAACATGCTGCTTCATCAGCATTTTCAAAGTTAACTGATCAGGGTCATCGGTTATCAAACCGAGGTAGTTTCAGGAGAATTGTGTTTTTAGAATGATTAATCGCTGATGGTAATATTGTGGAATATAAAAGGTTCCCCAGTAACAATAAATAGTACGCATATATATCGCTGTTATAATAAAGTTGTTTCAGATGAAAAGTCGGAGTTGACTTGCTGGAGCTGTGACAAAATTAGCTACTTTGGAAAGGGATTACAAAACGATCTTCGGTAATAACAATGTCAAAGGAACTAGAACAGATACGTGTCAAACGTTTACTCAGTTTCCGAGGGTTTTTCAGGTGCATAACTATATGCATCAATCTTTTCTTCCGTAGATGAAGTGCGGTTGGTTTATCCTCTCAATTGAGTTGTTTTTAAGAATCATGATAGATTTGAACGCTGATTGTAATCGTCGAGATACAATGAGGTTTAAGATGAAACCAAGTGGAAATCTTGAAGAAATGTTTAGTTTCATATGTTATAATCAATATTTTAATTCATTTTAATTATCCAATGTCATTAGTCCACAGTCGATAGTCCACAGTAACAGTCCAATAATTCATATATAGTTTAATATATAATATACGAATTAATTAATATGTGTCGTGACCCGTATGCGTCTCAGACTCGATCACAACTCAAACTATATATATTATTGTAGAATCAACCTCAACCCTGTATAGAGAACTCGATCATTACTGCATATAGAGTGTCTATGGTGATTCCAAATAATATATATAGATGCGTCGATATGATATGTCAAAACATTGTATACGTGTCCCGATATTTAAAGTGCGTAAAATAATTACAGAAATTAAATGACGATAAATAAAAGTGCGATAATTAAATTGCGATAAATAAACTGCAATAAATAAAATGTAATCAGTTAGCTAGGAACAGTTAGCTGGAACAGTTAGCGTGGATTCTTAACAAAATTTTTCATAGTTAATTTGTTTGTTTCTAACAGATTTTATTTTGTCATATGTTTTCTTCATATGCCACTTGTTGGATTCTGGGAAGTCAAAATCCAAATATGAAATTGAATGAAAATGGTTATTCTGCGGTGAACGGATACGTATATCGGTGGTTGTAAGTAGGATAGTAAATGACTGTTGAATCAGCTTCGATGAATGTACAATGTAACTTATTAAGATGAAATCTAATTATTCCTCGGGTATTACCTACCCGTAAAAAAAAAAATTCACCATTAATATTTTGTACAAAAGAACTTTTAATTACAATCTTTATGAAAACATATATACATATATATTTTCTTCAGATGAAATCATGAATTTAATGAGTTAATATGATATTAATCTCATTTGCTTATCGGTTTGAGCTAGAATAAGAAATCTCTAAAACTTTTTGAAACCACATATTCTTCGCAGAACATCAATGAAGTTATGGATCAATACTTCATCGTTCATTATTGTTGGTACTCCTTGGTATCAATGGTGCGTATGATGTTGATGTTTGTGGGACAGATTATGATGTCGAGACGTGTGATGCGGATGTTGTTTGTTAGTGGTGATGATGGTATTGTTGATGTTATTGATGGTGGTGCTGATTATGCTGTTGGCGCTGCTGCTGGTGTTTGCAACCTTCGCACCATGTTCTCCAAAGCCGTCACGCGAGCACGAAGTTCGTTAACTTCTGCTAGTACACCGGGATGATTGGCGGTTGGAGCGAGCGAATGAACAAGATTTGTAATATGGGATAGTATATAATCGTGACGAGATACTCTAGAAATGAGAGAGAAAATGGTGTTTCGAATAGGTTCGCCGGTAAGTGCTTCAGGTTCATCGCCAAGAGGGCAATTTGGTGGATGGAATGGATCACCTTCTTCTTGTCCCCAGTGATTTAGTATATTACGAACCCATCCCCAATTCATCCAGAATAGATGATGGGAAATTGTTTGATCCATTCCGGTGATGCTGCTTTCGGAGCCCGAATGGAAATCCATATCGGCATAACTGTCGGAATCTGAAGAATTCGAACTAGATGCGGAATCCATCTTTTATAATGGGGAAAATGAATTTTTTGTATGGAATAGATTATAGGAGTTAGATTTGGTACTCTTCAATACATAATTTACATATGTATATATATTACCAAAATCCCGTAAATTACGGAGAATATTTGAAAAGATATCAGTCAAAGTTCGCAATAACAGATATGCTAAGATAAGAATTCGTCTATACACTATCAATGCAGTAAATGCAGTAAAACGTGTCTAGACTTATGAATGATAAGTAGGTAATTTCCTAAGGATGATAAGCAGATGATTTCCGACTAGAAATGATAAGCAAAACTTTTGACATGTAGACACGGTCGAAGTCCAGACTCATTAATGCATCTTAACAACTACTAGTTAGACACACTAATGCAAGACCTGGTTCACTACGACCACCGCTCTGATACCAACTGAAAGGACCCGTCCTAATCCACCTGGACGAAGTCATCAACATTTGGTCCCATTGCGATGATCGGCTCCAAGTAATGTCCTTATATTGAGCAAATGCACAGCGGAAGACTTAATTCGTACCTGAGAATAAACATGCTTTAAAGTGTCAACCAAAAGGTTGGTGAGTTCATAGGTTTATCATAACAATCATTTCAATATGTTAATAGACCACAAGATTTCATAATCATAAACATAATACACTCGCAAGTGTATGTAAAGCATTCTAAGTGGTTGAGCACTTGGTAACCATACTTAACATTTAATCAACGTCGCATATTCCCTTTATTATGAAATCTCACTACACCGTACCAAGTGTAGTCACCAAAACGAAGTACTGTGCAACCGATGAATACTGGTCGTCCAGTCCGGTTGGGGTTGTCAGGCCCGATAGATCTATCAACAGGATTCGCGTTTACAATACCCATGTAAATAGTAGTTACCAAGCTACAGGGAAATATGCCAGTGGTACAACTCAACGTAGAATATATTTTTAAGTACTTGTGTCTATTTTGTAAACATTTATAAAAGCAGTGCATGTATTCTCAGCCCAAAAATATATATTGCAAAAGCAATTAAAAATGGAGCAAATGAAACTTACTTTTGCCTTGAAGGTATTTAATTCGACTTGGTCTCCGATAGATATCACGAACCTAACCATATATATAATATATCAACATATTTTCTTTTTAAGTAATCGTTACATATATATATACTTTTAATATTTTCTTAGTCCGTAGTTAGCAGTCCGATGTTAGTGGTCCACAATTAGTTGCTTAAATAAAATAAATAAAGACCCCATCGTATTCGTATTGATCAGAATTAATCTCGACCCATGGTACCATGTTGTCAAATGACGTGTTGCGTACATAAAGTACCGTGTTGTCAAATGACGTGTTGCGTACAATCATGAGGTCTTATGATTAATCTTCTCGTGTTGTTTACGGGTGGTCCTGAAATATATAAAATCAAATCATAAGTAATTATATATAAAATATCATATTAATTAGAAAAGATATGATTAATTTACTTTTACTCCAAATATTTTTGTAGCTAAACTAGCTTCGGATACCCAATCTTGTTTTAGTCGTAGTTTCTTCATTACAACTCCGTTTTTGTTGGTTCAACTTGCCACTTCCTTGGATCGAGTCAAATTTTAAGAATATGAACTGAAAATACCTTAGTTTATATTCAAAATCATAGGTTATATGTCAAACTTTGGTGAAACTTATGAAAGTGATCATTTCCCATCATAAAAATAACATTTAATGATCATTTTTCTAAAAATACTTACACTTTGAGTTAAACCATGAAATTTTTATGTGTTAACATATTCATAAGAAATATCATTTTTCCAGAACATGAACTTCCAATTCAAAGTTCAAGATGGTTTTTAATTATCCAACCCAAAACAGCCCCCGATTGCACTCTGACGACGTAGATTCAGTTTTTAAGATGTTCTTTGTAAAACCAAGTTATATCTTGTTAGGTTAGCATATCATTATGATATATTACAGGTCTTGAAGTGTTTTAAAAGTCAATTTAGATGGATCTATTTAGTTTGCGAACAAGTTTGAAATCATTCAAACTATGTTCTTGTTGTTAAAATTTTATACCACAAAATAAGATAGCTATATGAATATGAATTGAATAAGATTATGAACAAGGTTACTACCTCAAGTTACTTGGACAAAGTTACTGCAAAAGATAAGAAATAATCTTGGAATCAAAGAGTGGTGGAGTTAGATCAAAAGGTTGGAAGTAAACTTCTTCAAATGGGTGGTTATTTTGATATGTTCTTGAAAGAGTTTTCTTATGGTGTTTAAGGCTTGTGATTGAAGCTAAATAATGGGGAAAATGCTTGGAGATGATCAAGTATGAAGTTAGGAGTATTTTGATAGAGAAATGAGGGTGTAGGTATGAGAAAATGGAGTGAAGAAATGGTGTTCATTTATAAAAACGTTTTTAGTTTATAAAGAAAGAAAAGGATTCCTAATTTTGTTTTCTTACTAATAATTCATACTACTTGACAAATCCTAGTTACCTCATATCTAGGGCAGTAATAATGTTGATTAGGATGTTTATTTGATGTGTATATACCAATAGTAAATACGTATAGAAGCTGGGTATGATACGGGTACATATACCCTAGATATACGTATAGAAATCTTGAGAAAACGGAACGAGAATTCAAATATAGCTATCTTTTGTGAATATACTTATATTGTTTTATGTATTTCAGTCCTTAAAAAGTGATTAAATACTTTATATATACGATACGTGTATAAGCATTATATATTATAAGTATATATATCAAAGAATGTTACGTATAGTTATCGTTTTGAAAACTTAAGTTAGTAGTTTCAAAATATACTTATAACTCATTGTCATTAGTACACAATGAGATGTTAAACTGTAAAGACCCGCACTTTTTCGATCGTTCTATACTTATAAGATTGATATTTACATAAATTAAACATTACCAACTTGATAAGCAATCCAAATTGTTGAGACTTATGTTTCCGAAAAGAGTTTTACACAACGTTTGACCGTCTAGTTTGACCGATGATATCACGAACTATACAATATATGATAATTATACGTTTGTGTATGTATATGTATATATACATATTTAACATGATTAATAAATGTTTTAATATCTTATTTTGTATTAATAACAATAAGTTACAAGTATATTTTGAAACTACTAACTTAAGTTTTCAAAACGATAACAATACGTAACGTTATTTGACATATATACTTAAGACTTATAATGTTATACATATATTGTATAAGTAATGTATTTAATTACTTTTAAAGAACTTAAATACATAAAACCATATAAGTGTATTCACAAAAGATAGCTATATTTGAATCCTCATTTCATTTTTCACAAAATTTCTATACGTATACCTAGAGTATTTGTACTCGTATCATACCTAGCTCCTATACGTATTTACTAATAGTAAATACACATCAAAATCACCACCTAACCAGCCATTATTCATGCCCTTAGAGCTAGGTAATTACTTTTGGATGATTACTTGACTAATTAACAAGATTACAAACTAAAATTTGTCCATGTATGCCCATGAAACACGTTTTTTTATGGTGTATATATGTATCATCATTTTAGTTCATTTTTACTTCCATTCTCTAGCTAAAAACACACACACATTCAAGAGTCTTAAACTCCATAAACATTCAGCAACTTACCTTGAAGATCTAGCTTCAAAAACCATACTAAAACACCATAAGAAAACCATACAACAACACTTCAAGAAAACCTCCCAAGAACACCAACTTACTTCCAAACTTTCATCCACTTCTATCACCCTTTTGATTCTAGCTTCTTACTCCTCTTTTACAGCAAACTTATCCAAGGAACTTGAGGTAGTAACTATGTTCATAACCTTATTCGATTCATATATATATAGCTATCTTATTTTGTGGTACAAAAGTTTAACAACAAGAACATAGTTTGAATGTTTTCAAACTTGTTTGCAAACTAAATAGATCCTTCTAACTTAACTTTTAAAATACTTCAAGACATGTAACATAACTTATTTATATGTTAATTTAACAAGGTAAAACTTGGTTTTTCAAAGTATAAGTATTTTTAGAAAAATGGTCATTAAATGATTTTGTTGTAACAAAAATGTTTAACTTCATATGTTTCACTAATGTTTCACTTATGCCGTATGATTTTGAATACAAACCAAGGTATTTACAGTTCATAGTCTTAAAGAAGAACTCGATCCAAGAAGATGGCAATTTGAATCAACGAAAACGGATTTGTAACGAAGAAACTATGACCGAAACAAAATTGGTTATCCTAGATCATTTCAACTACGGGATCAATTGGAAAAAAATGATATAAATCACATATTTCTAAGATAACATGATATTTTATATATATGTACTTATAATTCAATTTTATATGGTTCAGGATCACCCGTAAACAATACGAGAAGATTAATCATAAGATCCCATGATTGTACGCAACACGTCATTTGACAACACCGGTACTTTATGTACGCAACACGTCATTTGACAACACCGGTACCATGGGTCAAGATTAATCTCGACCAATACATATATGATGGGGTTTTATTGATTTCGTTGGGGGTTTTATTTATTTCATTGCGGGTATATTAAACATCTAAAAATGAACCATTAAAATTGAATTACTAACATCGGACTGCTAACTACGGACTAAGGAATTATTCAAAGTATTAAAAGTATAACAAGTATATATTTATAACGTTTGTTTAAAAATGAAAACATATTGATATATTATATATGGATAGGTTCGTGATATCAACCGGGAGACCAAGTCAATTATCTATATCTTCAAAGACAACCGTGAGTATATAGTCCCACTTTTAAACTCTAAATATTTCGGGATGAGAATACATGTATTTTATGTTTTACGATATGGACACAAGTAACTGAAAAATATGTTCTACGTTGAGTTGTACCACTGGCATACTTCCCTGTAGCTTGGTAACTAATATTTACAGCGGTATTGTAAACGCGAATCCTGTTGATAGATCTATCGGGCCTGACAACCCCAACCGGACTGGACGACCAGTATTCAACGATTGCACAGTACTTCGTTTTGTGACTACACTTGGTACGGTGTAGTAAGATTTCATATTAAAGGGAATATGCGACGTGAAAATGTTAAGTATGGTTACCAAGTGCTCAACCACTTAGAATACTTTTATTAAACTGTTTATATACGAAATCTTGTGGTCTATATATATATTGCTGCCGGCATTAAACCTATATCTCACCAACTTTATGTTGACCTTTTAAAAACATGTCTATTCTCAGGTGATTTCTAAAGCTTCCGCTGCATCATGTTGGATCTAACCAGGATCTTGCGTACGCATGTTTGTGTCAAAAATAAAACTGCATATCCGAGATGTTGTATTGTAAAATATGCTAGAAACCGTGTTGTTGTCATCATTTGTAAAGTTTGTAAGTCGAAGATTATCGCTAAACGTTAATCTTCTTTTTATTGTCTTAAGCTTGTAACAAAAATAATGGTTATGGTTTGTAATGTATAATATATGCAGTTTTCTTTCAAAAATGTCTCATATAGAGGTCAATACCTCGCAATGAAATCATACGTTATCTAACGCGTTCTTATGGTTAAGGACGGGTTATGACATGTGGTATCAGAGCGGTGGTCTTAGCGAACCAGGTTTGCATTAGTGTGTCTAACCGAGAAGTCGTTAGGATACATTAGTAAAGTCTGGACTTTGACCGGGTCTGATTTAAAAAAAAAAAAAAACCATTGCTTATCACTGTTGGTTAAAATTTATATGTAAATATTATGTAGTACTAATGGGTTAGTTGTTGTGTGATAGATGTCGGGCTCGAAACTTATTATCACATTCAGCGACTCCGAACCAGAATCTTCAGATTGTGTTTCAGTCATTAACATATCCGATGACGAAAGTGGTATTTTTGGGGAAGACTCACAATTTCCGGATGAACCAACTATAGAAATATCGGAAAGTGAACCCGAGGAGGAAAGTGAACCCGAAGAGGAAAGTGAACCCGAAGAAGAAAGTGAACCCGAGGAAGAAATACTAGAAATTACGAAAGAAAAATTCGATCAAGGAAAGAAACGAAAAGCGAATGAATTAGAAAATTCAAATCCCGAACTTAGTGAGAATGACGTAGCACCAATTCCACTCAACACTACCACCCCTATTCCCGCTATTCCTATTAGTGCTATCCCCGCATCTAGTTCTTCGGCTCCTCAGCCAAAACGTAGGCAGACAGCTAGGATAAGCGTTAGGCCATTCATTGGAACTAAACGCCCTAGAAAATAGACCGAACGATGCACTGCCGTATTAAGCCATGGAATCATATAATGTTTTGTATAATATTATTAGTGTGGTTTGCTTAAAGTTTGATGTAAGATAAGCATATGTAAAATAGCGAAGTATGAAATGCAATAATTTTCCATGGTTAAGTATTATTTAGATTGTAGTAATTGATTCTGTACTAAGCTATTAAGTATGAACATTAACGGGTAGGTACTACCCAAGATATAATTATAAAACGCTAATAAGAAGAAAAGGCTTTTATAATAATACCTGGTTCATATTATTAACAAGCTATAATGTACTATAAATACACACTACATCTATAATAATCCATGTGAATAATTATTTTCTTTCATTAGGAAATGGCGCGATTGAACCGAATGACGGAACAAGAAGTCGAGAACTTCATCAACCAGCGAGTCAACGATAGAATGCTATGGGTCGAAGCTGCAAGAGCTACTGCAGTTAATCCAAATCCTCGTGTAGGATGCTCCTACAAGACGTTTCAAGCTTGCAAACCTTCATCATTCAGTGGAACGGAAGGACCTATCGGTTTAACCCGATGGATAGAAAAGATGGAGACGGTGTTCAAAATCAGCGGTTGTGATGAAAAAGACATGACCAAGTATGCATCGTGCACTTTACAAGATAGTGCACTCACATGGTGGAAGAATTATGTGAAGGCGGTAGGAGGAGATGTAGCTTATAATACTCCATGGGAAGAATTCAAAGCAATGATAATCACCGAGTATTGTCCAAGGAATGAGGTTATTAAGTTAGAAGATGAGTTACGAAGTTTGAAGGTGGTTGGTACTGAAATCACCAACTACAATCAGCGATTCATGGAATTGGTTTTACTATGTCCTGAATTGGTTCCAACCGAAGCACGGAAGATTGAAATGTACAAAGGTGGTTTGCCCAAAAAGGTCAAGGCAAACGTTACGGCATCGAAACCTAAAACAATTCATGAAGCTATAACCATGGCGAACGAGCTAATGGATCAGGTCATTTTGGACAAGAAAGCATTCAATACTGAGGTGAAGGTATTGGGGAACAAGAAAAAGTGGAATGGAGGTTATGATCGAGGTAACCAACAACAACCTTATAAGAAACAAGAAACCACGAAAGGTGCGGGTAGCGGTTCAGGCTTTGGTTACAAAGGACAAAGTCCTTTATGCAACCGTTGTCACAAACATCATTTTGGTTACTGTAGTGTGTTGTGCACTAAATGCAATAGACAGGGACATCTTGCTGAAGATTGTAAGGCTCTCGTTACAAATGCAAATGGTAACAAGACTCCTGCCACCAACGCAAATAGAACTGCTTTGGTTAACATTACTTGTTTTGGGTGTGGAAAACAAGGTCACTATAAGAGCCAGTGCCCGAATCAGAATGGCGAACCTGCACGTGGAAGAGCGTTTGTTATTAATGCTAGAGAGGCACGAGAAGACCCGGAGCTTGTTACGGGTACGTTTACCATTAACAACTTATCAGCATCTATTTTATTTGATACTGGCGCCGATAGAAGTTACGTGTGTATAAATTTTTACACTAAATTGAATTGTTCATCATTACCTCTAGATGCTAAGTACTTGATTGAGTTAGCTAATGGTAAGCTAATTAAAGCCGATAAAATTTGTCGTGATTGTGAAATAAATCTAGCCGGAGAAACGTTTAAAATCGACTTAATACCCGTGGAATTAGGAGGTTTTGATGTAATAGTCGGCATGGACTGGATGTCCAAAATAGGAGCGGAAGTTGTTTGTGCTAAGAAGGCAATTCGTATTCCTGGTAAGGATAAAATACCGGTGATGATTTATGGAGAGAAGGGTAATTCAAAGCTAAAACTCATTAGCTGTTTGAAAGCCAAGAAGTGTTTAAAAAAGGGATGTTACGCTATTTTAGCACATGTTAATAAAGTCGAAAAGAAAGAAAAGTGCATCAACGATGTGCCTGTGGCAAGAGATTTTCCTGAAGTTTTTCCGGAAGAATTGCCGGGATTACCTCCATTTAGATCGGTAGAATTTCAAATAGATTTAGTACCAGGAGCTGCACCAGTGGCTCGTGCGCCATATAGACTTGCACCGTCCGAATTAAAAGAACTTCAAAGTCAGTTAAAAGAATTATTGGACCGTGGATTCATACGACCAAGTACATCACCGTGGGGAGCTCCAATTTTGTTTGTTAAGAAGAAAGATGGATCTTTTAGGATGTGTATAGACTATCGTGAATTAAATAAGTTAACTATCAAGAATCGGTATCCACTACCGAGAATTGATGACTTATTTGATCAATTGCAAGGATCATGTGTTTATTCAGAAATCGACTTAAGATCGGGCTATCATCAACTACGCGTCAAAGAAGAGGACATTCCGAAAACTGCTTTTCGGACACGTTATGGTCATTACGAATTTTTGGTTATGCCGTTTGGATTGACGAATGCGCCAGCTGTATTCATAGACCTCATGAATCGAGTTTGTAGTCCGTATTTAGATAAGTTTGTTATCGTTTTCATTGATGATATTCTTATCTATTCCAAGAGTGAGCAAGAGCATGAAGAGCATTTAAGGTTGATACTGGAGTTGTTGAGAAAAGAACAACTTTATGCTAAATTTTCTAAGTGTGCTTTCTGGTTGAAAGAAGTGCAATTTCTTGGTCACGTTGTTAATAGCGAAGGAATTCAGGTTGATCCAGCAAAAACTGAAGCTATTGAAAAATGGGAGACTCCTAAGACACCAACGCAGATACGCCAATTTTTGGGTTTAGCCGGTTATTATAGAAGGTTTATTCAAGATTTTTCCCGAATAGCTAAGCCGTTGACAGCATTAACGCAAAAAGGGAAGAAATATGAATGGACCTCGGAGCAGGAGAACGCATTTCAAATACTGAAAAAGAAGTTAACTACGGCGCCTATTTTATCGTTACCAGAAGGGAACGATGATTTTGAAATATATTGTGACGCTTCGCGACAAGGTTTTGGTTGTGTTCTTATGCAACGAAAGAAAGTAATTGCATTTGCATCCCGACAATTGAAGATTCACGAGCGGAATTATACGACGCATGATCTAGAATTGGGAGCAGTCGTGTTTGCATTGAAGATGTGGAGACACTACTTGTATGGGGTTAAATTCACTGTGTTTACTGATCATAAAAGCCTTCAACATATTTTCGATCAAAAACAATTGAACATGAGGCAACGTAGGTGGGCCGAGTTAATAAACGACTATGATTGTGAAATTCGTTATCATCCTGGGAAGGCGAATGTGGTGGCTGATGCTTTAAGCAGAAAAGAACGAGAACCAATTCGAGTACGAGCGATGAACATAAAAATTCGCATGAATCTCAACTCACAAATCAAAGAAGTTCAACGAGAAGCACTTACTAAAGAAAATATAGGAAATGAAATAATGAAGAAGTATGAGAAGCAACTCGTTATGCGGGAAGATGGAATTCGATATTTTGCAAATCGTATTTGGGTACCGAAGTTGGGTGGATTAAGGAAGTTGATATTGAACGAGGCACATAAGACAAGATATTCGATACATCCTGGAGTTGGAAAGATGTACCAAGATCTTAAGACGCATTATTGGTGGCCTAATTTGAAGACAGACGTTGCGACATATGTTGGGGAATGTTTAACTTGTTCCAAAGTCAAAGCAGAACACCAAAAGCCGTCAGGGTTACTTCAACAACCAGAAATTCCAGAATGGAAATGGGATGGTATCACCATGGATTTCATCACGAAGTTACCAAAGACTGCCTGGGGATACGACACCATTTGGGTAATTGTTGATCGTCTTACCAAATCTGCACATTTCTTGCCTATAAAGGAAACAGATAGAATGGAGAAATTATTACGATTATATATAAAGGAAATAGTTTCAAGGCATGGAATACCTATTTCTATTATATCTGATCGTGATAGTAGATTTACCTCAAAGTTCTGGCAATCACTACAGGAGGCACTAGGAACTCGTTTGGATATGAGTACCGCATATCATCCGCAGACCGACGGGCAGAGTGAAAGAACAATTCAGACTCTCGAAGACATGCTCAGGGCATGTGTGATCGATTTTGGAAACGGATGGGATAAATATCTACCGTTAGCAGAATTCTCGTATAATAATAGTTATCATGCGAGCATTGGAGCTGCGCCATTCGAAGCATTGTACGGAAGGAAGTGTAGATCTCCTATCTGTTGGAATGAAGTAGGAGATCGACATTTAACTGGTCCCGAGATCATACACGAAACGACCGAGAAGATAGTACAAATCAAGGAGAGATTGAAAACAGCTCGTAGTCGCCAAAAGAGCTACGCCGATGTCCGAAGGAAACCATTAGAGTTTCAGGTCGGGGACATGGTTATGCTAAAGGTGTCACCTTGGAAAGGTGTAATACGTTTCGGCAAAAGGGGTAAACTGAACCCAAGGTACGTAGGCCCGTTCAAGATCATCGAACGCATTGGACCGGTAGCTTATCGACTCGAGTTACCGCAACAACTCGCCGGAGTACATAATACCTTTCACGTCTCGAACCTTAAGAAGTGTCTTGCAAAGGAAGACCTTACCATTCCTCTTGAAGAAATCCATGTCGACGAGAAACTACAATTCGTCGAAGAACCAATTGAAATCATGGACCGTGAAGTTAAACAGCTCAAACAGAGCAATATACCGATTGTTAAGGTTCGTTGGAATGCTAGAAGAGGTCCCGAGTTTACTTGGGAACGAGAGGATCAGATGAAGCAAAAGTATCCACACTTGTTCTCGATGACGCAAAATAGGTACAATTTTAAAATTTCGGGACGAAATTTATTTAACGGGGAGGTAATGTAACGACCCGCACTTTTTCGATCGTTCTATACTTATAAGATTGATATTTACATAAATTAAACATTACCAACTTTATAAGCAATCCAAATTGTTGAGACTTATGTTTCCGAAAAGAGTTTTACACAACGTTTGACCGTCTAGTTTGACCGATGATATCACGAACTATACAATATATGATAATTATACGTTTGTGTATGTATATGTATATATACATATTTAACATGATTAATAAATGTTTTAATATCTTATTTTGTATTAATAACAATAAGTTACAAGTATATTTTGAAACTACTAACTTAAGTTTTCAAAACGATAACAATACGTAACGTTATTTGACATATATACTTAAGACTTATAATGTTATACATATATTGTATAAGTAATGTATTTAATTACTTTTAAAGAACTTAAATACATAAAACCATATAAGTGTATTCACAAAAGATAGCTATATTTGAATCCTCATTTCATTTTTCACAAAATTTCTATACGTATACCTAGAGTATTTGTACTCGTATCATACCTAGCTCCTATACGTATTTACTAATAGTAAATACACATCAAAATCACCACCTAACCAGCCATTATTCATGCCCTTAGAGCTAGGTAATTACTTTTGGATGATTACTTGACTAATTAACAAGATTACAAACTAAAATTTGTCCATGTATGCCCATGAAACACGTTTTTTATGGTGTATATATGTATCATCATTTTAGTTCATTTTTACTTCCATTCTCTAGCTAAAAACACACACACATTCAAGAGTCTTAAACTCCATAAACATTCAGCAACTTACCTTGAAGATCTAGCTTCAAAAACCATACTAAAACACCATAAGAAAACCATACAACAACACTTCAAGAAAACCTCCCAAGAACACCAACTTACTTCCAAACTTTCATCCACTTCTATCACCCTTTTGATTCTAGCTTCTTACTCCTCTTTTACAGCAAACTTATCCAAGGAACTTGAGGTAGTAACTATGTTCATAACCTTATTCGATTCATATATATATAGCTATCTTATTTTGTGGTACAAAAGTTTAACAACAAGAACATAGTTTGAATGTTTTCAAACTTGTTTGCAAACTAAATAGATCCTTCTAACTTAACTTTTAAAATACTTCAAGACATGTAACATAACTTATTTATATGTTAATTTAATAAGGTAAAACTTGGTTTTTCAAAGTATAAGTATTTTTAGAAAAATGGTCATTAAATGATTTTGTTGTAACAAAAATGTTTAACTTCATATGTTTCACTAATGTTTCACTTATGCCGTATGATTTTGAATACAAACCAAGGTATTTACAGTTCATAGTCTTAAAGAAGAACTCGATCCAAGAAGATGGCAATTTGAATCAACGAAAACGGATTTGTAACGAAGAAACTATGACCGAAACAAAATTGGTTATCCTAGATCATTTCAACTACGGGATCAATTGGAAAAAAATGATATAAATCACATATTTCTAAGATAACATGATATTTTATATATATGTACTTATAATTCAATTTTATATGGTTCAGGATCACCCGTAAACAATACGAGAAGATTAATCATAAGATCCCATGATTGTACGCAACACGTCATTTGACAACACCGGTACTTTATGTACGCAACACGTCATTTGACAACACCGGTACCATGGGTCAAGATTAATCTCGACCAATACATATATGATGGGGTTTTATTGATTTCGTTGGGGGTTTTATTTATTTCATTGCGGGTATATTAAACATCTAAAAATGAACCATTAAAATTGAATTACTAACATCGGACTGCTAACTACGGACTAAGGAATTATTCAAAGTATTAAAAGTATAACAAGTATATATTTATAACGTTTGTTTAAAAATGAAAACATATTGATATATTATATATGGATAGGTTCGTGATATCAACCGGGAGACCAAGTCAATTATCTATATCTTCAAAGACAACCGTGAGTATATAGTCCCACTTTTAAACTCTAAATATTTCAGGATGAGAATACATGTATTTTATGTTTTACGATATGGACACAAGTAACTGAAAAATATGTTCTACGTTGAGTTGTACCACTGGCATACTTCCCTGTAGCTTGGTAACTAATATTTACAGCGGTATTGTAAACGCGAATCCTGTTGATAGATCTATCGGGCCTGACAACCCCAACCGGACTGGACGACCAGTATTCAACGGTTGCACAGTACTTCGTTTTGTGACTACACTTGGTACGGTGTAGTAAGATTTCATATTAAAGGGAATATGCGACGTGAAAATGTTAAGTATGGTTACCAAGTGCTCAACCACTTAGAATACTTTTATTAAACTGTTTATATACGAAATCTTGTGGTCTATATATATATTGCTGCCGGCATTAAACCTATATCTCACCAACTTTATGTTGACCTTTTAAAAACATGTCTATTCTCAGGTGATTTCTAAAGCTTCCGCTGCATCATGTTGGATCTAACCAGGATCTTGCGTACGCATGTTTGTGTCAAAAATAAAACTGCATATCCGAGATGTTGTATTGTAAAATATGCTAGAAACCGTGTTGTTGTCATCATTTGTAAAGTTTGTAAGTCGAAGATTATCGCTAAACGTTAATCTTCTTTTTATTGTCTTAAGCTTGTAACAAAAATAATGGTTATGGTTTGTAATGTATAATATATGCAGTTTTCTTTCAAAAATGTCTCATATAGAGGTCAATACCTCGCAATGAAATCATACGTTATCTAACGCGTTCTTATGGTTAAGGACGGGTTATGACATAAACCATCCTTAGATCATGTTAAATATATATAAATACATATATATACACAAACGTATAATTATCTTATGTTATATAGTTCGTGATATCATCGGTCATATTGGACGGTCAAACGTTGTGTAAAACTCTTTTCAAAAACACAAGTCTCAACAATTTGGATTGCTTATCAAGTTGGTATGGTTTAATTATGTAAATATTAATCTCATAAGTATAATTTGGTAGGAAAATTCCGGGTCATTACAAAAGTGCATAATCATCATCTTGGTATTAAGGTGAGTGGAATAATTATGCGTGTACGTATATAATGTATTTATTTGTGTAGTTTGAATGTGGAAGTGTCGCAGTGTTCAAGACACCACATTCTAAGTAACGAGTGGTATTGTCATGGTGTTTAGGACACCACTCATTGGTTTGATTGACATGTGGTATTGTTGCGATGTTTAAGACACCACATTGTCATGGAAGTGGAATTGTCGCGGTGTTCAAGACACCACTCATTGTTTTGATTGACATGTGAAATCGTTGCGGTGTTCAAGACGCCACATTGTCATGGGGGTGAGTTAGTCACTGTGTTCAAGACATCACCCGGGGGATTAGTGATTACGTGGTGTTTAAGTAACACTAAAGGATGTTATGAACTCCGACGGTCTTTTACGAGTACCGTTCCCTTGTACGATTGGTTAACCATGGTTGTGTGAATTTTGTTTAGCATATTAAATTGTGAACTATATGCTATTAATGTTGCTAGCTTATCATGAAATGCGGATAGTAGTTTATGCATGATGTTTGCATGATTGTCGAATTGCTAGCTTGTATGCGGTATTGTGTTTGTGAATTGCGAGTAAGTAGGTTATATATGCATATGTATTATTATTGCATTCACTAAGCGTTAGCTTACCCCTCTCGTTGTTTACCTTTTTAGATGCAGGTGCGGAGAAGGGAAAGGGGGTTATTGGATACTAGTTCCCCATATTGGTTTTGCGTTGAAGCTTTTGAAGTTGACCTAGTGTTTTGGGTTGTTTAGCCCCAAACCATGCTCGAAGTGTTGTTTGGTGTAAAACTATCATTGTGAATGGGTCAAACTTGTATTACATTGTTAAGGGCCTTCGTGCCGTTTGTAAATATTTAACTTGTGATGTTGTTAATGGATTATATGTAACCGTTTAAATTTGCTGCTAACGGTTTATCATTTTAAAAAAAAAATTATCGTATGGAATACGGGTTGGGTTGTTTCAAGTGGTATCAGAGCATTATCCAATCTTGTTTTACCCATAACTTCTTCGTTTTAAATCCATTTTGAGTGATTCAAGTTGCTATGGTTTCATAATGAACTGAAATTTATGAAACTAAATATAAAAAGTATAAGTTTATAGTCAGAAATACAGGTTACAAGTCAATATTGTAAGAGGTAGTCATTTCAGTCGAAAGAACGACGTCTTGATGACCATTTTGAAAAACATACTTCCACTTTGAGTTTAACCATGATTTTTGGATATAGTTTCATGTTCATAAGAAAAATCATTTTCCCAGAAGGACAACTTTTAAATCAAAGTTTATCATAGTTTTTAATTATCTAACCCAAAACAGTCCCCGGTTTCACTACGACGGCGTATGTCCGATTTTACGATGTTCTTCGTATTTCCAGGTTTTAAATCATTAAGTTAGCATATCATATAGATATAGAACATGTGTTTAGTTGATTTTAAAAGTCAAGTTAGAAGGATTAACTTTGTTTGCGAACAAGTTTAGAATTAACTAAACTATGTTCTAGTTATTACAAGTTTAAATCTTCGAATAAGATAGTTATATATATATATATATATATATATATATATATATATATATATATATATATATATATATATATATATATATATATATATATGAATCGAATTATGTTCATGAACATCATTACTACCTCAAGTTTAGTAGGTAAACCTACTGGAAGTGACAAGAAATGATTTAGCTTCAAAGGATCTTGGATGGCTTGAAAGTTCTTGAAGTAGAATAATGACACGAAAACAAATTCAAGTAAGATTCCTACTCGAATTAAGATTGTATAGTTATAGAAATTGAATCAAAGTTTGAATATGAGTATTACCTTGAATTAGAATGATAACCTACTGTAAATAACAGAGGTTTCTTAATCTTAGATGATTACTTAGAATGGATTAGAAAGCTTGGAAGTAGACTTGCAAACTTGAAAGTGTTCTTGAAGTTTACTTGAGTAGTTGTTTTGAAAGTTGATCTAGGTTAGGATTTATGAACTAGATTGAGCTAGATTTTGTTGAAGATGATGAAGAACACTTAGAACACCAAGAGAGAACTTGAGAGAGATAAGTTTGATGCATGAAAGTTGAAAATTGAAAATGTTATGGTTGGTGAAGAAAAACGTGATCCTACCCTTGAATATAAGGTTCCATTAGTTTATATTTTTGTTAGATATTTCATGCTAGTTACCAAATGATGGTTCCCACATGTTTAGGTGACTCATTAAAGCTGCTAAGAGCTGATCATTGAAGTGTATATACCAATAGTATATACATTTAGAAGTTGTGTATTGTACGAGTACGAATACGGATTGAATACGAGTAAATAGTGTTACTGTAGTAAATAGTGTTTACTGTAGCAATAGTTTTTTACTGTAGCAAATAGTATTTTAATGTAGCAAATAGTAACTTATATCATAAAAAAAAATAAAACGATTATATAATTATCAAAAGTTATGACGTTCGTGAATCATCAGGCAAACGAGATGGTCAATTGTCTACATAAACTCATTTCAATTAATCAAGTCTTAACAAGTTTGATTGCTTAACATGTTGGAAACATTTAATCATGCAATTATAGTTTTCATTTAATATATAATCATGAAAAAGTTAGGGTCACTACAGTATATCTGTGTTTATATGTATATTTTATATAGAAAGTAAAAAAAATATATTAATAATAATAATATTAATATTACTAATTATAATAATATTAATAATATTTAAAACAATGATATTAAGTTGTATTTTAATATTAATAACAATAATAATAATAATAATAATAATAATAATAATAATATTTCATTTTTAAATCATTATTTAATTATAAGTTTACTCATTTTTATAATCATATTTGTATTTATAATATATATATATATATATATATATATATATATATATATATATATATATATATATATATATATATATAGTCATAATCATAACCTTAACTAATAATTATTTTCACTTATTCATAACCATAATTATAATCATGATAATATTAAATAAGAATACTGATAATAATAATTGTAAAGATGATAATAATAATATATTATATTATTTATAATAGTAATGATAACAAAAAAAATATATAATGAGTCTTAGTGATTATGACAATAATAATGCTAAAATAAAAATAATAATAATGTAACAAGTTACATGTATTAAATTTTACATCCATATATTATATATATTACAAATAATAATAATATTAATAATATTTAATAATACTTATGTGAATTCAAGTGAATTGGCAAGAAACACATTAGTCGACATTAAATCACGAGAAGGGAAAAGAGGAAAGTTGATGGTGATATGAAACAGATTACTTATAAATATCTATCTTTATAATTTTTATTTGATTAATATTAATAATAAACATAAATATATTAATAATAATAATAATACTTTTAATATTATATTATTAATAATAATAACAATATCAATAATAATATTAGTGTTAATAACTATATAATTAAATATTATAAATTTCTACATATAATACTTATAAATTATTTATATTACTGATGTGGTAGTGTGGGGGTACGTGATAGTACTATTTTTTACTACGAAATACGTTACAAATTACACAAGTTTTAATTATTTATTTACAAATGGGATATACCTAAACCTTGCTACAACACTATAGGAAGTGTACCTAATCGTAGAGTAGTATAGTTTTTAGTAAGTCCGGTTCGTTCCATAGGGAGCTGGCTTATTTCACACTATATTTTAAACAATTATATTCGTACAAAATATATTATATTGATAATATATAAAAGGGGGTTTACCGTTTAATGACTGGTTTGTCGATTTTATATTTTAAGTTACAATTAAAACCTAATGCAAAATATAAATGACGATAATTAAAGTAGCGAAAAATAAATGACAATAAATAAATGACGTTAAATAAAATAGCGAGTAAATAAAAGTACGATGAAATATGAAATAAAATATATTATGCTTATTTAAACTTCCGTAACCATGATGGTTGACGTGTTGATTTTAATTTTATGCCCATGGGTTAATTGTCCTTTGTCCTGGATTATTTAATATGTCCGTCTGGTTTTTGTCCATAACAGTCCATCGGTCATAAATTTAAAGTGCGAGTGTCCTCGTCAAATTATCCTTATACCCGAAGTCAAATATTCCAACTAATTGGGGACTTAAACTGTAACAAGGTTTTAATACTTTGTTTAATAATTACATCAGGATATCGACTGCGTGTAACCCAAGGTTTTAATACTTTGTTATCAATTATGCCAAGTGTCCTTGTACATAATTATACCCCTGTTTTAATAATTCCATAGACTATTAATCCATTCCCGTGTCCGGTTAAATGAACGATTATTCGTACATATAAATATCCCGCCCATCGTGTCCGATCGAGTGTATATGGTTATTTATAGGGACGTCCAATTGTAAATCTTTATATTAAAATTAACAAACTATCATTTAGTTAAACAAATATAAAGCCCATTAATAGCCCATAGTCTAATTTCCACAAGTGTCGTTCTTTTGTCCAAACCCCAATTATGGTACAAAGCCCAATTACCCCGTCTTTAATATTTAGTCCAACATCATAATTACTTCGGCTCAAATAAGCATAATAATAACTTAAGTACGAGACATTAATTTAAAAAGGAGAACATAGCTTACATTGATTATTTATCGCGTAGTGTTACACGGACAGAGCTCCGACTTTAAAACCCGTAAAATAACCTTTACATAACCCGAACTAATCTAATATAAAACTACCCTATACTATATATATATATATATATATATATATATATATATATATATATATATATATATATATATATATATATATATATATATATATATATATATTTATTTATTATTTATTACAAAGTTTTATTATTATTATTTATATTTTTTTTATCGAACGAATGCATGGCCTTTTATAGGCGTTTTGATTTCTGACAGCTCCGCGAGTCGTGGAGTTTTTGGCCTTCAAACTTCGCGAGTCGTGGAGTTTGAAAATCCAGCTCAGGATCCTTTGTCTCATAGCTTGTCGACATGATTATATATATATTTATAATATATAAATAATTTATATAATTATTTATATATTATATTTTATTTTTGTGCATAGTTGACTCACAATTTTTGATCCATTGCGTCGGGCGTTGATAGTTGACTCATGTCCCGGTTCCGGATTTTCGAACGTCCTTGCGTACAATTTAATATCTTGTACTTTGCGTTTTGTAACTTGTACTCTTGTCATTTTTAGACGTTTTTCATCAATAAATTGAACCACTTGAATTGTATCTTGTACATTTGAGTTTTTTGGACGTTTGTGTCTTCAAATCTTCGTTTTCGCCTTTTGTCTTCGCACTTATTTATTTAAACAATTACAATGAAAATATAATATAATTACATATGAAAACCTATTATTTAGAAGGGATATTGCTATGAAATATATGTTCCTTTTTAGCCTTATCAAATATCCCCACACTTGAGCGTTGCTTGTCCTCAAGCAATACAGAACTTGAAATAAAAACATACATGAATCACTTTTTTATTCATCACACTTTGTACATTAGTGATTTTGATATGGTGGTATAAACAATGATAGTAACGATAGAACCATGGTTAAAGGTGGGTGTGTCATTCACAGTTACCTCGGGTTTAGGTCAACGACACTTGCAATCAAATAGCCGATTTACTTTCGGTTTCCAAAGCAAAGTGCATATTTGAAAGGTGGTTACAGTCCCACATGACTATGAAAATGTAGATCCTTAAGGAAATTGGATCTTTATGAAAACATTTGATCTTTTTGAAAATTTAATCTAGCTTTTACCCTAGATAAGTTTTCCGGAATAACCCTTCACCGGTGTTTGCAAAATATTTTTGTGGGTTGTGTGGGTTTCAGATTTGAAAATTTTAGCTCAACACTTGTGGTTTTGTGTTACCCACTAGCTAACCTTGTATTAGGAAAGCAACACGTTCAGTTTACTTGTCCCGTATATTACCTTTCGGCAAACTACCGTCTGGTTGTAAAGGAAAGCGATGAACAAGCAACTGTTAAGGCAATATCTCGTGACATGCTTTTGATTATGGTCCAAAAACATGTCGGACACAATTACTATCCTTTGTAGGAGCAATAGTAAAGCTCACCCTTATAATTTTTCGGTCTGGCACAAGGTCCTGTCTCCGACCATGCTATGCAACCACCGTTCTTACGGTTGACATCCGATTTGGTTCAGGTGACCTAATGAATTCCAGGTGAATTTCTAGGATTTTACGTTCAATGGTAATGAACGCATTGAAAATAGGTTTTCAGAAAACAAATCGGTTTTAATTTTGATCAAAATATTTTCTCGTTCAAGCTCGAGTTTAGATATCATTGAATTCCATGAGTTTGTAATTCTCAATCTTTAAGGTCAATCTCAAGGATTGAGTAATATCAGGCTTAAAAGCTGATTTTTAATCTTTAAGGAGATTATCCTTTCTGGGGATCTGATTCATTAGTCTTATCAAGCTAATTTGCACGGTGCCCCCCCCCCATTGTACGAGATAAATCCTTCTCATGGTTAGGATAAATCTGACCACTTGGCGACCCTGTTTGATGCTGAGGTCCGTGGATTTCCTGCTGATTTTAGAGATGACTTTTCTAGATTTTTCGTCAACCTACAGCTGGTCTGGACGACAACTTCTTGACCTAAATCAAGAAGCGCGTTTCTTTTTCGGAAGACTTTACTTCCTTTTAATGATGGAATTGATTCATCGTGTAGATCCATCTTTCTTACTGATAATGCTAAAAACGAACATATATTTCATAGCATTATTCCTCAAGAAAGACAAGCTTTTAGTTGCAATTGTTCTATTTATAAGTGATATTCGTTTAAATAATAAAAGGTGAAGACAAAAGACAGATTCGACGAATTGAAGACGCAAACGACCAAAAAGCTCAAAAGTACAAAATACAATCAAAGAGGTTCCAATTATTGATAAGAAACGTCTCGAAATTACAAGAGTACAAGATTTAAAACGCAAAGTACAAGATATTAAATTGTACGCAAGGACGTTCGAAAATCCGGAACCGGGACATGAGTCAACTCTCAACGCTCGACGCAACGGACTAAAAATTACAAGTTAACTATGTATATAAATATAATATAATATATAATTAATTATATTAATTATATATATATTATATTTATAAATAAATCGTCGGCAAGAAAGACTCCAAAAGCTGGTGAGCTGTATTTATAAACTCCGCGACTCGCGGAGTTTGAAAGCCAAATCGGCCGCGAGTCGCGGAGCCCCAAAGTTTGAAACTCCCTATAAAAGTAAACGAATTCTGATCGCAAAAATGCATCATATATCCATCATATATCATTCTCTCTATCTATATACGTAAAATATATATATATAATTTATATTTTAATTTTAATTTTAATTTTAATCTTAATAATAAGGGTATGTTAGCGAATGTTGTAAGGGTGTAAGTCGAAATGCTACGCTATTTTTAATCATTGTAAGTTATGTTCAACCTTTTTATATTAATGACTCGTAGCTAAGTTATTATTATGCTTATTTAATCCAAAGTAATCATGATGTTGGGCTAATTACTAAAATTGGGTAATTGGGCTTTGTACCATAATTGGGGTTTGGATAAAAGAACGACACTTATGGAAATTAGACTATGGGTTATTAATGGGTTTTATATTAACTAAACAATACCTTGTTAATTTAATATACAAACTTATAATTCGACGTATTTATATATAACCACATACGCTTGACTGGGTACGGTGGGCGGGATATCTATAAATACCAATAATTATTCATTTTACCGGATACGGAACTGGATTAATAGTTAATAGACTTGTTGAAACAGGGGTGAATTACATTCAAGGGTAATTGGTGTAATTGTTAACAAAGTAGTAAAACCTTGGTTTACACGCAGTCGATAACCTGGTGTATTCATTAAACAAAGTATTAAAACCTTATTACAATTCGAATCCCCAATTAGTTGGAATATTTGACTTCGGGAATAAGACTAATTTGACGAAGGCTTTCGCTCTTTATATTTATGACTGATGGACTATTATGGACAAAATCCGTATAGACATATTAAATAATCCAGGACAAAGGACAATTAACCCATGGGCATAAAACTAAAATCAACACGTCAAACATCATGATTACGGAAGTTTAAATAAGCATAATTCTTTTATTTCATCTTTTATTTCCTTTATTTTATATTTATTTGCACTTCTAATTATCGCATTTTTATTGTTATTGTATTTAATTGCACTTTTAATTATCGTACTTTTTAATTATCGCAAGTTTATTTTATCGCACTTCTATTATTCGCAATTTCATTATCGTTATTTACTTTACGCTTTAATTTAAGTCTTGTATTTATTTTTAATATTTTACATTTGGTTTTAACTGTGACTAAAGTTTTAAAATCGACAAACCGGTCATTAAACGGTAAAAACCCCCCCTTTATAATAATAATATTACTTATATATATATATATATATATATTTGTATTTTTATAAAAGTAAACTAATATAGCGTTAAGCTTTGTTTAAAAAGATTCCCTGTGGAACGACCCGGACTTACTAAAAACTACACTACTGTACGATTAGGTACACTGCCTATAAGTGTTGTAGCAAGGTTTAAGTATATCCATTCTATAAATAAATAAATATCTTGTGTAAAAATGTATCGTATTTAATAGTTTTTCCTGTAAAAATATAAGCTATTTCGTATACCCCGCTGCAAACATCAAGTATTTTTGGCGCCGCTGCCGGGGACCTCACTTAAAAGCCGGAAGCGCAACGCTAATATAAAAAAAAGATTTTTAGTTTACTTTTATTAAAATTCGTTTTTATAAAAGTACGTTTTAAATATTCGAAAATATAAAAAGAAAAATAAAAATTTATATATTTTTAAGAGTTTGTTAAAAGTTTTATAAGTTTCTTTATTTTTATTTTAGTTTATAAAAATATAAGTTTTATTTAAATATCTTTTATTTATATAAAAACAGAAAATTAGAAAACATAAAAAAAAAAAAACGCGTCGATTTAAAACTGTGCCAGAGTTGAAATTTGGAACCCCGCGACTCGCAGGGTTTGTTGCTTGGAATACCGCGACTCGCGGAGTAACTCTGACACGCGACAGAAACCCTAAACTGCATTAATTACGGGTAATTAATTATTATTATTATTAATAAACCCTAATTAGTTTAATATAATTAGTTTAAATTTTTTTATTAAATTGTATTTTAAAGTTAATTTAGTTTAATTAAATTGTAAAATTAATAGTTTTATAAAATAAATAATATAAAAATAATATTTTTATAAAAAATTGTACTTTTTACAACTTTTTGTATATTTTTATATTTTGTCCCTTTTCAATCGTTTTAACGTAATATTTGTATTTTTAGCTCATATTTAGTTTTAAACTTAGTTTTTGCCATAGTTATTTTTACTTCTAGATTTTTAGGCTTTGCCGTAGAATTCCTTAAGTGCTTTTTCTTTAGACTAAGATTTAAGTGCTTTAGAACTTTGCGACGCCTTTTTAAGTTTTAGTTTCTTTTTAAGTTATTTCCATTTGTGATATAGTTTTTCCTGTAAGCTTTAATATTTTTAGACGACTTTTACCTATGTATCAATTATCATTCCAATTAGTAATCTCAATTTGCGATTATAATTTTAAGTTAGTTGTAGTAATAAGGTTAGGTTAGTCAAGTGTTTTTAAGCTTTATAAGTTTCTTTTATTTTTCAGTCACCTTTTATTTTTCAACCATTTTTCTTTTTCGACCTTTTTCGACGAACTCTTTTTCTTTCTTATTTCTCGCTATTCTAGTTTTAGGACATAGATTTTTATACTACTTCTTATCTAAATTTCTTAAAATTTCGAAAATTTATTTTAAGTGGTTAAATTGATAGACATCAAAATTTTATGGTTCGTAGTAATAGTTGGATTTGTACGTGGACCGGGTTATTGGAGCCAAACAGTACTCAATTATATTGAGACCAAACGAATCCTGCCCCTCTGCTGCATCTTTTGGCTATTCGAAACGTGGGCAAAATCAGAAAAAGTCTATTGATTGGATAACTTATTATAATTTTTCTTTCCTTTTAAAAACTAATAGGATATTCAGTGAATGCACCGAGCAAGACGTTCACCACCTTTTGTACGTTCACCACCTGTAACTAGATCAAGACATTTAGCAAATATTACTGCCGATGATTTTTCTTTAGAATCGTCATCCAGTCGACCAAGTACTCCAGTTCAAATTTCCGATAATCCATTTTTTGAACCCGACCTCACAATTGAGAATCCGGAGAATATTCAGGAACGATTCGTAGATCCTGAACCACTAAACTTTCCTCCGGAACCACCAATCATTCAAACAGAGATTGTTGAGGAACGAACCATTAAATCAGAATCCTCTAGTGATTCCGATTCAACAAATTCAATTATGGAGAATCTGGAACCTTTAAGTATGGAAGACCGAATGAGAGCTAAACGCACTGGCCAAGGTCACGCAATTACTCATCCAGACATTAATGCGCCAGATTATGAAATCAAAGGACAAGTTCTACACATGGTGACAAATCAATGCCAATTTAGTGGTGCGCCGAAGGAAGATCCAAATGAACATTTACGTACCTTTAATAGGATCTGCACACTATTTAAAATCCGAGAAGTGGAGGATGAACAGATATATCTCATGTTATTTCCCTGGACTTTAAAGGGAGAAGCCAAAGATTGGTTGGAATCGTTACCTGAAGGGGCGATTGATACATGGGATGTTTTAGTTGAAAAATTTCTTAAACAATTCTTTCCTGCATCTAAAGCCATAAGACTTCAAGGAGGAATTGTTACGTTCACACAGAAATCGAATGAAACTCTATATGAGGCGTGGACAAGATTTGGAAAGTTATTAAGAGGATGTCCGCAACATGGTTTAGATACCTGTCAAATAGTACAAATATTCTACCAAGGATGCGACATCACTACAAGGAAAGACATAGATATAGCAGCTGGTGGTTCTATTATGAAGAAAACCGAAACTGATGCTTACAAAATTATTGATAACAATGCTTCCCACTCACACGAGTGGCACCAACAAAAAGATATCGTTAGATCATCTAAAGTAGCTAGAGCCGATTCTAGCCATGACTTAGATTCCATTTCCGCAAAGATAGATGCTGTCGAGAGACGAATGGAAAAGATGACTAAGGATATTCACTCAATACGAATTAGTTGTGAGCAGTGTGGAGGACCACATTTGACAAAAGATTGTCTCAGTATTGAATTAACAATGGAACAAAGAGAGAATATTTCATACATAAACCAAAGGCCTGGAAATAATTATCAGAATAATTATCAACCGCCAAGACCGATTTACAATCAAAACCAGAATTATAACAGAAATATTCCATACAACAACCAACAAGGTCCTAGCAATCAACAAGTATCCAATAATACTTACAACCAGCAAAGACCTAATTTTCAAAACAAACCACCACAACAAACCGATGATAAAAAGCCGAATTTAGAAGATATGATGACGAAGCTAGTTGAAACTCAAACGCAGTTTTTCACATCTCAGAAACAAACTAATGAACAAAATGCTCAAGCATTTAGAAATCAACAAGCTTCTATTCAAAATCTGGAACAAGAAGTAAGTAACCTAGCAAGGTTAATAGGTGAAAGAAAACCGGGAAGTCTACCTAGTGATACAAATGCTAACCCCCGGAATGAAACAGCTAAAGCCATTACCACAAGAAGTGGTACAACACTTAAACCACCTGAAATACCTGTAACTTCTGATGAAGCTATTCCTACTCCACAAGAACCACAACCTGATCAAGATAAGGAAAAAGAACCGGTAGTTGAAAAGGTTAATGAAGATAACACAGTTAAGGCTAAACCTTATGTTAAACCATACCAACCACCACTTCCTTACCCGAGTAAAATGAAGAAAGAGAAACTTGAAGCCGAGCAATCCAAATTCTTGGATATGTTTAAACAGATAAATGTAAATCTTCCTTTCATTGATGTGATTTCAGGAATGCCTAGATATGCTAAATTCTTGAAAGATCTAATCTCAAATAGAAAGAAAATGGAAGAACTCTCGGTTGTTACCATGAATGCTGATTGTTCAGCAGTGCTGTTGAATAAGATACCAGAAAAATTATCTGATCCAGGAAGTTTCACAATTCCATGTTTTCTGGGTAGTCTTAGTTCAATAGAAGCATTAGCAGATTTAGGTGCTAGTATAAATCTAATGCCGTATTCACTATACGCTAAACTAGACCTTGGAGAATTGAAACCAACCAGAATAAGCATACAACTAGCCGATAGATCAATAAAATATCCTAGAGGGATAATGGAGAACATGCTAGTTAAAGTTGGTACTTTAGTATTTCCAGTAGATTTTGTTGTTTTGGACATGGAAGAAGATTCTCAAGTTCCTCTCATATTAGGAAGACCATTCTTAAATACGGCTAAAGCAATGATAGACGTGTTCGGTAAGAAATTGACCCTAAGTATAGAGGATGAGAGTGTTACCTTTTCAGTTGATAGAGCAATGCAACAACCGCAATATGCAGATGATACATGTTATTATATTCAAACTATAGATGCACATGCAGAATTATTAGAAGAATTTCCAGAATTACAAGGAACGGGAGAATGTTCTTTAGGAGAAGGTAATGAACCAATTGATGAAGCTGAAATGTTAGCTACACTTATAGCTAATGGATATGAACCAACAACAGAAGAAATTCAAATGCTAAAAGAAAAAGACAGATATCGATACAAATCATCGATAGAAGAACCACCGAAATTAGAGTTAAAGCCACTTCCAAACCATTTGGAATACGCTTATTTACATGGTGAATCTGAATTACCTGTAATAATATCGTCTTCTCTTACTGAAAATGAGAAATCACAACTCATTTCTGTGTTGAAAGCTCATAAACCAGCCATTGCATGGAAGATTCATGATATTAAAGGAATAAGTCCTTCGTATTGCACACATAAAATCCTTATGGAAGAAGGCCATAAAACGTATGTGCAACGCCAATGAAGACTAAATCCTAATATGCAAGATGTAGTTAAGAAAGAGATTATTAAACTGCTAGATGCAGGTCTAATTTATCCAATTTCTGATAGTCCATGGGTAAGCCCAGTTCAATGCGTACCTAAGAAGGGTGGCATGACTGTCATTACAAATGAGAAAAATGAGCTTATTCCTACTAGGACTGTAACAGGATAGCGTGTATGTATTGATTATAGAAAATTAAATGACGCCACCAGAAAAGATCACTTTCCCTTACCTTTCATTGATCAAATGTTGGAAAGATTAGCCGGAAATAGTTACTATTGTTTCCTAGATGGATTTTCCGGATATTTTCAAATTCCAATAGCACTCGAAGATCAAGAGAAAACTACATTCACGTGCCCTTATGGTACTTTTGCTTACAAACGCATGCCATTTGGACTTTGCAACGCCCCTGCAACCTTTCAAAAGTGTATGATGGCGATTTTTCACGACATGATAGAAGAATGCATGGAAGTTTTCATGGATGACTTTTCAGTCTTCGGTGATACATTTGAATCATGTCTAGTTAATCTGGAACGAATGCTTATTAGATGCGAACAATCAAATCTAGTACTTAATTGGGAGAAATGCCATTTCATGGTTAAAGAAGGCATCGTTCTTGGACATAAAATTTCAAAAGAAGGAATTGAAGTGGATAGAGCTAAAGTAGATGTAATTGCTAAACTTCCACATCCCACCAATGTTAGAGGATTTAGGAGTTTTCTAGGGCATGCCGGTTTTTACCGACGTTTCATAAAAGATTTTTCTAAAATTGCCACTCCTATGAATAAACTCCTAGAAAAAGATGCTCCATTCATCTTTTCAGATGAGTGTATCAAATCTTTTAATATTCTTAAAGAGAAACTCACTAATGCGCCGATCATGATAACACCAAATTGGAATCTACCATTTGAACTAATGTGCGATGCAAGTGATTTTGCAATGGGAACCGTTTTAGGACAAAGGATTGAAAAACGATTTCAACCTATATATTATGCTAGTAAGACGTTACAAGGAGCACAAATGAATTATACAACTACTGAAAAAGAACTCCTTGCTATTGTTTTTGCTTTTGAAAAATTTCGTCCATATCTCGTTCTAGCTAAAACGGTGGTCTATACCGACCATTCTGCTCTTAGATACCTATTTTCAAAACAAGATGCTAAACCAAGATTAATCCGTTGGATCTTACTCTTACAAGAGTTTGATATTGAAATCCGAGATAAAAGAGGAGCAGAAAATCTCGCCGCTGATCATCTTTCTCGTCTTGAAAATCCCGAATTAGAAGTTCTAAATGAATCGGCCATACAAGACAACTTTCCTGATGAATATCTATTGAAGATAGATTATAAAGAAATTCCATGGTTTGCAGACTATGCAAACTACTTAGTTTGTGGATTCCTTGAAAAAGGATTATCGTACCAAAGACGAAAGAAATTCTTCAGTGATATAAAACACTATTTCTGGGAAGATCCACATCTGGATTCTATTGGCCTACAATTTACAAAGACGCACACCTTCTTTGCAAATCCTGTGATGCTTGTCAAAGGGCCGGAAAAATAAGTCAACGTGATGAAATGCCACAAAATGTCATACAAGTATGTGAAGTATTTGACATTTGGGGTATTGACTTTATGGGTCCATTTCCAAAATCTCATAATAATTTATATATACTCGTAGCCATTGATTATGTATCTAAATGGGCGGAAGCACAAGCTCTCCCAACTAACGATGCACGAGTTGTAGTCAACTTTTTAAAACGTCTTTTTGCAAGGTTTGGAACACCGAAAGCTTTAATAAGTGATCGGGGTACTCATTTCTGTAATAATCAACTTGAGAAAGTTCTTAAAAGATATGGAGTAACTCATAAAATCTCCACCGCATATCATCCACAAACAAGTGGACAAGTTGAAAATACCAACCGAGCTTTAAAACATATTCTAGAGAAAACCGTAGGATTAAATCCGAAGGAATGGTCCATTAAATTGGAGGATGCACTCTGGGCTTTTAGAACAGCCTACAAAACTCCAATTGGAACCACACCTTTTAGACTTATTTATGGAAAAGCATGTCATCTTCCAGTAGAAATTGAACACAAAGCATTTTGGGCTTTGAAGGCATGTAATCTTGATTTACATGAAGCTGGACGTTTACGATTAAGTCAACTAAACGAATTAGAAGAATTAAGACATGAAGCATACAAAAATTCGTTAATCTATAAAGAAAGAACGAAGAAATGGCATGATAAAAGAATCAGAAGTTCAAAAGAATTTAAAGAAGGAGACAGAGTTCTTCTTTTCAATTCACGATTCAAGCTATTTCCTGGAAAATTGAAATCAAGATGGTCTGGACCATTCATAGTCAAAAGAGTTTTCCCATACGGAACGATAGAATTAATAAATTCAAATGGGATTGAATTTAAAGTTAATGGTCACAGAGTTAAACATTACATACATGGTCCGATGGAAGTTGACAATGAAGTTAATCATAATTTCACCACCCAAGAAAACCTTCAAAATGAAAACATAAATATGTTATCAACAACATATGAAAAATCAAAACTGGAATATAGGGAGGATTCAAATTTGAGTGATGAAGAAGAATTCCTATACAAACCTCCCATTCCAAGAAATGAAGAAAAATGTGAACAAGAAATTCAAATAGAAATGAAAGAACTAAGGAAAGAACACCCGAAAAAAGTTTACAAACCAACTCGACTTACTAAAGCAGGAGACCCGGGTGAATTTATCATTTCTTGCTTACTTAATGATGGTGCTGTATATAATGAACTCGCAGATTTAGGAGCAAGTGAAAATATTATGCCTCTTTCCTTATACAAAAGATTAGGTATGGGTAAATTAAAACCAACCAAAATAGGTGTTCAATCATTTGACCAAATCATTAAACACCCGGTTGGAATAGCAAATAATTTACTTGTTAACGTGGGAAGTTTAACCTTTGTTGCAAACTTCATAGTGATTAACATGGAGGAAAACCTTGATATTCCTCTAATTCTAGGTCGCCCATTTTTAGCAACCACCGAGGCATTCATTGATGTAAGAGAAGGTAGAATGACACTTAGGGATGGTGATACATCGATCACCTTTGTGAACCGAAAGTTTAGATCTCCACAAACCAAAACTGTTAGACCAATAAAAACGCATAAGTGTGGGGAAGATGAAGAAACACTTAATGATGATCCAATCACAAAGAATGCCGTTGATGATACGAAATTAGATGAACCCATTTTTAACAGTTCAACGAAGAAACTTTATAAACGGATTCACGATGCTAAGATTAAAGGAAACTTTAAGTTATATAACCGATTAATATCCAATTTATCGTCAAAAGAAAAGGCAATGTTAGTTGAATTTGTGAAAGTTACGGAGGAAATCAACAAATGGATTGAAGTAAAAGTCAAAGATATACAAGTTGTTGATGATTCAATTGAAAATAATGTTAATCACAATTTCGATACCACAGCTGACTAAGTATGGGGAGAATCAAGGGGTTTATGTATTTCTGTTAGAGTTAGATTGTCTGTTTTCGTGTAGTTCTCGAAAATGGAAACCGAATGGTCTTTCCCTAGCAGACCCTAAAGAACTAGTCTTCTCCCCCCATTCTGAATTTTTATTTTTTTTAGGAAATGAAGACTGCCTGTGAACTAAACCATGGTCTAATGCTACACGCTTTGATCACTAAACGTAATAATGACACACTTCCAAGTGAAATAGTATCAGTAATCAGAGAAAGAATGGACGGAGTTAGAAAAGAATCCAGATGCGAAGATAATAAGTTACAATTTGGTAAAGGAAAATCAAAATCCGCAGCGAAAAGAAGAGCACGACACCTAGAAAGATGTCACAAATGCGGAAAATGGTCACATGGAGGTAAATGTTTAAATAATCAAACCTATTCAAATACCGAATTTGTTACTTTATGCAGAGACGGACCGTTCATATGTTTAGAAGAAAAGACACTGAATGCTCGAGGTTACGCCTATGTAGCTATGGAAAACCAATTAAACCGACTATCTTATGAATGGGATAGATCATATAACTAAGAAATCTATTTCACAGGTAAGTCTGTACAGTTTTTATTTTATTTTTTCTTATTTTTAACCTTTTGATAATAAACGCTAATTTGTTCGCTAAAAAGTATTAAATTGATATTGAATAAAATTAGGTTTGGCGACCGAAATTATTGATATCATTCAAAAATTTATTACATCACTGCGAAATTTAACGTTTATTCTTAAGGTATAAATATCTTTAATCAATCAACCCAAAATATTTCAAAAATTCGTCATGAGTTAAATTAGGTCTTGGAACCGAAATTACTTTACCGAAAAGAGGGGCGCATATTTTTGATAATATTTGATTGATTAAAGTGGGATAAAAAGCCAAAAAGATTTTTAATTTTATTTTTACCATGTTTTTAAAATTAATATATAAATCTTAAATTAATATTGTAAACTTTGTAAAAACAATATTTTTAAAATTGTAAATATTTGAAAAATTAATATAAGTTTGGTGTGAATTTATAATATGAATTTTTAAATTAAGTTTGGTGTGAATTTTTAATTTTTAAAATATGAATTTTAATTTTATGCATTTCAAATTTTAAGTTTGATGTGAATTTTTAATATTAATTTTGAATTTTATATTTAAGTTGTGTGAATTTAAAAACAAAAATTTACTTTATCTCATTAAGTTAAAAATATGATTTTTAAAATTCGTCGTAAGTTGAATGTAGTGACCCGAACTTTTCCATGTTTATATATATTAATTGAGATTGATGTTTACATGATTAAATGTTTCCAACATGTTAAGCAATCAAACTTGTTAAGACTTGATTAATTGAAATAGGTTTCATATAGACAATTGACCACCCAAGTTGACCGGTGATTCACGAACGTTAAAACTTGTAAAAAAAAAAAAAACTATATGATGACATATATATGGTTATATATATAGTTAACATGATATTATGATAAGTAAACATATCATTAATTATATTAACAATGAACTACATATGTAAAAACAAGACTACTAACTTAATGATTTTGAAACGAGACATATATGTAACGTTTATCGTTGTAACGACATTTAATGTATATATATCATATTAAGAGATATTCGTACATCATAATATCATGATAATATAATAATTTAAAATCTCTTTTGATATTATAAACATTGGGTTAACAACATTTAACAAGATCGTTAACCTAAAGGTTTCAAAACAACACTTACATGTAACGACTAACGATGACTTAACGACTCAGTTAAAATGTATATACATGTAGTGTTTTAATATGTATTTATACACTTTTGAAAGACTTCAATACACTTATCAAAATACTTCTACTTAACAAAAATGCTTACAATTACATTCTCGTTCAGTTTCATCAACAATTCTACTCGTATGCACCCGTATTCGTACTCGTACAATACACAGCTTTTAGATGTATGTACTATTGGTATATACACTCCAATGATCAGCTCTTAGCAGCCCATGTGAGTCACCTAACACATGTGGGAACCATCATTTGGCAACTAGCATGAAATATCTCATAAGATTACAAAAATATGAGTAATCATTCATGACTTATTTACATGAAAACAAAATTACATATCCTTTATATCTAATCCATACACCAACGACCAAAAACACCTACAAACACTTTCATTCTTCAATTTTCTTCATCTAATTGAACTCTCTCAAGTTCTATCTTCAAGTTCTAAGTGTTCTTCATAAATTCCAAAAGTTCTAGTTTCATAAAATCAAGAATACTTTCAAGTTTGCTAGCTCACTTCCAATCTTGTAAGGTGATCATCCAACCTCAAGAAATCTTTGTTTCTTACAGTAGGTTATCATTCTAATACAAGGTATTAATCATATTCAAACTTTGGTTCAATTTCTATAACTATAACAATCTTATTTCAAGTGATGATCTTACTTGAACTTGTTTTCGTGTCATGATTTTGCTTCAAGAACTTTGAGCCATCCAAGGATCCATTGAAGCTAGATCCATTTTTCTCTTTTCCAGTAGGTTCATCCAAGGAACTTAAGGTAGTAATGATGTTCATAACATCATCCGATTCATACATATAAAGCTATCTTATTCGAAGGTTTAAACTTGTAATCACTAGAACATAGTTTAGTTAATTCTAAACTTGTTCGCAAACAAAAGTTAATCCTTCTAACTTGACTTTTAAAATCAACTAAACACATGTTCTATATCTATATGATATGCTAACTTAATGATTTAAAACCTGGAAACACGAAAAACACCGTAAAACCGGATTTACGCCGTCGTAGTAACACTGCGGGCTGTTTTGGGTTAGTTAATTAAAAACTATGATAAACTTTGATTTAAAATTTGTTATTTTGAGAAAATGATTTTTATTATGAACATGAAACTATATCCAAAAATTATGGTTAAACTCAAAGTGGAAGTATGTTTTCTAAAATGGTCATCTAGACGTCGTTCTTTCGACTGAAATGACTACCTTTACAAAAACGACTTGTAACTTATTTTTCCGACTAGAAACCTATATTTTTTTTGTTTAGATTCATAAAATAGAGTTCAATATGAAACCATAGCAATTTGATTCACTCAAAACGGATTTAAAATGAAGAAGTTATGGGTAAAACAAGATTGGATAATTTTTCTCATTTTAGCTACGTGAAAATTGGTAACAAATCTATTCCAACCATAACTTAATCAACTTGTATTATATATTATGTAATCTTGAGATACCATAGACACGTATACAATGTTTCGACCTATCATGTCGACACATCTATATATATTTCGGAACAACCATAGACACTCTATATGTGAATGTTGGAGTTAGCTATACAGGGTTGAGGTTGATTCCAAAATATATATAGTTTGAGTTGTGATCAATACTGAGATACGTATACACTGGGTCGTGGATTGATTCAAGATAATATTTATCGATTTATTTCTGTACATCTAACTGTGGACAACTAGTTGTAGGTTACTAACGAGGACAGCTGACTTAATAAACTTAAAACATCAAAATATATTAAAAGTGTTGTAAATATATTTTGAACATACTTTGATATATATGTATATATTGTTATAGGTTCGTGAATCAACCAGTGGCCAAGTCTTACTTCCCGACGAAGTAAAAATCTGTGAAAGTGAGTTATAGTCCCACTTTTAAAATCTAATATTTTTGGGATGAGAATACATACAGGTTTTATAAATGATTTACAAAATAGACACAAGTACGTGAAACTACATTCTATGGTTGAATTATCGAAATCGAATATGCCCCTTTTTATTAAGTCTGGTAATCTAAGAATTAGGGAACAGACACCCTAATTGACTCGAATCCTAAAGATAGATCTATTGGGCCTAACAAACCCCATCCAAAGTACCGGATGCTTTAGTACTTCGAAATTTATATCATATCCGAAGGGTGTCCCGGAATGATGGGGATATTCTTATATATGCATCTTGTTATTGTCGGTTACCAGGTGTTCACCATATGAATGATTTTTATCTCTATGTATGGGATGTGTATTGAAATATGAAATCTTGTGGTCTATTGTTACGATTTGATATATATAGGTTAAACCTATAACTCACCAACATTTTTGTTGACGTTTTAAGCATGTTTATTCTCAGGTGATTATTAAGAGCTTCCGCTGTCGCATACTTAAATAAGGACAAGATTTGGAGTCCATGCTTGTATGATATTGTGTAAAAACTGCATTCAAGAAACTTATTTTGTTGTAACATATTTGTATTGTAAACCATTATGTAATGGTCGTGTGTAAACAGGATATTTTAGATTATCATTATTTGATAATCTACGTAAAGCTTTTTAAACCTTTATTGATGAAATAAAGGTTATGGTTTGTTTAAAAATGAATGCAGTCTTTGAAAAACGTCTCATATAGAGGTCAAAACCTCGCAACGAAATCAATTAATATGGAACGTTTTTAATCAATAAGAACGGGACATTTCAGTTGGTATCCGAGCGTTGGTCTTAGAGAACCAGAAAATTTGCATTAGTGTGTCTTATCGAGTTTGTTAGGATGCATTAGTGAGTCTGGACTTCGACCGTGTTTTCTTTAAAAATGATTGCTTAACATTTTTGTTGGAAACTATATATTTTTAACATATGAATATTATGTGATATATTAATCTCTTAACGTGTTTGATATTATGTGATAGATGTCTACCTCTAGAACAAGTCCCATTGACTCACCTAATAATAATGAAGAGTCAAATGTAAATTGGAATGATTTGTGGACTGATTCACAAGTTCCCGAAGAGGAACCGGAAGAAGAGTCGGAACCGGAAGAAGAATCGGAACCGGAAGAAGAATCGGAACCGGATGAAGAAATAGAACCGGTGGGGGAAATAATAAAACGGTTAAGTAAAAGAAAATCCTCAACCAACCGACCAAAGTTAATTATGGTCAATGGTGTTTCCGCCAAGGAAGCAAAATATTGGGAGGATTACCAATTCTCCGATGAATCGGATTCCGACGAGAATTCCGATGATGTTATAGAAATTACCCCAACCGAATTTAAAAAGGCAAAAGAAAATAATAAGGGAAAGGGCATAAAAATAGAGAAATCTAATTCCAACCCCGATGAACTTTATATGTATCGTCAACCCCCGAAGTCCTTAAGTTGTAACAATGACCCGGGAACCTCTAAACCACCAGGTTTTTCTAAACCAATGTGGACAACGACGGCTCGTATTAGGGGAACATCATATATCCCTAGAAACTTGGCAAAACGAACCAAAACCGAAGAAGAAGAAACGAGCGAGTCGGAATAAGATAGTTGTATTCGTGTGGTGTAATATATGGAATATAGTGTTCTTATGCTTTATGATATATGTAAAAATTGCTTGTATTAATAAGTATTTTTTTTATGAATCTAACTCTTGTCTATTTTACAGTTTAAAAACACAAAATGGATAGACAACCCAATATTTTAAGAGACCTACCCGGAGACATGATTGATGAAATCTTGTCTAGAGTCGGCCAGAATTCTTCGGCACAACTATTTAAGGCGAGATCAGTTTGTAAGACATTCGAAGAACGTTCCAAGAATGTCTTGGTTTATAAGAGACTTTCGTTTGAAAGATGGGGGATATCACATTGGGAAACCCATAAGTTACGATGTGTTTACTTTGACGCATATATTGCGGGGAACCCAAATGCTATTTTACGCAACGGGTTAAGAAATTATTTTGACTCAATATATCCGAATATTGGACTTCGTGATTTAGAAAAAGCGGCTAACATGCAACATAAAGAAGCATGTTATGCTTACGGATTAGTAATGTTCGCTTCTCACCAAAGTGAGAACAAGAACATCGGGCTACAACTATTAAACAAAACGTTTCCACAAGTGACGGAGTCGGTAATTGGGGTAAGAAATGAGGTTTTTAGATTATTACGGGACTGTTGGACATTACGTAACCCTCGTCCCTTTGATGACGTTACAACACGCTGTCTTATCAACGGCCATAACGGTTATGTTGCACAAGACCAAGGATGGGAAGTAGTCATAGTAAAACCAGAATGCATGACTTGTTTCTGGACGTATGAATTACGTGTCTTTATTGCCTTTGCTGAACGACTTGTGTACTAGCTAGAATTGTCTTCACAACTATCTTGTATCAAAGTTATTGTGTGCTATATTTCATGCTTTATGTAAAATAAGCGGTATTGTAATTTTGTAAAATATTGTATAAAAGTTTGAACGCGAAATATTATTATAATCAGTTTTTCATATAGAATTGTAGTAGTTGAATTGTATATTAGCTACTAAGTATGAACTTAACGGGTAGGTACTACCCGAATTTAAACTTATAAAACGCTAATATGAAGAAAAAGCTTTTATAAATGAGTTCATATTATGCTACGAAATACTATTAACTACTCTTAATATTCTGTATGATTAACTTGTTCCATTTAACTATTTTGAAGGAAATGGCACCGACTACTCGACACACCGTGAATATGAATGAAGAGGAATTCCGTACTTTTCTAGCTTCAAACATAGCCGCAGTACAGGCTGCGCTACATACCAACAATAACCTTGGATCTAGCAGTACAGGAAATCGTGTAGGATGCACCTACAAAGAATTCACTGCCTGCAAACCTTTGGAATTTGATGGAACCGAAGGACCGATCGGATTGAAACGGTGGACCGAGAAGGTTGAATCGGTGTTTGCCATAAGTAAGTGTACTGAAGAGGACAAAGTGAAGTACGCTACGCATACCTTCACAGGTTCTGCGTTAACATGGTGGAATACCTATCTAGAGCAAGTGGGACAAGATGATGCGTACGCACTACCGTGGTCAGCATTCAAGCACTTGATGAACGAGAAGTACCGTCCCAGAACCGAGGTCAATAAGCTCAAGACAGAACTTAGAGGGTTACGAACCCAAGGATTTGATATTACCACGTACGAAAGACGATTCACAGAATTGTGCCTATTGTGTCCGGGAGCATTCGAAGATGAGGAAGAGAAGATCGACGCGTTTGTGAAAGGATTACCGGAAAGAATCCAAGAAGATATAAGTTCACACGAGCCCGCCTCCATACAACAGGCATGTAGAATGGCTCACAAACTAGTGAACCAGATTGAAGAAAGAATTAAAGAACAGACTGCTGAAGAGGCCAATGTGAAGCAAGTCAAAAGAAAGTGGGAGGAAAACGGTGATAAGAATCACCAATACAACAACAACAGCAATTACAACAATAATCGCAACAATTATCCCAACAATCGCAACATCAATCGCAACTACAACAAACGGCCCAACAACAACAACAACAACAACAACAGCAACTACAACAATCATCCCAACAACAATAATAACCGCAACAACAACAACAATCAGAAGCAACTATGCCAAAGGTGTGAAAAGAACCACTCGGGGTTCTGCACCAAATTTTGCAACAAGTGTAAAAGAAATGGTCATAGCGCGGCGAAGTGTGAGGTCTACGGACCAGGGGTTAATAGAACGAAAGGAACAAATGGTGTCGGAACGAGTAATGGCGGAGCAAGTAGTGTCGGAGCAAGTTATGCCAATGTAGTTTGTTATAAACGTGGAAAACCAGGCCACATTATTAGAAATTGCCCGAACCAGGAGAACACGAATGGACAAGGCCGTGGAAGAGTTTTCAATATTAATGCGGTAGAGGCACAGGAAGACCCGGAGCTTGTTACGGGTACGTTTCTTATTGACAATAAATCTGCTTACGTTTTATTTGATTCGGGTGCGGATAGAAGCTATATGAGTAGAGATTTTTGTGCTAAATTAAGTTGTCCATTGACGCCTTTGGATAGTAAATTTTTACTCGAATTAGCAAATGGTAAATTAATTTCAGCAGATAATATATGTCGGAATCGAGAAATGAAACTGGTTAGCGAAACATTTAAGATTGATTTGATACCAGTAGAGTTAGGGAGTTTTGATGTGATAATCGGTATGGACTGGTTGAAAGAAGTGAAAGCGGAGATCGTTTGTTACAAAAATGCAATTCGCATTATACGAGAAAAAGGAAAACCTTTAATGGTGTACGGAGAAAAGGGCAACACGAAGCTACATCTTATTAGTAATTTGAAGGCACAAAAACTAATAAGAAAAGGTTGCTATGCTGTTCTAGCACACGTCAAGAAAGTACAAACTGAAGAAAAGAGCATCAATGATGTTCCCATTGCAAAAGAATTTCCCGATGTATTTCCGAAAGAATTACCGGGATTACCCCCACATCGATCCGTTGAATTTCAAATAGATCTTGTACCAGGAGCTGCACCAATAGCTCGTGCTCCTTACAGACTCGCACCCAGCGAGATGAAAGAACTGCAAAGCCAATTACAAGAACTTTTAGAGCGTGGTTTCATTCGACCAAGCACATCACCGTGGGGAGCTCCTGTTTTGTTTGTCAAGAAGAAAGATGGTACATTCAGGTTGTGTATCGACTACCGAGAGTTGAACAAACTTACCATCAAGAACCGCTACCCACTACCGAGAATCGACGACTTATTTGATCAACTACAAGGCTCGTCTGTTTATTCAAAGATTGACTTACGTTCCGGGTATCATCAAATGCGGGTGAAAGAAGATGATATTCCAAAGACTGCTTTCAGAACACGTTACGGTCATTACGAGTTTATGGTCATGCCGTTTGGTTTAACTAATGCACCAGCTGTGTTCATGGACCTTATGAACCGAGTGTGTGGACCATACCTTGACAAGTTTGTCATTGTTTTCATTGATGACATACTTATTTACTCAAAGAATGACCAAGAACACGGTGAACATTTGAGAAAGGTGTTAGAAGTATTGAGGAAGGAAGAATTGTACGCTAAGTTTTCAAAGTGTGCATTTTGGTTGGAAGAAGTTCAATTCCTCGGTCACATAGTGAACAAAGAAGGTATTAAGGTGGATCCGGCAAAGATAGAAACTGTTGAAAAGTGGGAAACCCCGAAAACTCCGAAACACATACGCCAGTTTTTAGGACTAGCTGGTTACTACAGAAGGTTCATCCAAGACTTTTCCAGAATAGCAAAACCCTTGACTGCATTAACGCATAAAGGGAAGAAATTTGAATGGAATGATGAACAAGAGAAAGCGTTTCAGTTATTGAAGAAAAAGCTAACTACGGCACCTATATTGTCATTGCCTGAAGGGAATGATGATTTTGTGATTTATTGTGACGCATCAAAGCAAGGTCTCGGTTGTGTATTAATGCAACGAACGAAGGTGATTGCTTATGCGTCTAGACAATTGAAGATTCACGAACAAAATTATACGACGCATGATTTGGAATTAGGCGCGGTTGTTTTTGCATTAAAGACTTGGAGGCACTACTTATATGGGGTCAAAAGTATTATATATACCGACCACAAAAGTCTTCAACACATATTTAATCAGAAACAACTGAATATGAGGCAGCGTAGGTGGATTGAATTATTGAATGATTACGATTTTGAGATTCGTTACCACCCGGGGAAGGCAAATGTGGTAGCCGATGCCTTGAGCAGGAAGGATAGAGAACCCATTCGAGTAAAATCTATGAATATAATGATTCATAATAACATTACTACTCAAATAAAGGAGGCGCAACAAGGAGTTTTAAAAGAGGGAAATTTAAAGGATGAAATACCCAAAGGATCGGAGAAGCATCTTAATATTCGGGAAGACGGAACCCGGTATAGGGCTGAAAGGATTTGGGTACCAAAATTTGGAGATATGAGAGAAATGGTACTTAGAGAAGCTCATAAAACCAGATACTCAATACATCCTGGAACGGGGAAGATGTACAAGGATCTCAAGAAACATTTTTGGTGGCCGGGTATGAAAGCCGATGTTGCTAAATACGTAGGAGAATGTTTGACGTGTTCTAAGGTCAAAGCTGAGCATCAGAAACCATCAGGTCTACTTCAACAACCCGAAATCCCGGAATGGAAATGGGAAAACATTACCATGGATTTCATCACTAAATTGCCAAGGACTGCAAGTGGTTTTGATACTATTTGGGTAATAGTTGATCGTCTCACCAAATCAGCACACTTCCTACCAATAAGAGAAGATGACAAGATGGAGAAGTTAGCACGACTGTATTTGAAGGAAGTCGTCTCCAGACATGGAATACCAATCTCTATTATCTCTGATAGGGATGGCAGATTTATTTCAAGATTCTGGCAGACATTACAGCAAGCATTAGGAACTCGTCTAGACATGAGTACTGCCTATCATCCACAAACTGATGGGCAGAGCGAAAGGACGATACAAACGCTTGAAGACATGCTACGAGCATGTGTTATTGATTTCGGAAACAGTTGGGATCGACATCTACCGTTAGCAGAATTTTCCTACAACAACAGCTACCATTCAAGCATTGAGATGGCGCCGTTTGAAGCACTTTATGGTAGAAAGTGCAGGTCTCCGATTTGTTGGAGTGAGGTGGGGGATAGACAGATTACGGGTCCGGAGATTATACAAGAAACTACCGAGAAGATCATCCAAATTCAACAACGGTTGAAAACCGCCCAAAGTCGACAAAAGAGCTACGCTGACATTAAAAGAAAAGATATAGAATTTGAAATTGGAGAGATGGTCATGCTTAAAGTTTCACCTTGGAAAGGCGTTGTTCGATTTGGTAAACGAGGGAAATTAAATCCAAGGTATATTGGACCATTCAAGATTATTGATCGTGTCGGACCAGTAGCTTACCGACTTGAGTTACCTCAACAACTCGCGGCTGTACATAACACTTTCCACGTCTCGAATTTGAAGAAATGTTTTGCTAAAGAAGATCTCACTATTCCGTTAGATGAAATCCAAATCAACGAAAAACTCCAATTCATCGAAGAACCCGTCGAAATAATGGATCGTGAGGTTAAAAGACTTAAGCAAAACAAGATACCAATTGTTAAGGTTTGATGGAATGCTCGTAGAGGACCCGAGTTCACCTGGGAGCGTGAAGATCAGATGAAGAAGAAATACCCGCATCTATTTCCAGAAGATTCGTCAACACCTTCAACAGCTTAAAATTTCGGGACGAAATTTATTTAACGGGTAGGTACTGTAGTGACCCGAACTTTTCCATGTTTATATATATTAATTGAGATTGATGTTTACATGATTAAATGTTTCCAACATGTTAAGCAATCAAACTTGTTAAGACTTGATTAATTGAAATAGGTTTCATATAGACAATTGACCACCCAAGTTGACCGGTGATTCACGAACGTTAAAACTTGTAAAAAAAAAAAAACTATATGATGACATATATATGGTTATATATATAGTTAACATGATATTATGATAAGTAAACATATCATTAATTATATTAACAATGAACTACATATGTAAAAACAAGACTACTAACTTAATGATTTTGAAACGAGACATATATGTAACGTTTATCGTTGTAACGACATTTAATGTATATATATCATATTAAGAGATATTCGTACATCATAATATCATGATAATATAATAATTTAAAATCTCTTTTGATATTATAAACATTGGGTTAACAACATTTAACAAGATCGTTAACCTAAAGGTTTCAAAACAACACTTACATGTAACGACTAACGATGACTTAACGACTCAGTTAAAATGTATATACATGTAGTGTTTTAATATGTATTTATACACTTTTGAAAGACTTCAATACACTTATCAAAATACTTCTACTTAACAAAAATGCTTACAATTACATTCTCGTTCAGTTTCATCAACAATTCTACTCGTATGCACCCGTATTCGTACTCGTACAATACACAGCTTTTAGATGTATGTACTATTGGTATATACACTCCAATGATCAGCTCTTAGCAGCCCATGTGAGTCACCTAACACATGTGGGAACCATCATTTGGCAACTAGCATGAAATATCTCATAAGATTACAAAAATATGAGTAATCATTCATGACTTATTTACATGAAAACAAAATTACATATCCTTTATATCTAATCCATACACCAACGACCAAAAACACCTACAAACACTTTCATTCTTCAATTTTCTTCATCTAATTGAACTCTCTCAAGTTCTATCTTCAAGTTCTAAGTGTTCTTCATAAATTCCAAAAGTTCTAGTTTCATAAAATCAAGAATACTTTCAAGTTTGCTAGCTCACTTCCAATCTTGTAAGGTGATCATCCAACCTCAAGAAATCTTTGTTTCTTACAGTAGGTTATCATTCTAATACAAGGTATTAATCATATTCAAACTTTGGTTCAATTTCTATAACTATAACAATCTTATTTCAAGTGATGATCTTACTTGAACTTGTTTTCGTGTCATGATTTTGCTTCAAGAACTTTGAGCCATCCAAGGATCCATTGAAGCTAGATCCATTTTTCTCTTTTCCAGTAGGTTCATCCAAGGAACTTAAGGTAGTAATGATGTTCATAACATCATCCAATTCATACATATAAAGCTATCTTATTCGAAGGTTTAAACTTGTAATCACTAGAACATAGTTTAGTTAATTCTAAACTTGTTCGCAAACAAAAGTTAATCCTTCTAACTTGACTTTTAAAATCAACTAAACACATGTTCTATATCTATATGATATGCTAACTTAATGATTTAAAACCTGGAAACACGAAAAACACCGTAAAACCGGATTTACGCCGTCGTAGTAACACTGCGGGCTGTTTTGGGTTAGTTAATTAAAAACTATGATAAACTTTGATTTAAAATTTGTTATTTTGAGAAAATGATTTTTATTATGAACATGAAACTATATCCAAAAATTATGGTTAAACTCAAAGTGGAAGTATGTTTTCTAAAATGGTCATCTAGACGTCGTTCTTTCGACTGAAATGACTACCTTTACAAAAACGACTTGTAACTTATTTTTCCGACTAGAAACCTATATTTTTTTTGTTTAGATTCATAAAATAGAGTTCAATATGAAACCATAGCAATTTGATTCACTCAAAACGGATTTAAAATGAAGAAGTTATGGGTAAAACAAGATTGGATAATTTTTCTCATTTTAGCTACGTGAAAATTGGTAACAAATCTATTCCAACCATAACTTAATCAACTTGTATTATATATTATGTAATCTTGAGATACCATAGACACGTATACAATGTTTCGACCTATCATGTCGACACATCTATATATATTTCGGAACAACCATAGACACTCTATATGTGAATGTTGGAGTTAGCTATACAGGGTTGAGGTTGATTCCAAAATATATATAGTTTGAGTTGTGATCAATACTGAGATACGTATACACTGGGTCGTGGATTGATTCAAGATAATATTTATCGATTTATTTCTGTACATCTAACTGTGGACAACTAGTTGTAGGTTACTAACGAGGACAGCTGACTTAATAAACTTAAAACATCAAAATATATTAAAAGTGTTGTAAATATATTTTGAACATACTTTGATATATATGTATATATTGTTATAGGTTCGTGAATCAACCAGTGGCCAAGTCTTACTTCCCGACGAAGTAAAAATCTGTGAAAGTGAGTTATAGTCCCACTTTTAAAATCTAATATTTTTGGGATGAGAATACATACAGGTTTTATAAATGATTTACAAAATAGACACAAGTACGTGAAACTACATTCTATGGTTGAATTATCGAAATCGAATATGCCCCTTTTTATTAAGTCTGGTAATCTAAGAATTAGGGAACAGACACCCTAATTGACTCGAATCCTAAAGATAGATCTATTGAGCCTAACAAACCCCATCCAAAGTACCGGATGCTTTAGTACTTCGAAATTTATATCATATCCGAATGGTGTCCCGGAATGATGGGGATATTCTTATATATGCATCTTGTTATTGTCGGTTACCAGGTGTTCACCATATGAATGATTTTTATCTCTATGTATGGGATGTGTATTGAAATATGAAATCTTGTGGTCTATTGTTACGATTTGATATATATAGGTTAAACCTATAACTCACCAACATTTTTGTTGACGTTTTAAGCATGTTTATTCTCAGGTGATTATTAAGAGCTTCCGCTGTCGCATACTTAAATAAGGACAAGATTTGGAGTCCATGCTTGTATGATATTGTGTAAAAACTGCATTCAAGAAACTTATTTTGTTGTAACATATTTGTATTGTAAACCATTATGTAATGGTCGTGTGTAAACAGGATATTTTAGATTATCATTATTTGATAATCTACGTAAAGCTTTTTAAACCTTTATTGATGAAATAAAGGTTATGGTTTGTTTAAAAATGAATGCAGTCTTTGAAAAATGTCTCATATAGAGGTCAAAACCTCGCAACGAAATCAATTAATATGGAACGTTTTTAATCAATAAGAACGGGACATTTCATTGAAGACTAGGTCGTTGAACCAAAATTGCTTTACCCAAAGGAGGGACGAGAACTTTTATTATCATTATTTTTAATCTTATTGAATTAAAGTATGCCAAAAACATTAAAAAAAACCCAAAAATCTTAGCTTTTAAAACAATCGCTACAAAAAGACAAATTTTAAAATTTTGTCGAGGGACGGACTAGGACATCGATCCGAAACGACCTCGTCCTAAATAACAAGGGAAACAAAATTTTAAAATTAATTACTTAATTGTTTTAATTAGTATAAGTTATAAAAAAAAAATACCAAACTCCGCGACTCGCGGAGTTTGAAGGGTAAAACTCCGCGACTCGCGGAGGGATCGGATTACAGAAAAAAATAAAAAGAGCTGAAACAGCTCAAACCACACAACACACAAAAAAAAACCTGCGAACAAACTGCCGAAAATACACGAAAAATACACCCCAAAATCACAATTTTTAACCGTTAATCATCAAATCTTTTACTAAAATCATGTTGAGAAGGATGCTATCAAGGAATTACTCAAGAAAAACGGTAAATTTCTACACCTAAACGCCATTTAATCCGAAAATTAGTGTTCTTGAGCAATTTTTTCCCCAATTTGATTTTGATGCTTTTTAGTGTAATTATGCTTAAATTGTTTATGTATTATGCTTGTATAACCTAGATTGATGCTATTTAACATGATTAGAAGCCTTAAACTTCAAATTTTGAGTAATCTAGGGTTTGTGTTCTTGAGCAAATTTGGGGCTTTTTAATATAAACAGGTTATGGCCGATTTTTGTCATGAATTGTTGCTAAATTAAGTAGTGTAACATGTTTAGGTAGTTAAATGATCTAAACTTTGAGCCTAAACATGATTTTGAGAATTAAAGTGGACTTTTTCAAGTCTAAAATTCATGAACTTGATTTTTGAGAGATAATGCCATTTGAAACTTGTTTAATTGCTAGTAATGATTATTTTGACATGTTATTTGAGTTAAAAGCTTATGAACTTGGCGAACATTTTCGTATATGCTTATTTGAAAAAGTGTAGATTTGATAAAAATGTGAAAATGAGCTTAAGTTTGATATAAATTGATCATGTCATTGTAATTACTTTGATTGATGATTTTGCTGACACTAATGCATATTTGGATGCACAAAAATTGTGTTTGATGTGTTTTGCAGACTGAAAGGGGTGAATCATCATCCCAAGCTCGCAATGCTCCTGCTGAGAATGCGGAACAACAGGAGGTGGATAACTACTACAAGCAAGATATACCGCATCCAGTCATGACATTTTCTGATATGCACTTGGAAGAGTTGCACCCGAACCTGAGATTTGACAGACTTTGGATAGATTATCCAAAATACCAAAGGGGTTTGCATACTCTTCATTCTAAGGTTGTTGAGGTACCTAGGGTCATAGAATGGGGACCATTAGAAGCTGTAGAATTGGCCGGGCCAATTAGGGAATTACTTGTACAGAGGTATGGTAATTCTACTTTTAATGACTGGGTACGTTTATTCACCATGCGTAGACCTGTATATAAAGTATGGTGTGAAGAATTGTTGTGTAGTATAGAATTAAATGATCGGGTAGCTAGTTTAATCGATCGATCTTTTATTAGATTTTTATTAGGAGGTTCGATGCGCCACATGTCTTTACTAGACATGGCTCAGGCTTTACGTATATATACGCCTGAGGAGTTAGCATCTGCCGATTGTAGAGGGTTGATATTAAATGGTAGAAAGATAGATGAAAATTTTGATACACACGGTGTGTGGAGTCAAATGACAAGCCATCACCGTTTCAAAGGGGGAAATTACTCTTATTTGGATATAGATAAAGCTGAATTAAGAGTGATTCATAGGTTTTTAGCTAATTCGATTACACAAAGAGGTAAGAACAAGGAAAAGGTAAATGAACAGGATTTGTTTTACCATATGTGTATTCGAGACCCACAAAGCGCTGTAAGTATACCTTATTGTGTGGGTTATTATTTATCAGCTATGGTTAGGGGGATGAGACCGCATAGCATAATAGGAGGTGGTATTTTTATTACTTTGATTGCTGAATATCTCGGTGTGGATATAAGCCGGGGGGGATTATTAGTCGAAGAACCAGAACCCCGCGATACTATAGGTTTAAATGTATACCATGGTGTGAAAGTTTTGAAGAGGCAAAATAACGCCGCAGTACAATACCATGGTAGACATCCACAGGTTGAGAGAAACCAACAGCAAGGTAATGTAGGAGGGGGAAATGAGATGCAAGAAATGCAAAGGTTTATAGCTTCACAGGAGTACGAAAATGCTAGACAGAGAGCATTTGAAGATTGGCAAGTTCATCAGAACCAAATCATAGCTCATTGCCAACATATAGGTAGAAACTATATTCCTACACCAAAACCCATCTTCCCTCCCTGGTCTATAGAGATGCAACCACCGTATCCTACGTATAACCCTGCCGAAGCATTCTATAGCACCTATGGTTATGCTTGGAACCCCTATTGGTATCAGTATCATCCCTAGTCTACTTAGTTTTATTTATTTTGTAATTTGTAATGATGATACGTTTAATACTTATGTTAATATTATAATAGTTTTTATAATTTTCTAACTTTTATTCTTAGATTTTAATAATTTTTGAATGTGGGGTAATATACCAAACTTCAAAAATATGTATATATGTTTGCAGTTTATCTTATGTACACAACAGGGTAAAACAACGCATTTTCAAAGACTGGCATTAAGTTCAGCAAAAGCAACTAATTTTGACGACAAGATGCAAAATATATGTGAAATAACAACAAGACGGAATGAACAAATGATGTGCACCATTTATCATTCAGCAAACAAACGCCAATATATTTGGAAACTTTGGTAAAAATTTAATCATTTTCACACAAATCACCCTCAATAATTTAAATTGTTACTGATTTCTTGCAAATGAGGGCATTGCAAGATCTTAAGTGTGGGAAGGGGTTAAATTCTTTCGGATTTTAAAAATTTTTTTATCTTAAACACTGGGTTACCATTAAAAATACTAGTAAAGCAGTAGTTGTATTAGAATCTAGTGCTCTCTGATAATAAAGAACAGCCCTAGTCTTATATACTGACTACCCAAATCTAGTAAAAATTTTCAAAATTTTCAATTAAATGAACTCAAAATAATGTTTATACATATTTATGAACGATAAAACTAGGTTTTAACACCGAAATTATTATTACCTCAGAAAGGACATAAATTGAGAAACAAACCAAAATGTTAAAATTCATTTAAAATGGAATAGAGGACGATAAAAAGGAAAATAAAAGCCAAGTGTGGGAAAATTTACCAAGTTATTCAAAACATATATCACATATTTTTGTACAAATAACTGAAAATACTTTTGCTTTGGACTAAACTAAAAAGTTTTACCTGATTTACTGTAAGAAAGATGGATCTACACGATGAATCAATTCCATCATTAAAAGGAAGTAAAGTCTTCCGAAAAAGAAACGCGCTTCTTGATTTAAGTCAGGAAGTTGTCGTCCAGACCAGCTGTAGGTTGACGAAAAATCTAGAAAAGTCATCACTAAAATCAGCAGGAAATCCACGGACCTCAGCATAAAACAGGGTCGCCAAGTGGTCAGATTTATCCTAACCATGAGAAGGATTTATCTCGTACAATGGGGGGGCACCATGCAAATTAGCTTGATAAGACTAATGAATCAGATCTCCAGAAAGGATAATCTCCTTAAAAAATCAAAAATCAGCTTTTAAGCCTGATATTACTCAATCCTTGAGATTGACCTTAAAGAATGAGAATTACAAACTCATGGAATTCAATGATATCTAAACTCGAGCTTGAACGAGAAAATATTTTGATCAAAATTACAAACCGATTTGTTTTCTGAAAACCCATTTTCAATGCGTTCATTACCATTGAACGTAAAATCCTAGGAATTCACCTGGAATTCATTAGGTCACCTGAACTAAATCGGGTGTCAACCGTAAGAATGGTGGTTGCATAGCATGGTCAAAGACAGGACCTTGTGCCAGACCGAAAAATCATAAGGGTGAGCTTTACTATTGCTCCTACCAAGGATAGTAATTGCGTCCAACACGTTATAGACCATAATTAAAAGCATGTCAGGGGACATTGCCTTAACAGTTGCTTGTTCAACGCTTTCCTTTACAACCGGACGGTAGTTTACCGAAAGGTAATATACGGGATAAGTAAACTGGACGTGTTGCTTTCCAAATACAAGGTGAGCAAGTGGGTGACACAAAACCATAAGTTTTGAGCTAAAATTTTCAAATCTGAAACCCACCAAACCCACAAAAATATTTTGCAAATACCGGTAAAGGGTTATTCCGGAAAACTTATCTAGGGTAAAAACTAGATTTAATTTTCAAAAGATCAAATGTTTTCATAAAGATCCAATTTCCTTAATGGATCTAAATTTTTATAGCCATGAGGGACTGTAAACCATATCATTACTACCATTGTTTATACCGCTGTATAGAAATCACTGATGTACAAAGTGTGAAGAATAAAGAAGTGATTCTAGTATTTCAAGATGATATTGCTTGAGGACAAGCAACGCTTAAGTGTGGGAATATTTGATAATGCTAAAAATGAATATATATTTCATAGCATTATTCCTCAAGAAAGACAAGCTTTTAGTTGCAATTGTTCTATTTACAAGTGATATTCGTTTAAATAATAAAAGGTGAAGACAAAAGACAGATTCGACAAATTGAAGACGCAAACGACCAAAAAGCTCAAAAGTACAAAATACAATTAAAGAGGTTCCAATTATTGATAAGAAACGTCTCGAAGTTACAAGAGTACAAGATTCAAAACGCAAAGTACAAGATATTAAATTGTACGCAAGGACGTTCGAAAATCCGGAACCGGGACATGAGTCAACTCTCAACGCTCGACGCAACGGACTAAAAATTACAAGTTAACTATGTATATAAATATAATATAATATATAATTAATTATATTAATTATATATATATTATATTTATAAATAAATCGTCGGCAAGAAAGACTCCAAAAGCTGGTGAGCTGTATTTACAAACTCCGCGACTTGTGGAGTTTGAAGGCCAAATGGGCCGCGAGTCGCGGAGCCCCAAAGTTTGAAACTCCCTATAAAAGCAAACGAATTCTGATCGCAAAAATGCATCATATATCCATCATATATCATTCTCTCTATCTATATACGTAAAATATATATATATATATATATATATATATATATATATATATATATATATATATATATATAATTTATATTTTAATTTTAATTTTAATCTTAATAATAAGGGTATGTTAGCGAATGTTGTAAGGGTGTAAGTCGAAATTCTGTCCGTGTAACGCTACGCTATTTTTAATCATTGTAAGTTATGTTCAACCTTTTTATATTAATGTCTCGTAGCTAAGTTATTATTATGCTTATTTAATCCAAAGTAATCATGATGTTGGGCTAATTACTAAAATTGGGTAATTGGGCTTTGTACCATAATTGGGGTTTGGATAAAAGAACGACACTTGTGGAAATTAGACTATGGGTTATTAATGGGTTTTATATTAACTAAACAATACCTTGTTAATTTAATATACAAACTTATAATTCGACGTATTTATATATAACCACATACGCTTGACTGGGTACGGTGGGCGGGATATCTATAAATACCAATAATTATTCATTTTACCGGATACGGAACTGGATTAATAGTTAATAGACTTGTTGAAACAGGGGTGAATTACATTCAAGGGTAATTGGTGTAATTGTTAACAAAGTAGTAAAACCTTGGTTTACACGCAGTCGATAACCTGGTGTATTCATTAAACAAAGTATTAAAACCTTGTTACAATTCGAATCCCCAATTAGTTGGAATATTTGACTTCGGGAATAAGAATAATTTGACGAAGGCTTTCGCTCTTTATATTTATGACTGATGGACTATTATGGACAAAATCCGTATGGACATATTAAATAATCCAGGACAAAGGACAATTAACCCATGGGCATAAAACTAAAATCAACACGTCAAACATCATGATTACGGAAGTTTAAATAAGCATAATTCTTTTATTTCATCTTTAATTTCCTTTATTTTATATTTAATTGCACTTCTAATTATCGCATTTTTATTGTTATTGTATTTAATTGCACTTTTAATTATCGTACTTTTTAATTATCGCAAGTTTATTTTATCGAACTTCTATTATTCACAATTTCATTATCGTTATTTACTTTACGCTTTAATTTAAGTCTTGTATTTATTTTTAATATTTTACATTTGGTTTTAACTGTGACTAAAGTTTTAAAATCGACAAACCGGTCATTAAACGGTAAAAACCCCCCCTTTATAATAATAATATTACTTATATATATATTTGTATTTTTATAAAAGTAAACTAATATAGCGTTAAGCTTTGTTTAAAAAGATTCCCTGTGGAACGAACCGGACTTACTAAAAACTACACTACTGTACGATTAGGTACACTGCCTATAAGTGTTGTAACAAGGTTTAAGTATATCCATTCTATAAATAAATAAATATCTTGTGTAAAAATGTATCGTATTTAATAGTTTTTCCTGTAAAAATATAAGCTATTTCGTATACCCCGCTGCAAACATCACTTACAGTAAATCGGGTAAACCAGTTAATTTAGTCCAAAGTAAAAGCACCTGCAATAACTTTACAGAAACATCTGCTAGATAGTTTTTAATTTAATAACTAGGTACATTCTCCCCACACTTAGTTTCTTTCTTTGCCTTTTTATTCTCCTTTATTCCATTTTAAATGAATTCAAGCGTTTTAGGGTGTTTCTCAATTTATGTCCTTTCCGAGGTAACGATAATTTCGGTATTAACACCTAGTTTTCATCGTTCATAAATATGTATAAACATGATTTTGAATTCATTTAGTTGAAAATTTTTCAAATTTTCACAAAGTTTGGCAAATAAAATCAAGTATAAACCCGAGAGAATTTATAACCCTTCCCCACACTTGAGATCATTCAATGCCCTCATTTGCATGAAATCAGACATTAATTATAAATTCATGAGGGTGATTAGTGTAGAAAAGTGATTGAAAATACCCAGTTTGTAATTACAAAGCTCGTCGAATGATAGATGGTGCGTCTCATCGTTCACTCCTTCTTGTTTTATCACACATGCGTTTTTTTTCAAAAACGGCTGCTTTTCTGAACTATTTACTAATATTTGAAAAAGCGTCTTTTACCCTAATCATGCATTTTTATTAACGAGTTATGCACTAACCCGAACCCCTAATTTAACGTTAAGTGGGGTTAGACTTCCCCATACTTAGCTGACGACATGTGAAGTCGGTAGAATAAGTTCCACGAATTAAAATAGTGATCCAGTTATTTACATCTCGGGTGGTATAAAATATATCAATGGGTTTAAAGTTTAGACTCACCCGATCGTCACTACTTAATTCTTTTTTAAGTGTAGCTTTTAGTAAATGGATATGTCTCTTTTCTGGTTCTTGGTCAAATGGATCGATATACACCGACATACATATTATAGGGTGGACAATTCCTAACATTTCCTTCCTTTTATTCTCGGGATTAAAGGTTTCACCTCTATTACCCAATTGGGTGAAATTCGAGGTGTCAATATCTATTACAGCTTGTAGTTCATCTTTGGTAGATGACTCGTCTATTGAGAATATTGGGTTGGAAGGTTGTGGCTGGATTGAAGCAAATTCTTCTTCATTAACGGTACTTATCGGTCCCACCATTTTGGTCTCGGGGGTAAAATTTTCAATGTTATCGTTTTCCCAAGAGTACCAATTTGTCATCCTTACTTCTTCTTCATCCATAGATGGATCGATGATTTCGTTGGTTGAGGCTAATGTGTCAATATGTTGTGAAATTGCTAAAGCTGAATAAAAAGTATCATCGGGATAATTGGTGATTTCGGAGCTCTCGAATTCATCAAAATTCGATGATATGAGATTTTCTTGCACACGACTCCCCAGATCAACAGGTGTGTAATCTGATAGAGTTTCAGCTTGCCGATTTACAAACTCTCTCATTTGTTCATTTTGAGCATCAAGTTCTTCGAGTTTGATTTTCATATAATCTAAAGAATTTTCAGGCACATAATTTTCCTCGTCTTCTGGTTGTTGAGTTTGGATATATTCTTGGAAATAATCCCAATTAGAATTGTATTCCTCATAATCGTTCCATTCAGGTTCCATAGGTGCATAATTTTCCATAGGAACGTAATAATAACATTCCCATATTGAGTGATAATCTCCACAGATTTCACAACCAGTTATTGTTTCGTCGTTCGTGATCCAAGATTGACTGATCGAATTGTCATCAACACTCGGTTGAGAGTATTGATTTTGTATTTCATAAAGAGTTTCCAAAATATCTTCGAGACTTTTCATAATGCGCTTATTACCAAATTTTAATTATCCTATTAGTTATAAAAATAGAAAAACTTATATAAGTTGTCCAATTAATAGACTTTTCTGCTTTTGCCCACGTTTCGAATAGCCAATAGATGCAGCAGGGAGCCAGAACCCTTTAAATCGGAAGCTCACAACTCAGCCACTAACAAATCCAACTATTACTACGAAGCAGAAAATTTGGATGTCTATCAATTTAACCGCTTAAAATAATTTTTCGTTTTGAAATTTTAGAGAAGAAATAGAGAAAATTTCTAAGTTCTAAAAACTAGCGTGTCGAGAAATAAGAAAGAAAAAGAGTGTGCGTCGAAAAACGTCGAAAAATAAAAATAAGAAAGATAGCGCGAAAAAATGGCGTCGCAAAATTCTAAAGCACCTAAATCTTAGTCTAAGGAATAAGCACTTAAGGGATTTTACGGCAAAGCCTAAAAATCTAGAAATAAAAATAAGCTACGGCAAAATACTAAGCTTAAAACTAGATATGAACGATAAAAATACAAATATTACGATTAACCGATTAAAAAGATACAAAAATAAAAATAAGCTTAAATTTTGATAAAATTATTTATTTTTATAAAAATATTATTTTTATATATTTATTTTATAAAAGTATTAATTTATATATATAAATAAAACTAATTAAAATTTAAAATACAATTTAATTAAAAATTAAAACTAATTATATTAAACTAATAAAGTAATTAGGGTTTAAAAATAATAATAAATAATATTACTCCGTAATTAAAGCGAAAATAGGGTTTCTGTCAGCGCGTCAGGGCGGCTCCGCGAGTCGCGTTGCAACGTGCCCTAAAATTCCGCAAGTCGCGGAGTTTGCATTTTCGTTTTTTTTTATATAATTTTATATTGTTTTTCTAAAAATATATATATATATATATATTTATACAAAAATAAATTAAAAATATAGAGTTTCGCCGAGTCCCCGGCAGCGGCGCCAAAAACTTGATGTGGTAGCGTGGGGGTACGTGATAGTACTATTTTTTACTACGAAATACGTTACAAATTACACAAGTTTTAATTATTTATTTACAAATGGGATATACCTAAACCTTGCTACAACATTATAGGCAGTGTACCTAATCGTAGAGTAGTATAGTTTTTAGTAAGTCCGGTTCGTTCCACAGGGAGCTGGCTTATTTCACACTCTATTTTAAACAATTATATTCGTACAAAATATATTATATTGATAATATATAAAAGGGGGTTTACCGTTTAATGACTGGTTTGTCGATTTTATATTTTAAGTTACAATTAAAACCTAATGCAAAATATAAATGACGATAATTAAAGTAGCGAAAAATAAATGACAATAAATAAATGACGTTAAATAAAATAGCGAGTAAATAAAAGTACGATGAAATATGAAATAAAATATATTATGCTTATTTAAACTTCCGTAACCATGATGGTTGACGTGTTGATTTTAATTTTATGCCCATGGGTTAATTGTCCTTTGTCCTGGATTATTTAATATGTCCGTCTGATTTTTGTCCATAACAGTCCATCGGTCATAAATTTAAAGTGCGAGTGTCCTCGTCAAATTATCCTTATACCCGAAGTCAAATATTCCAACTAATTGGGGACTTAAACTGTAACAAGGTTTTAATACTTTGTTTAATAATTACACCAGGATATCGACTGCGTGTAACCCAAGGTTTTAATACTTTGTTATCAATTATGCCAAGTGTCCTTGTACATAATTTCACCCCTGTTTTAATAATTCCATAGACTATTAATCTATTCCCGTGTCAAGTTAAATGAACGATTATTCGTACATATAAATATCCCGCCCATCGTGTCCGATCGAGTGTATATGGTTATTTATAGGGACGTCCAATTGTAAATCTTTATATTAAAATTAACAAACTATCATTTAGTTAAACAAATATAAAGCCCATTAATAGCCCATAGTCTAATTTTCACAAGTGTCGTTCTTTTGTCCAAACCCCAATTATGGTACAAAGCCCAATTACCCCGTCTTTAATATTTAGTCCAACATCATGATTACTTCAGCTCAAATAAGCATAATAATAACTTAAGTACGAGACATTAATTTAAAAAGGAGAACATAACTTACATTGATTATTTATCGCGTAGTGTTACACGGACAGAGCTCCGACTTTAAAACCCGTAAAATAACCTTTACATAACCCGAACTAATCTAATATAAAACTACCCTATATTATATATATATATATATATATATATATATATATATATATATATATATATATATATATATTATATATATATTTATTTATTATTTATTACAAAGTTTTATTATTATTATTTATATTTTTTTTATCGAACGAATGCATGGCCTTTTATAGGCGTTTTGATTTCTGACAGCTCCGCGAGTCGTGGAGTTTTTGGCCTTCAAACTCCGCGAGTCGTGGAGTTTGAAAATCCAGCTCAGGATCCTTTGTCTCATAGCTTGTCGACATGATTATATATATATTTATAATATGTAAATAATTTATATATTATATTTTATTTTTGTGCATAGTTGACTCATAATTTTTGGTCCATTGCGTCGGGCGTTGATAGTTGACTCATGTCCCGGTTCCGGATTTTCGAACGTCCTTGCGTACAATTTAATATCTTGTACTTTGCGTTTTGTAACTTGTACTCTTGTCATTTTTAGACGTTTTTCATCAATAAATTGAACCACTTGAATTGTATCTTGTACATTTGAGTTTTTTGGACGTTTGTGTCTTCAAATCTTCGTTTTCGCCTTTTGTCTTCGCACTTATTTATTTAAACAATTACAATGAAAATATAATACAATTACATATGAAAACCTATTATTTAGAAAGGATATTGCTATGAAATATATGTTCCTTTTTAGCCTTATCAATTACTATGCTCATATATTTCATATATTAATTTACCATGGTTATTATATATTCATTCCTTATTAACTTTGTTAAGGAAATAAAGCGAGTATTCCTAAATAATGTATTCAGAGTTTTATAACTATATATATTCTACCATACTATATATATTTACTACTTAACAAGTTTTTATTATAATTCATAAACTATTTTATATCTTTAACTTAAATAACTAAATCGTATAATATTTTATTAATGTAGTTTAGATTATAATATATCTATACATATATATATATATATATATATATATATATATATATATATATACATATATACATATATATACATATATACATATATATATATATATACATATATATAGATATATACATATATATATATATATATATATATATATATATATTTACCTATCTTTTTACAATTAATTGTTCGTGAATCGTCGGGAATAGTCACAAGGTAATTGCATATATGAAAACAGTTCAAAAATTTTGAGACTTCAACATTACAGACTTTGCTTATCGTGTCGAAATCATATAAAGATTAAGTTTAAATTTGATTGAAAATTTCTGGGTCTCACATAACACCGCATCTGTGCCATCAATTCTGACTAGCCCGAATGATGGTGGGTCATTTTTAACCACGCATTCTGAGATCATCATCTCATATTAGGGTTACTCACGCTACTCAGGACAGGAGAGTTAAACTCAAAGAACCCTTAAATCCTCCTTATTTGTTGATCTTGCATAGACCGAACCCATTGAACTATTTTATGCTTGATCATACAACTTACAAATGTAGCAAATTCAAAGAAACCATCACCTTCTCTTGCATTCCTAATATTAGATGTTGTGAAACCGTAAATTCATATAAACCATTAACATTAATAAAATTTAAACATATAATACCAAAAAATTCTAATTATTGTATTGTATGTATATAGCCGGATTGCTATTTTAAACATGATTTGGTAGTTAACCTTTGTTGTTACGTTTGTTGTAGACTTTAGATTTAGTTAGTTTTCATTGATATGCACTCTCTGACTGGAAGTACCTACAAATTTATGAATCAAATTAACAATTAACATATGTATCAAGTAAAATCATTAGCATCATAGACAAATTAACGTGTAATTTAAATATGCCCTTAATTGATATATGTTCAGGGTGAAGATTTCAAAAAGTTAGGGTTTCGAGCATCTAATAATTTTCGTTTCAGCAGTTGTTATAAATCGATCAACACCTCAAACCCTAATTGAATAAATAGTGGATATATTACGTACCAGAATTAAAAAGTATGAATTAATGAACCCTAATTTAAAAGCAAGATGAGACAATTGACTGTTCTACAAACCCTATTTTTAACGATCAGAAAGAAGGCGACTATAATCGCGATTGCAAAGAGGCAAGAACAATTGCAGGAACGATTGTTAGGATTCATGCAATATGTAAAACCTAAAAATTGAAGAACAACAAATTACTAACCCGCGATTATAGAAGATGATTTATGCGATTGATTTTTCAAGCTTCCAAGAGGAAAATTGAAATAATTACGAAGGATTAGGTATTCTGAGCGATTGAGTGGTAGCTGTTGTAAATTATAATTAAATATGAGGGTATTTTAGTCATTTAACTGGATAATTAGCTAATCTAGTTTTTTTGTTAGCTAATAGGTAAAATGGATGGTTATGACTAAAAGTTAGTAATGACCCTATGATCATAAATGTGTTAGCTTCTTTAATTAAGAGAGATAATGTTCCTCTTATATTGTTTAAACTAGTGAAATGACCCGTGAAATCACGGGTTTGTTTAAACGGAATAGTTTAATGATATGTTTTAGGTATTAAATGAACGTAAATGCTAAACTCATTTAGTTTAATGACCCGTAGAACCACAGAGTCTGACTAAGAAACTCGTCAGCTGAACATTTCATCAAACACCTAAAATGCATATTAAATAATCCACATCCAATCATAAGAGATAATATTGGTTGTCATTTTATTTTAAAAGTGTAAATTAAAATATAAATTTAGAATTGATTTCCTTCTGCCTAGCTTTTATACCTTCCCGTACTCAATTCAAAATAATTAATTAAAATAATTCAAAATTATTTAATTTTAATAATTAAAATTTAAAATAATTATTAATAAGATTTAATAATAATAATTAATTAATAAGATTTAATTTTAAATCAAAATTATTTAGATCAATGACATCACCCACCATGCTTAGAATTTTTTCTTTTATTTTTTGATTTTCTTTTAACAAAAAAATTAGCCTAATAATGACATCATAATTATAGGATTTTAATAGAAACTATATATAGATTATAAGAGGCGGTCATTCATATTTTTGGTGTTTATTGTGGATAATTATAGTAATTATTTTGTGAATAATTTGTTGAGAGTTATTATTATCTAATTACAATTCCTTCAAAAATATTCAGATTCGTTTTATTTTTTCAAAAGATTGAAATAATTATTATTTTTACATGGATAAATATTATGGGTTATAATTTTGGATAGATGTTATAAGAGTCGTTCATTATTTTTTTAGTTTGCCTAAATTATTTTTTTTAGTTTAAATTGTGGATAATTATAGTAATTATTGTGTGAATAATTTGTTGAGAGTTATTATCTAATGACGAATCCTTAAAAAATTATAAAAACCGTATTATTTTTTCATGGATAAATATTATGGGTTTAAATTGTGGATAGATGTTATAAGAGGCGCGTTCATTATTTTTTTTCAGTTTGCGTAAATTAATTTTTTTAGTTTAAATTGTGGATAATTATAGTAATTAATGTGTGAATAATTTGTTGAGAGTTATTATCTAATGACGAATCCTTAAAAAATTATAAAAACCGTATTATTATCTAATTTTTGGTATATATTGTGGATAATTATAGCAATTATTTTTTGAATAATTTGTTAAAAGTTATCTAATTTCAAATTTGTAAAAAAAAATCAAGATCGTAAAAATATATGGAATCCATGTTCCTTTTTTTGGGTTTAAATTGTGGATAATTATAGCAATTATATTGTGAATAATTTGTTAAGAGTTATCCGATTACAAATTCGTTTTAAAGAATTAGATTTGTTAAGAAATCCGTAATGATCAAAGTATATAGTATTTTTTAAAATAAAAAGATTACACCAACTTATTTAAAAACATCAATTGATGATAGACTTAAATGATCACGTTTTCTGATTACAAATTCGTTTTAAAGAATTAGATTTGTTAAGAAATCCGTAATGATCAAAGTATATTGTATTTTTTAAAATAAAAAAATTACACCAACTTATTTAAAAACATCAATTGATAATAGACTTAAATGATCACGTTTGATCAACTGCATAATTGTACCTTTTTTAGTAATTTATCAAATCTATTAGTCTAAAAAACTCTATTAATTTAAATTGTGATAATGATTAATATTAAAAAGATTGTACCACCTTATTTAACAATTTAAATATATTTATTAAGGAAACACGTTTGATAATAAGGTGTGCTACTATGCAATTTTACGGTGGCTATTTTCCTTTTTTTTAGTGATAGTCCAATTTTAACAATAGTAAACATAATACAAAAGAAACATATAAAAAAGGAAAACATCTTTCACCAGAAACATTTATCACAAACAAAAAAGGGAAATATCTTTCACCATAAAACAAATATTGAAACAATACTAAACAAAAATCAAAAGGAACATTTATGAAAGACAAAATTATTAAACATCAATACTTTTAATTCTTTACTTGAAGTAACATATTACTAATCTTGAGAATTATGTGACAATGAGGGAGTCTACGTTTTTCAACGGAAATAGTGTAAATAACTGCAATCAAAGTGAGAACAATTACATTTAAAATTCACATATATATAGTTAATTAACATTTCATTATGGATCTTCAAAATACTTGATTTAAGAAAGCCAAAAACATCTTTATTTTTCAATTCTTGTATGAGACGTTGGACCTTCAATTGAAATAGGCGGAATATAATTTTGAATACGTCAGCAGTTTTAAGATCTATGTTGTTGAGTAGCCACACAAGAACAGCAGAATTTGGATTGCATTTGATGGTGATAAGTAAAGTTTGAGATACCATCTTAATCCTAGAACATTCAAAGTAAGTTAGATTGCATCATATAATAACATTCAAGATAGAATAATTGTTGTGTTGCAATAAAAGGAAAAAGCATAAATAAAAGGGAATCAAAGGAAAAAGCATAAATAAAAGGAAAAAAAAATAAAAATAATACAAACCTGGTTTTAGTCCCGGAATTTAGAGTAGATTGAAACAATTAGCCTAGCATATTCAAATATGTTAGCTTTCATCATCAAATATCAAATAAAAATCATCATATCGAAGTTAAAAAAACAAAAAAACAAAATAAAATAACGTGGTTGTAGAAGCAAAATTCAACCAGGGTTGTAGAAGCAGAGTAGATTGAAACAATAGAGGACATTGAGATTGAAACACAGACAGAAGAGAGATACGCCTATGCTTTTAAACTCAACTCTTTTCCTATATTTTTGGCAAATATCATTTGTGATATATATATTTTTAATTCGTTTAATTTTTTTCACGTATATATTTTTTGCTGACATCATTATATGCGGTATTATTATGACACATGTTATGATTAAGTGAAAATTAAAGGGGGAATAACTAAATAATGAAATCATCATTTTAGCAATATAATAGAATCTACTATAGATAGATAGATAAATAAATAAATAAATAAATAAAAATAAAATAAAATAAATTAAAAGAGAAAGAGATTTGTTTTATATTATATTATTTACTATTTAATTATGTTATCTAGTTAATTATTACTTTTAGTATCCATATAAATTTTCGAATGATACATTAATAAGTATCGAATATATATTGCTATTTTATGAAAGAATTATAGCTCACTACTTTAGTTACCATAGGATATATATGTAAACTGATTGTGTTAAATTAAATATAGATTAGCTCAAGATATAGAACATAAAATATTTTAAGATACTCCGTATGATATGTTTAATTAGCTAAATATAATATAATTTTCAAATATTTTTAGTTTTTTATTCATGACATGACATTATACATTTTGAAGAAGTTATATATTTGACAAATTGAAAAAATGCATAGGTTTCAAACGTAGAAGTATATGTGAGGATCTCGTGAGAATTTTTTGAGTGAGAACAATGAGAAATTCGAAGTCGAGCAAAAAACAGGTATGGTCGAGTATTTTTGGCAATAGTAGAATAAAAATTTTTAGATGCATAGAAATTAATTTTTATTCTACATTCCTTTTTATTTAGGAATTTGTTCGAATTTTTCTGTTCTACAAACTTTTTTTGTTCGAATTTGACTATTTTTGTCTGAATTCAACATTTAAAAAAAAAAAAAACTAAATTTAGAATTATAGTCCAGAGTTTTGATTTTAGGGACTAATACGTATATAAGTTAGTATAAAATATAGATTTTTTTATTGAAAAAATCAAAAAGCGTATATGACCGAGGAGTATATAAAATAATTAATATTAATATTAATAATTTAATAATCAATAATTAATACGTAATCAATATTGTTAAAATAATTACTTAGTTAATAATTTGAATAATAAAATCAATTACTAAAATAAGTGAAAATCGAGGTTATCGGAGAGGCCTGCGCCTGCGGTGAGGTGAAGGGTTGGGAGCGATTTGATTTAGGGGTTGTTTGGCTCTCTCTCTCTTGGTAACTCAATCAATAAATCACCGATGATGGCGATACTCGACGGCATTTACACCAACACCGGCGGTGCCCTACTTCTCCTCTTTTTTCTTCTTATTCTTCTTATTATTTTCATTATCTTCTGTAAACCATGGCGTTTATTTTCGCCGCCCAATTTCCGTTCCGGTACCATCAAGGCTTCCACCTCTTCCGATGTATGCTCTTCATCTCTTATTATTGTTCTTATTTTTATTTTTGTTGTTGTTAGGGTTTTTATTCGTTTCCTCAATTTCTTATGCTAAATTAAGCATAATCTGGGTATGATTGAATTAATTAACGCTCCAAGCTTGTAGATTTATCAATCAACTAGGTTTAGTTAGCTAAATGACTGCCATTGTTGATTATGCACTTATTGGTTTAGGGTTTATATTTTTATTAGATTAACCTAATTTTGTTCATATTATATGTATATGTATATGTATATATCTAATCCATCCCACTAAAACAGCTGCTTTATTGGCTTCTGTTCATCGGATCAATGACAACCGAATGCACATAAATCTGATTATACTTAGGTAAACATGATCAACTGTAGTAAAATATGATTAGTATATTGAATATATTTTGTTTGTCCAATATAAATATATCTAAAGATCAATAACATTGACCAGTTCTGAATTCTCTTAGTGAAAACAATAGAATGGAAGAGAAATGATGTTTGAGAGGATAAATACATGTGATGAATCATGCATATCCAGTCCGCATTCTACCTCTTTAGCAATCTTCAGCCTAAGATTTATTTGTGGGGTGGGAGTAGATTGCAATTACAGAGTCGATCATGCCGTACATCTATTCACAAGCAATATGTTCTTGTTACATGTTAGAGGTCTATGATCTGATTGGATATGCTCATTTATTCGTCATCTTGTGTTCTAATCCCAGATTACCAATCTGGACTTATTAGATGATAGTGATTTGATAGCACATTTATGGATATATCTCTTGATTACCCTTACGATAAAATTGGTATAGTCCGTGATATTATATGCTTACTAATCTGACTTAGGGTGATGCCATTGTTATACTATCTGCAGCTGTAAGAGCTTTAGTAGTCCAGAATTGCTGATCATCATATTCTGCAATGCATTATATTAAAAATATATATAAATTAAAATAAAAATCCATATTTAAGTATTGAACAATGTGTATGTTGTTATCCAAGATTGTTTTCATGCTTCCTTTTGTGTTGCTGATGTCATGTTGGTTACACTTGTTCAATATCTTTCTAGGTTCAAGACGACGTAGAAAGGCCTCTTGTTTCTCAAGATTCGGATGTAGTTGAGAGCAACGAGATCTTTTATTCAAAAAACGAGATCACACCCACTAGCATTTGCGCTTCAGAAGGTTCACGTAATCAAACTGATGGGCAATTCAGTTCACCTCGAACTCATAGCAATGCATACAAACATAGGCTTCCACCCCCTCATCCGAAGTTATCACATGGTATGTCTTACGATCCATTGTTACTTTTCGTGGTTGAAAATTTGTATACAGTAAACACATTTTATTTTTATTTTTTATCTTTTCAGATGACAGCCTTATTCTTGATGTTTGTGATCATTCTGAAAGTGTCGTGGTTGGCCAAACTCTTCTGAAACGACCTTCTGCTACTAATGACTCTGCTAGGGAACAGAAATATAATAAAAAAGAAGACTCAAGTTACAAGCCGAGAATCAGATCAGATAATGATAGTTCTGGGAAGGTTATTCCTAGATTAGATGCAAATCAAAGTAATTCTTCCTTCTCTTGCATAACGTATTATAGTAAAGACAATGTTTTTTTTCTCTTGTTGATTTGGTTTGCAAGACGTGTCATCATATATGTATGTTAGAAGTGCAGGAAGCATCCTTAATTTGGAGATTATTTCTGGTCCTTCATGCGGTGCACATTACTCGTTACAATCATCAGACAAATCTAAGCTCCCGTTGACTATTGGAAGAGTTTCACCTAGTAATTTTTTGGTAGTAGATTCAGAAGTTTCTGGAAAGCATGCCATGATAAATTGGAACCTCGATGTAAGAGGCATCATCATAAACTTAGTTATTTTTTCATTGTTGATGCTATTGGGTTGAATGACCAATTTTTTTTTATTGTTGTATGTGATTTCAGAAGTTGAAATGGGAGCTAGTTGACATGGGCAGCTTAAACGGAACTCTATTGAATAATAAGGCGGTCAACCATCCTCAAACTGGAAGTAGACATTGGGGTGATCCAGTTGACCTGAATAGTGGAGACGTTATAACTTTTGGCACGACTTCAAAGATATCTGTGAGCTTTATACCGAGCTGTATATATTTTTTAATGATTTTTACGTTTTTGAGTGCTTTCAAAGCCCACCATCCTCAAGAAGAGCAAACTTTAACGTCTCCCTTGCATTTTTAGTTTCTATGTCTATTCATGCTTTAGTTTATTCACATTCATGTCATCACAAACTTGAAATGAACAAATAAAGTAAACAAAAATGCATAAAAGAATAATTTAAATGTAGTTTTCATATACCTATATGTATCACATAAATAGCTGATAATACTTTCCCCAAGTTTCATAGATTACTGCTATTATATGAATATGAATAATGGTTAAGTTATCTGTCCATCATTTTTTTTCAGGTTCAAATTACATCTCAGCTACATAAGGTCCCATTTGGAGTTGGAGCAGTGTCAGATCCCATGTCTGTGCGCAGAGGTGGGAAGAAACTACCAATGGAAGACGTCTTCTATTACTATTGGCCTCTTCCTGGGGCTGATCAGGTACCTGAGTTGCTTATAATCATCACTTGAAGCTTCTGCTTATTTTTGGAAGACTGGTAATATATCTTTTTGTAGTTTGGGCTATTTGGCATATGTGATGGACATGGTGGAGCAGCTGCTGCCGTATCTGCCAGCAAGTCAGTATACGTTTCTCACTCTTCTCTCTCTCTACACACTCACACGCACTCACACTCACACATCATACACTCATACTCACAATGACAGATCTAGGTATCATCTTTTGTGCGATCATAGAAATCAGATCATGTATGTTTATTGTTTTTGGATATTGTTTATCATCATGATTCAACATGTTTTTTTATATACTAAAAGAAGACCGTAAATGTGTCGTCTTCTTCAGAAAACCCCCCAAAACGACATCTTCCCTTCCCCTTAAAAGCATCCCCTCCCACCCTTTCTCCATTAATTTCCTCCCAACAACAAAAAAAAAAAAAAACAGCTCCATCCTCATCTTCCTTATAACAACGGCCCCGAAGCCTTTATTCATTTACTGTAATATATATTTTTATCTTTATTTATTCATTTTATTATGGTTCTCTTGCTAGGAAAAATTATTTTCTTATTTAGCCTAAATGACTGGCTATGTAATCTTCGGTCAAATAATTAGTCTGCTGATTGTCTTTAACTTTTTGTGATTCTCATTATTGCAAGACCTCGTGCACTTGGTTGCATCATTTTAGATTACTGGTTGGTTGCAGCATTATCATAATTATATCGTGTATTCAGCGCATTTTATGAAAGTTGGTTTGATACTATTGTTTTACGTGCAATAGGTCTTATCCTCTTTTTTCACAGCTTAGAACCTAGATATGACACATGATGTCAACGATTGTAGACACTGTTGCTGATTATTTTTGATAATTTGCTTTTTGATGACACAATGCCTATCCAATAGTCATTTAGCCCTGGCATAACTAATTCGTAGCAAACACTACAGTGACGATCTTAACCTTTTTTATCTGCTGCGTTAATCATAGTAATATAGTTTATGTTATTTTTTTGAAGTAAGACTAAGTCATCCTCTGACTGAACCTGTACTTGTATTTAACCAAAGCTCTACAGATTTCAACTTACAACACTTACTTTTGGTATAATTTTTAAAGCATTAAATTGCTGCCTATTGCTTCTTATATAATTTATAATAAATAATAAATAATAAATAATAATAAATAATAAATAATATATTATTGCAGGATAATGCCCGAGATGGTTACTAGAATTTTATCAGATACGTTCAGAAGAGAGAAGGTTTTTTCTCATTGTGATGCTTCGGATGTCCTTAGAGAAGCATTTTCTCAAACAGAAGCACATATGGACCACTTATATGAGGTTTTTTTTTTCTCTTTTCAGTTATTTCTTGAATCTGCAATTTTATTTCTATTGTTATTTTTTCTTTCTTCTATATAAACTAGTGAAATGACCCGTGAAATCACGGGTTTGTTTAAACGAAACAATTTAATGACATGTTTTAGGTATTAAGTGAATGTAAATGCTAAAGTCATTTATTTTAATGACCCGTATGACTAAGAAAGTTGTCGTTGTTTTTACAAATATATAGAGACATGTATTTTCGCATACATATGTAATGTAATTAATTTCGTAAAAAGAATCTATATTTGAATATAATAATATAATAATTATAATGATTATAATTATAATTATTATATTAAAAGTAAATAATAATAAATAAACTTCGCTCAAAGTTGAGTATTTATATTTTTAATAATAATAATTATTATTATTATTAATATAATAAATGACTTTTAAATTTTTTCAGAAAATTAAAATTACAATTTAGGAGAGATTAGTATTTCCTTTTATTAAAGATTTTGTATTATTTTTTAATTAAATTAATATATAATTCTGACATCATCATTATAAAAATTAAAGGGTAATTTGCTTAATGATGACATCATCATTTTAGAGCTTTATATGACTATATAGATATAAACTTATGTTTTGCATGTACATAGCTATCTGTTTTTCTTTTATTTATTTAGTTGAGGATCCTTTGTTTTTCTTGTTAGTATATGCCTTATCTTTATGTTTATTAGATGATGGGGTCTCTTGAGCTTACACAATGCATGGTGGAATACATTATACACTTGTTAGATGATCTACTTAACTTCTAATTCATTTCTTATCGAACATTTTTTATTTTTATTTTTTCAAATCTGGAACTGTTACAGGAAACGTATAGGAATAATTGTGTGGAATACATTATACACTTGTTAGATGATCTACTTAACTTCTAATTCATTTCTTATCGAACATTTTTTATTTTTATTTTTTCAAATCTGGAACTGTTACAGGAAACGTATAGGAATAATTGTGTGGAGTCAAGAGAAAAGAGATAATTTTTTTTGGAATGGGTCGTGTACCTTTTAAAGTACTACTAAAATTAAAGTCCTTATACGTTGTTGAAAAGCTAGTTTCTTATGTTTACCTCATATAAACCACAAAATATCAAATTTACCCACCTAAACTACAATATATAATGTACACCCATTTTAAGTTCAATATCTATCATCTATATCTATAGTAATTTATATAATCGTTAAAATATACCTTACATATGTATATTTCCATTATACCCCTAACAATAAAATAAATACAACATACAAACAGTTTGAGCATATTAATACTAAATAAACATAGATGAGACACCTAACTACCAACCAACATTTTTTTGTTGTGGCATAATTGCACAATTAAGATATAGCGATATAAATGCTTTTTCGTTTAATCAAATAAGATATAAATAAAATAAAATGTATCATTATAGTAAATACAAATAGAACGCATCTGATGAGAAAACACCCATATGTCAATGTCAGCATAATGTAGTACAACAACAATACCCAATCCAGCCGAGGCGGGGTACGGGGAAGTAAGATGTAGTCAGTATGATATAATAACCATAGTATAATAGATTAGGTAATGAGAAGAAGTATAAATAGATTAGGTTATGAGAAAGAATAGTAATAAAATGAAATATACACCAACCTTGTGCTGGCTGTGTTATTGTAGAGATGTCGGGGATTGAACAACCTTGATTTTTACAATTGAGATGTAGTCAATCGATAGATATGTTTTGATAGCAATATGACAGGAATATATGCCGCTATTAAATGAAGGGTAGGATTGTATATATTATACTTTGTGATAGTTATTATCATTTTAAATATATCGTAGTTAATAAATAAATTATTCTTGATATAGTTGATAAATATTGAACTTCTATCGGGTATATATACAACAACGATACCCATTCCCCGCACGTGCGAGGTATGGGGAGGTAAGATGTAGACAATCCTTCTTCTACCCTTGAACTTGAATAGAAGAGAAGTCGTTTTTCCACCCCCTTGTAGAGAAAGAATTCTCCCTATCTCAAGTATATGATGTATTGTAGTTTAGGTGGGATAGATTTGAACTTTTGAGGTTTATATGGGGTATGTAAGAAATTAGCCAATTGTGGAATATCATTATGTAACTGTTTGTGTTAAGGTTTATTAATTGTATTCTATTGCGCAATACAGAAAAGAATGTGAACATACATTGCCCCAAAACAATTGTTATTTATATAGTGGGGTTTTGTTTACCTGAGAAGTTGAAGCAGATATAGTTGTTCAATATCAATTTCATGATGGAAAAAGTAACTCCACGCTAATTTTTGATTGATAAAAGGTTAATGTTGTTTTCATGACACTTATATGAACTAGTTCATGCTATTTTATGCTTTGTAAGTGTATTTGGCCTCATATATATTATAGTAACCAAAGTTTTTTCAGGGTTGTACTGCAACGGTGCTGCTAATCTGGACCGATGGTCATGATCATTACTTTGCTCAATGTGCAAATGTTGGTGATTCTGCATGTATCGCCAAGTATGTCTCTAACTATATGCATCTAATTACATGCTTATAAGCTTTTGTCATCTCTTGGATCTTTATTATACTTTTTAAATTTTACGTTAGTTGATTCTCTGTGGTGAACAACTGTCATTTTGCTTTGACTATTTAATGTTCAATTCAGCAATTAAATATGTTTTTGGTTTTCTCTCTACTAGTATTTGATGTTTAAAAACATGTTGTCAAAAAAAAAAAAAAAAAAATATCAGAGAGATAGACCTGTTTACTTGTTTTTGGTACCGGATTGTTTATTTTTGTTTTACTTTAAAAAAAAAAAGATTTAGTTGATGAGAGATGCCATTAATGCTCCAAAACCCTTCTAAGTTTGGCTCATCATTTTTTGCTCCCTGTTACGTCTCATTTTAGCTCGTATGGGATATCTTATGTGAAAGATGATTATTTTTTCAAAAAAAAAAAGTGAGTGCTGAACCTAGGGTTTTTTGGTGTGCTCGAGTCGTCTATATATTACCAATCGAGGGTTTTTTAAAAGTGGGGTGAGTTTTTGCTAAGCCCTTTTTAAAATAATTGTAATTTGCAGTATTGAAGGGCAACAAGTCAAGATGTCAGAAGACCATCGAATTGCAAGTTATACCGAAAAGTTGCGGATGCAAGCAGCCGGAGAACCTCTTAAAGATGGGGAAACAAGACTATGTGGTAATTCATAATCTTATATATTTTCTAGACCTTATCGCTATGTTTTATCACTCATTTTCAATCAAAAATTCTGGATGCACTTTTAGGTTTGAATCTTGCACGAATGTTGGGTGACAAGTTTCTTAAACAACAAGATTCTCGATTCAGTTCTGAACCTTACATAAGTCAGGTGGTGTGCATGAATTCAGAAAGCCGGGATTTTGCTGTTATTGCTAGGTAAAGTTAGTTTACGTTATTATTTGCTAAAGTGTCTTCCCTCTCATAATATGTAATGCTAATTTGTTTTCCCTAACATAAGTTCTCTAGCGTTATAGTCTTTATAATTGAGCATTACTATATAGACTTAACCTATACAACATCCAACACATGGCATATCATACATATTTTTTTCATTACCATTTATTTTACACATGTACCAACCATTTTGCTACACCTATCAGTTATTTTTCAGTTAATATATTCTATCATGTGATCCCCTGCCTTATGATTATCAATTAGTAATTACTCCATAACAAAATTTGGTTTGTATTCATATAAGTATATTTTGCTCATGTAGGTGTCATCTTAGTTTCTACCTTGATGACATCACAAATTCACAATCTATATGGCCTCACCGTGTTTGTTATAGTTAAAAACATGTATAATCAGTCTAACCATTGTAGCCCCCACCTTGTTTAATTAATGGGCATGACAACCTACATTGATGCCTTGTTTGGGATAACACGCAACCTAGTAATTACATGGGTCCAATGTTTTGTCTCTATCAATTACTATAAGGTGCAAGTGTTGAAACGTATAGCTGGTATTGTGAATGAAGTTAAGTTGGCTGATTTAGACTTCAAATTAATTAAAACCAAATTTTTTTATGAAATTCTACATTGATATATTTTGTTCGACGGTGTTGGGTTTATTTATACAAACTGAAACAAGTTTTTTGTGTGTGTACTTGTGTGATGCTAAACTGGTAAAATCTGATGCAGTGACGGGTTTTGGGATGTTGTAAACTCTAAGAAGGCCATCCAGCTTGTTCACCAGGTTATTCTTGTACAACGTCGACACACTTATTCGAAAGCTATAATTAATTATGTTAACTCACTGTGAACTTTTTTTGTTTGTTTTGTTTTGTTTTTTTCAGGCAAGAGATAGAAACATTGTAAGCTCTGAAGAAGATTCAGCCGATAAGATTGCAAAAGTATTGTTGAGTGAGGCGAGAACACAACGTACAAAGGACAACACATCAGTAATTTTCTTAGATTTCGACGTAAAGTATTCTTGTAAACATGATGAATGATGATGTACAGAATAATAAAGGTCACATGTCGTTTATAATTATTATGTGTAAAATATGGTGAGCCGTCCTTGGAAGGAGCTTTTTGTTCAAAATTAGGGAAAATTGCACCATCAGTCCCTACATTTTAAGGTGGTTGCATCACTGTGAGTTTAGGTTTAAATTTGTTGATTTGTTCATTATACATCAGAAAGTGTCTATTACGTGGCTTCATGTAATGAAGTGACAGTTAAAAAGTTTATACAGTTGTGGGTTGAGAACTTGAAATCTATAAAGTAAATAATGTTCGTGTTTAGTTTGCAGTGGCTAATTTTATTCACCTTAATATATAAACATCTAAACTTTGGGGTGTTCTCTAAGATTGTCTACTTATTACCTCACTCATACTCGTATTTACGAAATTGAGTATTGTTAATGTTGATTACACTGCTAGTTGAACAATCTAGTAATTTTAACTGACTGTAAAAATGTTTGTTTAGTTACATTTTTATTTATGTATGTATTATCTATAGTTTCTATTAAAATCTTATAATGATAATTTTATTATTAGGCTAATTCTTTTGTTAAGAAAAAATCAAAAAGAAAAGGAAAAAAATCTAGGTTACTTAAATGATGTTATTAATTCTAAATATTTTATTATTAAAAAACTGTAATAGTAACTAATTATTTAATAATTTAAATAAATTATTACTCCATTATTACAACAACAACAACAAAACCCAATCCCATATGAATGGGGTATGAGGGAGGTGACGTAGACAATCTTTCCTCTATCCTTGAATAAAAAGAAATCGTTTCTCCACCCCGAGTGAAACACTCACAAGAGTAGAGAGAGTCATCCCTCTCTCGATTCGACGGATAAAGAGATTGCTTCTAAGCGGACCTCCGGCCAAAAAGTAGAGGAAATTTAAAATTTTAAAAATAAATAAATAAATAGATAAAAATAAAATAATAAATATATAAAAATAAATAAAGAAAAAAAATAATAAAAAAATAAATAAATAAAGACACCATGAAAATGGTAAAAATCAAATTTTCATGGGTTATAGAACATGTCTGGAGTTCAATTTAGGCTCTAAGCAGCAGTCAGGCGCCAATAAGTCGACGCTAACTTTTGCCTCACTTAATAGAGCCATAAAAAAGAAAAATAAAATGTATTTATAAGTATGTATGTGTGTGTATATATATATATATATATATATATATATATATATATATATATATATATATATATATATATATATATATATATAGAAAACGTACCTTAGGCCGCCTTGGGGTGCTTAAGGCATACAGGGAAAAGCTACACTAAAAGAACAATAACCATAAATGATAAATACACCTAAACATGCATATCTACATACTTACATACATCCCACAACAATCCATATATACATACATACATACCTACATCCGGACCTAAACATACACAACACATATAAAAAAGGAATATACATGCGTACATACATACACACATACATACATACATACACCACATACATACATACATACATACATACATACATACATACATACATACTAGCATACCTACATACGCAATTTTAAAACAAACTTTATTATTATTATTATTATTATTATTATTATTATTATTATTATTATTATTATTATTATGAGTTCTCTTTACGAGATTAATTACGTTACATATGTACCCGAACTACATGTCTCAATAAAAGATTGTAATGTAGGTTTTTATGACAAAGAAAAACAATAATTGTGATGAAAATTGAAAGAAAGTGGTAAAAAAATGAATGTAGTTCATTTATTCTAACTAAATTAAGTACAACAACATGTTTGTAAAAACGACGACAAGTTTCTTAATCGGAATCCGTGGTTCCACATGTCATTAAACTAAATAACTTTAACATTAACATTCACTTAATACCTAAAACATATCATTAAACTGTTTCGTTTAAACAAACCCGTGATTCCACGGGTCATTTCACTAATAATATATTTGTTTGTCTAAATGTTGTAAAGACAAATATGAGTCCCGTTACTAAGTAGACGGTAATTTATGACGTGTAGATGTTATTCAAAATATCATTTCTTTGAATAAACTACCTTTGAAAGAATGCCCTTGCAAATTTTAAGTCGTTCACAAATCCTTGTAAAATGTGCATGCACCATGCTTGTGCATGTACCTTGCTGAGTGAGTTGTGCGGCTTGTGCCTTTGCAACAACAACAACAACAACAAACTCAATACCACATAAGTGGTATATGGAGAGGTGAGATGTAGACAATCATTCTCCTATTCGAAAATAAAGACTAGTCATTTCTCCACCGAGAGTGAAAACACTTTCAAAAGTAGAGAAAGTCATCCCTCTCTATTCAACGGATAAAGAGATTGCTTCCGAGTGGATCTCCGGCCAATAAGTAGGAAAAAAATTAAGACACCATGAAAATTGTAAAATCAAATTTCCATGGGTTTTAAATCCTGCCCGAAATTTAATTTAGGCTCTAAGAGTCAGTCAAGTCGCCAATAAATTGACGCTTGCTGTCGACTCAAAAACTAGAGCCGTATGAGTTGTGCCTTTGCACTTGACACATAATGAGTTGTGTCTTCGCTCACGAGCCATGATGAGTTTTAATGAATTACTCCTCCGTCCCAGTTCGTTGGAATGCCGAAAGAGGACCCGAGTTTACGTGGGAAAGACAAGATCATGAAAAGGAAGTATCCTCACTTATTCGTAGAATTGGCAACGCAAGGTCTCGAGGAAGAAACAATGACTAATACTTCCAACTAAATTTCGGGACGAAATTTCTTTTAAGGAGTAGGTAATGTAATAACCCGCCTTTGTCCGTTAATTTATTTTAACGCCCGTGTATTTTTTTATATAATATCTTTCGTTATCTAAATTCGTATCTTCCGTTTAGTTATTTTAAAGTCCGTTATTTAGTTATAACATCTCTCGGTTACTCTAGCGTATTTAAGATAATTCGTATGGTTGATTCACGCACCCGCTTTTAACTCGAGGGACTAATGTTGCCAAGGGGCCAAACTGTAGTGACCCGAACTTTTCTGAACCTTTCTATGATTATATGTTTAATGAAAACTATATTTACATGATTAAATGTTTCCAACATATTAAGCAATCAAACTTGTTAAGACTTGGTTAATTGAAACGAAAATTTTGTAAACGTCTGATTACCCAGTTTGACCAATGATTCACGAACGCTATAAGTTGTATATGACATGATGATACATAAATGAATAAATATATATGTTTAACATGATATAATGATCATCAAGTATCTCATTAAAAATAGTAACAATAAGTTATATACTTAAAAAGGAGACTATTGACGTATGAAACTCGAAACGATACATATAACGATTATCGTTATAACCACGTCTTACTAAATACATATGAAGCATATTAATACATTGTTATATTATATATAACATGATAATATGATAATTAAATATATCATTAAGTGTATTAACAATGAACTACATAAGTAAAAACAAGACTACTAACTTAAGGATTTCAAAACGAGACATATATGTAACGATTATCTTTGTAACGACATTTAAATGTATATATCATATTAAGATATATTAATATATCATAATATCATGATAATATAATAATTTAAAATCTCATTTGATATTATAAACTTTGGGTTAACAACATTTAACAAGATCGTTAACCTAAAGGTCTCAAAACAACACTTACATGTAACGACTAACGATGACTTAACGACTCAGTTAAAATGTATATACATGTAGTGTTTTAATATGTATTCATACACTTTTGAAAGACTTCAAGACACTTATCAAAATACTTCTACTTAACAAAAATGCTTACAATTACATCCTCGTTCAGTTTCATCAACAATTCTACTCGTATGCACCCGTATTCGTACTCGTACAATACACAACTTTTAGATGTATGTACTATTAGTATATACACTCCAATGATCAGCTCTTAGTAGCCTATTTGGGTCACCTAACACATGTGGGAACCATCATTTGGCAACTAGCATGAAATATCTCATAAAATTACAAAAATATGAGTAATCATTCATGACTTATTTACATGAAAACAAAATTACATATCCTTTATATCTAATCCATACACCAACGATCAAAAACACCTACAAACACTTTCATTCTTCAATTTTCTTCATCTAATGGATCTATCTCAAGTTCTATCTTCAAGTTCTAAGTGTTCTTCATAAATTCTACAAGTTCTAGTTACATAAAATCAAGAATACTTTCAAGTTTGCTAGCTCACTTCCAATCTTGTAAGGTGATCATCCAACCTCAAGAAATTTTTGTTTCTTACAGTAGGTTATCATTCTAATACAAGGTAATAATCATATTCAAACTTTGGTTCAATTTCTATAACTATAACAATCTTATTTCAAGTGATGATCTTACTTGAACTTGTTTTCGTGTCATGATTCTGCTTCAAGAACTTCGAGCCATCCAAGGATCCGTTGAAGCTAGATCCATTTTTCTCTTTTTCAGTAGGTTTATCCAAGGAACTTAAGGTAGTAATGATGTTCATAACATCATTCGATTCATACATAAAAAGCTATCATATTCGAAGTGGTAAACTAGTAATCACTAGAACATAGTTTAGTTAATTCTAAACTTGTTCGCAAATAAAGTTAATCCTTCTAACTACACTTTTAAAATCAACTATACACATGATATATATCTATATGATATGTTAACTTAATGATTTAAAACCCGGAAACACGATAAACACCGTAAAACCGGATTTACGCCGTCGTAGTTACAACCGGGGGCTGTTTTGGTTTGGATAATTAAAAACTATGAAAAACTTTGATTTAAAAGCTATACTTCTGGGAAAATGATTTTTCTTATGAACATGAAACCATATCCAAAAATCATGTCCCACTTTTAAAATCTAATATTTTTGGGATGAGAATACATGCAGGTTTTATAAATGATTTACAAAATAGACACAAGTACGTGAAACTACATTCTATGGTTGAATTATCGAAATCGAATATGCCCCTTTTTATTAAGTCTGGTAATCTAAGAATTAGGGAACAGACACCCTAATTGACGCGAATCCTAAAGATAGATCTATTGGGCCTAACAAACCCCATCCAAAGTACCGGATGCTTTAGTACTTCGAAATTTATATCATATCCGAAGGGTGTCCCGGAATGATGGGGATATTCTTAAATATGCATCTTGTTAATGTCGGTTACCAGGTGTTCACCATATGAATGATTTTTATCTCTATGTATGGGATGTGTATTGAAATATGAAATCTTGTGGTCTATTATTATGATTTGATAATATATAGGTTAAACCTATAACTCACCAACATTTTTGTTGACGTTTTAAGCATGTTTATTCTCAGGTGATTATTAAGAGCTTCCGCTGTCGCATACTTAAATAAGGACGAGATTTGGAGTCCATGCTTGTATGATATTGTGTAAAAACTGCATTCAAGAAACTTATTTCGTTGTAACATATTTGTATTGTAAACCATTATGTAATGGTCGTGTGTAAACATGATATTTTAGATTATCATTATTTGATAATCTACGTAAAGCTTTTTAAACCTTTATTGATGAAATAAAGGTTATGGTTTGTTTTAAAATGAATGCAGTCTTTGAAAAACGTCTCATATAGAGGTCAAAACCTCGCAACGAAATCAATTAATATGGAACGTTTTTAATCAATAAGAACGGGACATTTCAGTTGGTATCCGAGCGTTGGTCTTAGAGAACCAGAATTTTGTATTAGTGTGTCTTATCGAGTTTGTTAGGATGCATTAGTGAGTCTGGACTTCGACCGTGTTTACTTGAAAAATGATTGCTTAACAAATTTTGTTGGAAACTATATATTTTTAACATGTGAATATTATGTGATATATTAATCTCTTAACGTGTTTGATATTATGTGATAGATGTCTACCTCTAGAACAAGTCCCATTGACTCACCTAATAATAATGAAGAGTCAAATGTAAATTGGAATGATTCGTGGACTGATTCACAAGTTCCCGAAGAGGAACCGGAAGAAGAGTCAGAACCGGAAGAAGAATCGGAACCGGATGAAGAATCGGAACCGGAAGAAGAAATAGAACCAGTGGGGGAAATAATAAAACGGTTAAGTAGAAGAAAATTCTCAACCAACCGACCAAAGTTAATTATGGTCAATGGTGTTTCCGCCAAGGAAGCAAAGTATTGGGAGGATTACCAATTCTCCGATGAATCGGATCCCGACAAGGATTCCGATGATGTTATAGAAATTACCCCAACACAATTTAATAAGGCAAAATAGAACAATAAGAGAAAGAGCATAAAAATAAAGAAATTTGATTCCAAACCCGATGAACTTTATATGTATCATCAACACCCGTATTTCTTAAGTTGTGACAATAACCCGGGAACCTCTAAACCACCAGGTTTTTCTAAACCATTGTGGAAAATGACGGCTCATATTAGGGGAACATCATATATCCCTAGAAACTTGGCAAAACGAACCAAAACCGAAGAAGAAGAAACGAGCGAGTCGGAATAAGATAGTTGTATTCGTGTGGTGTAATATATGTAATATAGTGTGCTTATGCTTTATGATATATGTAAAAATTGCTTGTATTAATAAGTATTTTTTTTATGAATCTAACTCTTGTCTATTTTACAGTATAAAAACACAAAATGGATAGACAACCCAATATTTTAAGAGACCTACCCGGAGACATGATTGATGAAATCTTGTCTAGAGTCAGTCAGAGTTCCTCGGCACAACTATTTAAAGCGAGATCAGTTTGTAAGACATTCGAAGAACGTTCCAAGAGTGCCTTGGTTTATAAAAGGCTTTCGTTCGAAAGATGGGGGATATCACATTGGGAAATCCATAAGTTACGATGTGTTTACTTTGACGCATATATTGCGGGGAACCCAAATGCTATTTTACGCAACGGGTTAAGAAATTATTTTGACTCAATATATCTGAATATAGGATTTCGTGATTTAGAAAAAGTGGCTAACATGCAACATAAAGAAGCATGTTATGCTTACGGGTTAGTAATGTTCGATTCTCACCAAAGTGAGAACAAGAACATCGGGCTACAACTATTAAACAAAACGTTCCCACAAGTGACGGAGTCGGTAATTGGGGGTAAGAAATGAGGTTTTTAGATTGTTACAGGACTGTTGGACATTACGTAACCCTCGTCCCTTTGACGACCTTACAACACGCTGTCTTATCAACGGCCATAACAGTTATGTTCCACAAGACCAAGGATGGGAAGTAGTCCTAGTAAAACCAGAATGCATGACTTGTTTCTGGACGTATGAATTACGTGTCTTTATTGCCTTTGCTGAACGACTTGTGTACTAGCTAGAATTATCTTCACAACCATCTTGTATCAAATTTATTGTGTGCTATATTTCATGCTATATGTAAAATAAGCGGTATTGTAAGTTTGTAAAATATTGTGTAAAAGTTTGAACGCGAAATATTATTATAATCAGTTTTTCATATAGAATTGTAGTAGTTGAATTGTATATTAGCTACTAAGTATGAACTTAACGGGTAGGTACTACCCGAATTTAAACTTATAAAACGCTAATATGAAGTAAAAGCTTTTATAAATGAGTTCATATTATGCTACGAGATACTATTGACTACTCTTAATATTCTGTATGATTAACTTGTTTCATTTGACTATTTTGAAGGAAATGGCACCAACTACTCGACACACCTTGAATATGAGGGAAGAGGAATTTCGTGCCTTTCTTGCTTCAAACATAGCCGCAGTACAGGCTGCGCTACATACCAACAATAACCTTGGATCTAGCAGTACAGGAAATCGTGTAGGATGCACCTACAAAGAATTCACTGCCTGCAATCCTTTGGAATTTGATGGAACCGAAGGACCGATCGGATTGAAACGGTGGACCGAGAAGGTCGAATCGGTGTTTGCCATAAGTAAGTGTACTGAAGAGGACAAAGTGAAGTACGCTACGCATACCTTCACAGGTACTGCATTAACATGGTGGAATACCTATCTAGAGCAAGTGGGACAAGATGATGCTTACGCACTACCGTGGTCAGCATTCAAGCACTTGATGAACGAGAAGTACCGTCCTAGAACCGAGGTCAATAAGCTCAAGACAGAACTTAGAGGGTTACGAACCCAAGGATTTGATATTACCATGTATGAAAGACGATTCACAGAATTGTGCCTATTGTGTCCGGGAGCGTTCGAAGATGAGGAAGAGAAGATCGACGCGTTTGTGAAAGGATTACCGGAAAGAATCCAAGAAGATATAAGTTCACACGAGCCTGCCTCCATACAACAGGCATGTAGAATGGCTCACAAACTAGTGAACCAGATTGAGGAAAGAATTAAAGAACAGGCGGCTGAAGAGGCCAATGTGAAGCAAGTCAAAAGAAAGTGGTAGGAAAACGGTGATAAGAATCACCAATACAACAACAACAGCAATTACAACAATAATCGCAACAACTATCCCAACAATCGCAACATCAATCGCAACTACAACAAACGGCCCAACAACAACAACAACAACAACAACAACAACAACAGCAACTACAATAATCATCCCAACAACAATAACAACCGCAACAACAGCAATAATTAGAAGCAGCTATGCCAAAGGTGTGAAAAGTATCACTCGGGGTTCTGCACCAAATTTTGCAACAAGTGTAAAAGAAATGGTCATAGCGTGGCGAAGTGTGAGGTCTACGGACCAGGGGTTAACAGAACGAAAGGAACAAATGGTGTCGGAACGAGTAATGGTGGAGCAAGTAGTGTCGGAGCAAGTTATGCCAATGTAGTTTGTTATAAATGTGGAAAACCGGGCCACATTATTAGAAATTGCCCGAACCAAGAGAACACGAATGGACAAGGCCGCGGAAGAGTTTTCAATATTAATGCGGCAGAGGCACAGGAAGACCCGGAGCTTGTTACGGGTACGTTTCTTATTAACAATAAATCTGCTTACGTTTTATTTGATTCGGGTACGGATAGAAGCTATATGAGTAGAGATTTTTGTGCTAAATTAAGTTGTCCATTGACACCGTTGGATAGTAAATTTTTACTCGAATTAGCAAACGGTAAATTAATTTCAGCAGATTATATATGCCGGAATCGAGAAATTAAACTGGGTAGCGAAATATTTAAGATTGATTTGATACCAGTAGAGTTAGGGAGTTTTGATGTAATAGTTGGCATAGACTGGCTGAAGAAGGTGAAAGTAGAGATCGTATGTTATAAAAATGCAATTCGCATTGTACGAGAAGAAGGAGAACCCTTAATGGTGTACGGAGAAAAGGGCAACACGAAGCTACATATTATTAGTAATTTGAAGGCACAAAAACTAATAAGAAAAGGTTGCTATGCTGTTCTAGCACATGTCGAGAAAGTACAAATTGAAGAAAAGAGCATCAATGATGTTTTTGTCGCAAAAGAATTTCCCGATGTATTTCCGAAAGAATTACCGGGACTACCTCCACATCGATCTGTTGAATTTCAAATAGATCTTGTACCAGGAGCTGCACCAATAGCTCGTGCTTCTTACAGAATCGCACCCAGCGAGATGAAAGAACTGCAAAGCCAACTGCAAGAACTATTGGAACGTGGTTTCATTCGACCAAGCACATCACCATGGGGAGCTCCTGTTTTGTTTGTCAAGAAGAAAGATGGTACATTTAGGTTGTGTATTGACTACAGAGAGTTGAACAAACTTACCATCAAAAACCGTTATCCACTGCCGAGAATTGACGACTTATTTGATCAACTACAAGGCTCGTCGGTTTATTCGAAGATCGATTTACGTTCTGGATATCATCAAATGCGAGTAAAGGAGGATGATATTCCAAAAACTGCTTTTAGGACGCGTTATGGTCATTACGAGTTTATGGTTATGCCGTTTGGATTGACTAACGCACCAGCTGTGTTCATGGACCTTATGAACCGAGTGTGTGGGCCATATCTTGACAAGTTTGTCATTATTTTCATCGATGACATACTTATTTACTCAAATAATGATCAAGAGCACGAAGAACATTTGAGAAAAGTTCTAGAAGTATTGAGGAAAGAAAAACTGTACGCTAAGTTTTCAAAGTGTGCATTTTGGTTGGAAGAAGTTCAATTCCTCGGTCACATAGTGGACAAAGAAGGTATCCAGGTGGACCCGACAAAGATCGAAACCGTTGAAAAGTGGGAAACCCCAAAAACTCCGAAGCATATACGTCAATTTTTAGGATTGGCTGGTTACTACAGAAGATTCATCCAAGATTTCTCCAAAATAGCAAAACCCTTGACTGCATTAACGCATAAAGGGAAGAAATTTGAATGGAAGGATGAACAAGAGAAGGCGTTTCAGTTATTGAAGAAAAAGCTAACTACGGCACCTATATTATCATTGCCTGAAGGGAATGATGATTTTGTTATATATTGTGACGCCTCAAAGCAAGGTCTCGGTTGCGTATTAATGCAACGAACGAAGGTAATTGCTTATGCATCTAGACAATTGAAGATTCACGAGCAAAATTATACGACGCATGATTTGAAATTAGGCGCGATTGTTTTTGCATTAAAGACTTGGAGGCACTACTTATATGGGGTCAAAAGTATTATATATACCGACCACAAAAGTCTTCAACACATATTTAATCAGAAATAACTGAACATGAGGCAGCGTAGGTGGATTGAATTGTTGAATGATTACGACTTTGAGATTCGTTACCACCCGGGGAAGGCAAATGTGGTAGCCGACGCCTTGAGTAGAAAGGACAGAGAACCCATTCGAGTAAAATCTATGAATATAATGATTCACAATAACCTTACTACTCAAATAAAGGAGGCGCAACAAGGAGTTTTAAAAGAGGGAAATTTAAAGAATGAAATACCCAAAGGACCGGAGAAGCATCTTAATATTCGGGAAGATGGAACCCGGTATAGGGCTGAAAGGATTTGGGTACCAAAATTTGGAGATATGAGAGAAATGGTACTTAGAGAAGCTCATAAAACCAGATACTCAATACATCCTGGAACGGGGAAGATGTACAAGGATCTCAAGAAACATTTTTGGTGGCCAGGTATGAAAGCCGATGTTGCTAAATATGTAGGGGAATGTTTGACGTGTTCTAATGTCAAAGCGGAGCATCAGAAACCATCAGGTCTACTTCAACAACCCGAAATCTCGGAATGGAAATGGAAAAACATTACCATGGATTTTATCACTAAATTGCCAAGGACTGCAAGTGGTTTTGATACTATTTGGGTAATAGTTGATCGTTGATGTTAAAGCTAAGAGGTATAAAATACTATTCAATACGATACAATTTTACACAAGTTTTTTTATTTATTTATAGAATGGATATACCTAAACCTTGCTACAACACTATAGGCAGTGTACCTAATCGTAGAGTAGTATAGTTTTTAGTAAGTCCGGTTCATTCCACAGGGAGCGAGCTTATTGCACACTATATTTTTAAACAACTATATTTGTACAAAATATATATAATTATATATAATAATATATAAAAAGGGGTTTACTGTTTAATGACCGGTTTGTCGATTTATATTTTAAACGAAGCGTATAGTAAATGACGATATTTAAATAACAATATAAAATAAATAACAATAATTAAAATGACAATAAATAAAAGTACGAGGAAAAATGAAATAAAATATATTATGCTTATTTAAGCTTCCGTAACCCTGATGTTTGACGTTTTGATTATTTATTACCCTGGGTTAATTGTTCTTTGTCCTGGATTATTTAATATGTCCATACGGATTTGTCCATAATAGTCCATCAGTCATAAATATAAAGAGCAAAAGCCTTCGTCAAATTATTCTTATTCCCGAAGTCAAATATTCCAACTAATTGGGGATTCGAATTGTAACAAGGTTTTAATACTTTGTTTAATGAATACACCAGGTTATCGACTGCGTGTAAACCAAGGTTTTACTACTTTGTTAACAATTACACCAATTACCCTTGAATGTAATTCACCCCTGTTTCAACAAGTTTATTAACTATTAATCCAGTTCCGTGTCCGGTAAAATGAATAATTATTGGTATTTATAGATATCCCGCCCACCGTACCCAGTCAAGCGTATGTGGTTATATATAAATATGTCAAATTATAAGTTTGTATATTAAATTAACAAGGTATTGTTTAGTTAATATAAAGCCCATTAATAGCCCACAGTCTAATTTCCACAAGTGTGGTTCTTTTGTCCAAACCCCAATTATGGTACAAAGCCCAATTACCCCGTCTTTAATATTTAGTCCAACATCATGATTAGTTTGGCTAAAATAAGCATAATAATAACTTAAGTACGAGACATTAATTTAAAAAGGAGAACATAACTTACATTGAGTATTTATCGCGTAGTGTTACACGGACAGAATTTCAACTTCAAAAACCCGTAAAAATAACCTTTACATAACCCGAACTTAATCTAATATAAAACTACCCTATACTATATATATATATATATATATATATATATATATATATATATATATATATATATATATATATATATATATATATATATATATTATATATATTTATTTATTATTTATTACAGAGTATTATTATTATTATTTATATTATTAAACTCGGCAGAATGCATGGCCTTTTATAGGGATTTCTAATTTTTCAAACTCCGCGAGTCGTGGAGTTTTTGGCCTTCAAACTCCGCGAGTCGTGGAGTTTGATTTTCCAGCTCACGTCAATTTGGATCTTAGCTTTGCCGACATAATATATAAATAAATATAATATATAAATAATTTTAAGAATTATTTAAATATTATATTATATTTATGTGCATAGTTGACTTGTAATTTTTAGTCCGTTGCGTCGAGCGTTGAGAGTTGACTCATGTCCCGGTTCCTGATTTTCGAACGTCCTTGCGTATTATTTTATATCGTGTACTTTGCGTTCCGCAACTTGTACTCTTGTCATTTTTAGAATTTTCTCATCAATAAATTGAACCACTTGGATTGTATCTTGTACATTTGAGCTTTTTTGGTCATTTGCGTCTTCAAATCGTCGTTTTCGCCTTTTGTCTTCGCACTTATTTAATATAAACGATTACAAATTTAAATAGGACAATTACAACTAAATAATTTACATATTGGGAGGATATTGCTACTAAATATATGTTCATTTGGAGCACTATCAATCGTCTCACCAAATCAGCACACTTCCTGCCAATAAGAGAAGATGACAAGATAGAGAAGTTAGCACGACTGTATTTGAAGGAACTCGTCTCCAGACATGGAATACCAATCTCTATTATCTCTGATAGGGATGGCAGATTTATTTCAAAATTCTGGCAGACATTACAGCAAGAATTAGGAACTCATCTAGACATGAGTACTGCCTATCATCAACAAACTGATGGGCAGAGTGAAAGGATGATACAAACGTTTGAAGACATGCTACGAGCATGTGTTATTGATTTCGGAAACAGTTGGGATCGACATCTACCGTTAGCAGAATTTTCCTACAACAATAGCTACCATTCAAGCATTGAGATGGCTCCGTTTGAAGCACTTTATAGTAGAAAGTGCAGGTCTCCGATTTGTTGGAGTGAAGTGAGGGATAGACAGATTACGGGTCCGGAGATAATACAAGAAACTACTGAGAAGATCATCCAAATTCAACAACGGTTGAAAACCGCCCAAAGTCGATAAAAGAGCTACGCCGACATTAAAAGAAAAGATATAGAATTTGAAATTGGAGAGATGGTCATGCTTAAGGTTGCACCTTAGAAAGGTGTTGTTCGATTTGGTAAACGAGGGAAATTAAATCCAAGGTATATTGGACCATTCAAGATTATTGATCGTGTCAGACCAGTAGCTTACCGACTTGAGTTATCTCAACAACTCGCGGCTGTACATAACACTTTCCACGTCTCGAATTTGAAGAAATGTTTTGCTAAAGAAGATCTCACTATTCCGTTGGACAAAATCCAAATCAATGAAAAACTTCAATTCATTGAAGAACCCGTTGAAATAATGGATCGTGAGGTTAAGAGACTTAAACAAAACAAGATACCGATTGTTAAGGTTCGATGGAATGCTCGTAGAGGACCCGAGTTCACCTGGGAATGAGAAGATCAGATGAAGAAGAAGTACCCGCACTTATTTCCAGAAGATAAGCCAACACCTCCAATCGCTTAAAATTTCGGGACGAAATTTATTTAACGGGTAGGTACTGTAGTGACCCGAACGTTTCTGAACCTTTCTATGATTATATGTTTAATGAAAACTATATTTACATGATTAAATGTTTCCAACATGTTAAGCAATCAAACTTGTTAAGACTTGGTTAATTGAAACGAAAATTTTGTAAACGTCTGATTACCCAGTTTGACCAATGATTCACGAACGCTATAAGTTGTATATGACATGATGATACATAAATGAATAAATATATATGTTTAACATGATATAATGATCATCAAGTATCTCATTAAAAATAGTAACAATAAGTTATATACTTAAAAAGGAGACTATTGACGTATGAAACTCGAAACGATACATATAACGATTATCGTTATAACCACGTCTTACTAAATACATATGAAGCATATTAATACATTGTTATATTATATATAAAATGATAATATGATAATTAAATATATCATTAAGTGTATTAACAATGAACTACATAAGTAAAAACAAGACTACTAACTTAAGGATTTCAAAACGAGACATATATGTAACGATTATCTTTGTAACGACATTTAAATGTATATATCATATTAAGATATATTAATATATCATAATACCATGATAATATAATAATTTAAAATCTCATTTGATATTATAAACTTTGGGTTAACAACATTTAACAAGATCGTTAACCTAAAGGTCTCAAAACAACACTTACATGTAACGACTAACAATGACTTAACGACTCAGTTAAAATGTATATACATGTAGTGTTTTAATATGTATTCATACACTTTTGAAAGACTTCAAGACACTTATCAAAATACTTCTACTTAACAAAAATGCTTACAATTACATCCTCGTTCAGTTTCATCAACAATTCTACTCGTATGCACCCGTATTCGTACTCGTACAATACACAACTTTTAGATGTATGTACTATTAGTATATACACTCCAATGATCAGCTCTTATTAGCCTATTTGGGTCACCTAACACATGTGGGAACCATCATTTGGCAACTAGCATGAAATATCTCATAAAATTACAAAAATATGAGTAATCATTCATGACTTATTTACATGAAAACAAAATTACATATCCTTTATATCTAATCCATACACCAACGATCAAAAACACCTACAAACACTTTCATTCTTCAATTTTCTTCATCTAATGGATCTATCTCAAGTTCTATCTTCAAGTTCTAAGTGTTCTTCATAAATTCTACAAGTTCTAGTTACATAAAATCAAGAATACTTTCAAGTTTGCTAGCTCACTTCCAATCTTGTAAGGTGATCATCCAACCTCAAGAAATTTTTGTTTCTTACAGTAGGTTATCATTCTAATACAAGGTAATAATCATATTCAAACTTTGGTTCAATTTCTATAACTATAACAATCTTATTTCAAGTGATGATCTTACTTGAACTTGTTTTCGTGTCATGATTCTGCTTCAAGAACTTCGAGCCATCCAAGGATCCGTTGAAGCTAGATCCATTTTTCTCTTTTTCAGTAGGTTTATCCAAGGAACTTAAGGTAGTAATGATGTTCATAACATCATTCGATTCATACATAAAAAGCTATCATATTCGAAGTGGTAAACTAGTAATCACTAGAACATAGTTTAGTTAATTCTAAACTTGTTCGCAAATAAAGTTAATCCTTCTAACTACACTTTTAAAATCAACTATACACATGATATATATCTATATGATATGTTAACTTAATGATTTAAAACCCGGAAACACGATAAACACCGTAAAACCGGATTTACGCCGTCGTAGTTACAACCGGGGGCTGTTTTGGTTTGGATAATTAAAAACTATGAAAAACTTTGATTTAAAAGCTATACTTCTGGGAAAATGATTTTTCTTATGAACATGAAACCATATCCAAAAATCATGGTTAAACTCAAACTGAAAGTATGTTTTTCAAAACAGTCATCAAGATGTCGTTTTTTCGACGGAAATGACTACCTCTTTCAAAATCGACTTGTAACTTGTATTTCCGACTATAAACCTATATCTTTTCTGTTTAGTTTCATAAAGTCAAGTTCAATATGAAACCGTTGCCGCTTAAATCACTCAAAACGGATTAGAAACGAAGAAATGGCGAGCAAAACAAAATTGGTAAAAACTACTCATTTTAGCTACGTGAAAATTGGTAACAAATCTATTCCAACCATAACTTAATCAACTTGTATTGTATATTATGTAATCTTGAGATACCATAGACACGTATACAATGTTTCGACCTATCATGTCGACACATCTATATATATTTCGAAACAACCATAGACACTCTATATGTGAATGTTGGAGTTAGCTATACAGGGTTGAGGTTGATTCCAAAATATATATAGTTTGAGTTGTGATCAATACTGAGATATGTATACACTGGGTCGTGGATTGATTCAAGATAATATATATCGATTTATTTCTGTACATCTAACTGTGGACAACTAGTTGTAGGTTACTAACGAGGACAGCTGACTTAATAAACTTAAAACATCAAAATGTATTAAAAGTGTTGTAAATATATTTTGAACATACTTTGATATATATGTACATATTTGTTATAGGTTCGTGAATCGACCAGTGGCCAAGTCTTACTTCCCGACGAAGTAAAAAAAATCTGTGAAAGTGAGTTATAGTCCCACTTTTAAAATCTAATATTTTTGGGATGAGAATACATGCAGGTTTTATAAATGATTTACAAAATAGACACAAGTACGTGAAACTACATTTTATGGTTGAGTTATCGAAATCGAATATGCCCCTTTTTATTATGTCTGGTAATCTAAGAATTAGGGAACAGACACCCTAATTGACGCGAATCCTAAAGATAGATCTATTGGGCCTAACAAACCCCATCTAAAGTACCGGATGCTTTAGTACTTCGAAATTTATATCATATCCGAAGGGTGTCCCGGAATGATGGGGATATTCTTAAATATGCATCTTGTTAATGTCAGTTACCAGGTGTTCACTATATGAATAATTTTTTTCTCTATGTATGGGATGTGTATTGAAATATGAAATCTTGTGGTCTATTATTATGATTTGATAATATATAGGTTAAACCTATAACTCACCAACATTTTTGTTGACGTTTTAAGCATGTTTATTCTCAGGTGATTATTAAGAGCTTCCGCTATCGCATACTTAAATAAGGACGAGATTTGGAGTCCATGCTTGTATGATATTGTGTAAAAACTGCATTCAAGAAACTTATTTCGTTGTAACATATTTGTATTGTAAACCATTATGTAATGGTCGTGTGTAAACAGGATATTTTAGATTATCATTATTTGATAATCTACGTAAAACTTTTTAAACCTTTATTGATGAAATAAAGGTTATGGTTTGTTTTAAAATGAATGCAGTCTTTGAAAAACGTCTCATATAGAGGTCAAAACCTCGCAACGAAATCAATTAATATGGAACGTTTTTAATCAATAAGAACGGGACATTTCACAAACTAGTGACTAGGTCAACTAGTCAAACCCCACTCCCCACCATTCATTTCACCTCCCACCATTTTTGCTACTTCCACTTTTTCTCCATTTTCTCTTCAAACAAAGATTCATCATCTAAATCATTTCAAGGAAGCTCACAACAAAACAAATTACATATTTGGAATTCTCTCTTCATCCTCTACAACTTGATACCAATTTCATTACTTGGGGTAAACTTTTCTAAAACTATAGATTTCTTGTTCTTGGTGCTCATGACTTATAAAAGTGTTAGTTAGTGTCTATGGCTCAAGTCTAACATGAATATGTTAATTGTTTGCTTGTTCTTGTCATTTTTGTGTAACTAGCATAAACTTGAAAAGTGACTAGTTTAATCTTGGGTTTTGGTCGATTAAATGTTGTTATATGTTAAAGTTCATGTATTAAATGTGTTACTAGCATCATTAGCTTCAATTTGATGTGTAGGTTGACTTGGAAAACTTCACTAACATGATTATTGAATTTGTGATTTTTGGTTAGGGTTTAATAAAATTTAAAATGAACTTTTGATGCATTGAATGCTATGAGATGTTATTAGTGAGTGTTTAGTTGTATTGTATGCGTAATTACCTACAAAACGGCATATCATATGTGTGCATTTATTTCCCGAATCATCAAATTGCATTTATGAACTTGAAGCATTAATGATGAACATTCAATGATCATTCAACGAGGATTTAGTTATCGTAAATGATGGATTTGGTTGATGATATGTGTTTAGTTGTATTCCTTGTCAAAATACCTTTCCAACGATGTATGATATGCGTTTTTAGTGTTTTTGGTTCATTAGTTATGAATGAAAGAAGTTTGATTCAAGACTAGTCAAAAACTCAGCAACAGCACCTGGAAACAAGGGCTTCGCGATCGCGGAGTCTTGTGTGCCTGAAGCTTCGCGATCACGGAGAAATGCCTGATCAAATTTAATTTGTGTTTTCACAATTCCATTCCCGCTTACTCGTAACTCCGATTAACATGAAACTTGGCCAACATGCTTATATATGACTTCTTATTATTGAACAATAGCCGGATACCCGACCCGACCCCGTTGACTTTGACTTTGACAAATTTTGACTTTTAGTCAAACTTAACCAAAAACTTATGTAATCGTTCTAATCTTCTTTTATACTTATGTCTTGAATGAAACTTGACAATTTGACTCATGCTATATAATCGAGTCGTAACGAGCCATAGGACTAATTGAACAACTTTGACCGACCTCGTATTTTATCGGTATTGATACAACCTACTTGTTTAGGTCAATACTAGCATCCGTTCTTGCACACGTTTACTTTGTGAAGTACCTTTATACTCGTGCACTCAAGGTGAGATCATAGTCCCACCTTTTGAACAACTTTTACTCTTTTAAAATATGGGATGAGAAACATATACATTTTATACTTCTATGCTTTGAACACAAGTACGTGTAACATCCCGATTTTCCCATACGTGATTTAAGGTACGTAATTGATCTTAAGAACGTTTATACTTGGTCGTATATGTGTTTAAATGATTGGAAGTATAGTGTCATTTTGAACTTCACCTGGAAGTTTAGTGTCATTTGGAACTTCACCTGGAAGTTTAGTGTCATTTGGAACTTCACCTGGAAGTTTAGTGTCATTTGGAACTTCACCTGGAAGTTCATCTAGAAGTGTAGTGTCACCTGGAAGTTCACCTGGAAGTTCACCTGAAAGTTTACCTTGAAATAGGTTATTTTAAATTAAATTGTAATTTTAAAAGATATTCAAGGGCATTTTGGTCATTTCACTTATGTGCCAGATTGGGATCTTAAATCCCATCCACTCATCTCATTTTCTTATTTTCTTTTTCCTTTTCTTTCTATTTTCCTCTCAAACTTCAAAACCCTATTTGATTCAAAGGGATTTTTGGAAAGGAAGAAGCGGTTTTTGATCGAAAGCGTAAGAGACAAGTTTATTCTCCTCGTTCTTAGCTACAAGGTGATACTAGCGGTAAGCTCTAATTCCAAATTTTATTTTCGTGTTCATCATCTAAATTTGGGGCTTTTGATTGTATGTTCGTAGATGAAACCCCATTAGTTGTTAATTGAAGATTAACACCAAGATTCGGGTTTATTATTGTTGTTGGTGGATTTTGGGTATTTTTGGGAAAGATTGGGGTCATGAGTTGTGAAGTGTCGATGTGTTAAGACACCACATCTCACGTGACGAGTGAAGTGTCGACGTGTTAAGACACCACTCGGAGTGAAGTATCGACGTGTTAAGATGCTACTCCAAGTAATATGACGAGTGAAGTGTCGACGTGTTAAGACACCACTCGGAGTGAAGTATCAACGTGTTAAGATGCCACTCCAAGTAATATGAAGAGTGAAGTGTCTACGTGTTAAGACACCACTCGGAGTAAAGTATCGACGTGTTAAGATGCCATTCCAAGTAATTTGATGAGTGAAGTGTCGATGTGTTAAGACACCACTCGGGGTGAAGTGTCGATGTGTTAAGACACCACCCGGGGTGAAGTATCGACGTGTTAAGAAGCCACCCGTGGGGTTAGTGTACGACGTGTTAAGTACTCTAACGGTTGTTATGAACACCGATGGGAAATTCATGTACCATTCCTTGTATCATTGGTTAACCAAGGTTGTGTGTTGTGACGTAGCATATTATATTGATTTGAGTTATATACCAATGCTATGCTAGCTTGTGTGGTTGGAGGTTTAGTATTATACTTGTGATGGTATGATTATTTTATATTGCTAGCATGTATGCGGTAAATGTGGAAGTGATTGCAAGTAAGTAGGTTGTATATGTAACCGTATAACTATTGCACTCACTAAGCGTTAGCTTACCCCTCTCGTTGTTTATTTTTTAGATGCAGGTGCCGAGAAAGGAAAGGGGGTTGTTGGGTATTAGATTTCCCATGTTGGTTGCTAGGTGGAGCTTTTGGAAGTCGACCAATTGTTTTGGGTAGTTTAACCTCAAACCATACTCGTATGTCGTTTGGTCTAAAACTATCATATTAAGGTCGAGCTTGTATTACATTTGGTTAATGGCCTTCGTGCCAAGTATGTAAACTTTGGATGATTAAACATTTTGTAAGAAATGGTTCATTTCATGTAACCGTTTAAGTGGCGCATCAATGGTTAATATAAAAAAAAATTGATTCGGGTTGAATACGGGTTGGGTTGTTTCAAGTGGTATCAGAGCATGGTCTAAGAGATTTAGGTGACTTGAGATAGGTGCCTAGACTTAGACTTTTGTGTGTGCTAAATTGTTGAGAGACTTGTAGGTGTACGGGTCGGAAAGGGAGATGTAGTTAGTGCCTTGGTTGTAGGTGTACTAACGATTATATTAAAATGCGGATATTATTAATATACTTTGCGTTGTGTTTGTACTTATGTTGGCGTTGCGAATATCATCGAGCAAGATAGTCGTTGTACTAACGAGTTGATACGGCGTGTGTGTGTAATAAGGACTTGCAAACCTTATTACGGGTGCAAATCATGTCTAACAAGTGATGTACGACGGGTGTTGAGCAAGATGGGGCAGTGTTGTGCGTATAGTTTTATACGTTCGTGGACTAACCGTTTTGCATTCTTTAGAATGACGACGCGAAACGAGATCGAGACGAATGCCGAGGAGTTTAATACTAGAGTTGCGGTCACCGTTGCGGAGCAAATGAGTGCGTTGGAAAAAAGAATGGATAGGAGGTATTCCGAATTTCGGGGTAGTAGTGAAATGGAGCGTTATCTTAAGAGCTTCATGAGGACTAAACCTCCGATGTATGACGGGAAGCCGAATCCTTTGGTAAGCACAACTTGGATCTCGGATGTCGAAGGGTATTTTCGTACTATTGAGTGCCCTCCCGAGAAAAGGACGAGACTCGCTACTAGCTTGTTGTGGGGTAGGGCCAAGGATTGGTTGGATGGTAAGATTAATCTTGTCGGTGGTGAACCGTTTATGGCGTTATCATGGGGCGATTTTAAGAAGGAATTCTTCGAGGAGTTCCGGACTTCTGCCGATTTGTCAGAATTGCGAATGATTTGCGAAATTTGCAACAAAGATCGATGGACTTGAATACTCTAAAGACGAACTTTATGTCGAAGGCTCGATTTTGCCTGGAGTATATTGGGAATGATCGGATGTTGATGGAAGATTTCTATCAGACTTTGAATGATGAGTTGCATGGCAAAATTAGCGTTGGACAAGTGAACTCGTTTGCGGAGTTATTCAATATGGCTAGGGGTTTCGAATCATATTCGCGATCGAAGGCTAGCGAGCTTTCAAGTAAGAGAAGGGTTGATTCGTATGGTGCTCCAAGTAAGAAAACTAAGGGCGCGAGTGCGAGTATGGGTAATGTGGAGAAAGGTTCGACGAGTTCTCGTGCGCCTAGATGTTTCAATTGTGGTGTTAGGGGCTACAAGTTATGGGAATGCACAATGCCAAAAAGTGATGACGGAATGTGCTACTATTGTCATAAAGAGGGACATCGCAAGCCGGATTGTCCCGAGTTGGCGGCGGTGAATGCAGCAAGGAGACGTCAAGGTACGTTTCGTTTTAATAAATATGTCCTTTGGATATTTATTATGTGTCGTCGTGTGCGAATTTGTTGAATGCATTGCGTTGTGCGTATTATTGTTATGAGTGATGTTCCTATTGGAATTACTCTATGGTGGCATTTTGATTGGCGAACGAAGGGCGTAAGACTTGGTCCAACCAAGCATTCCTTAGTGTTGGGAAATATTTCTACCAAGCCATGGGTATGGGCTTTGGTGTTTGGTTGTTAGCACATGTTTGCTTCCGTGTTGAAGTAGTGGAACCATGAGGTTCACTGGGTGGATAAATCCCTAAAGGTCGAGTGTTTGATCTCGATGTATGTTGGTAATGGAGTCTACGCAACGCGGTGTTAGGTGCCTCTTTCATACCTACTAGCGTGGTATTTGACTCCGATGGTAGTGCGGTTACTTTATGCTTAGGGTACCGGTAAGAAACCCTTAGGTACATGAGTGACTAGGTGAAAATTGGACAAGCCATAGCAATTGGAAGATTGCAGAGGAAATATGTGCAACTTGTAGTGACTTCTGTTCAAAGTGTTTTAGGATTGGTTAAAATCCTTTGCATGCTCAAGGTTGGAGCAAGATGTGGTGATGGGTCGTGTGAACCCAATTGTTAGTAAAGTCTACCTTTGGTAGCATGGTACGGTTGTACAAGAGGCGGTTATGGAACGTAGTTCCGAGTGGGGGAGTTACACTCCCACACGAGGAGGTTTTAGTGTAAGGTTTCGAATGATGCTCTTAGTAGGTCTGGAAATTTGTGACGGGACCTAGATTTGGTCGATTTGTGGTAGAGTACGATTTCGGTTAAATTGTACTCATGGTTTCGGATTTGGATTATCACCGAGGTCGTAATGTGGTGAATCTCGTTGAGAGATAATGGGCGTATTTGGCGAACAAGGTGAAATCCCTCGATTAAGGGATGTGTGTGTCGGATTCTCTTCTAGAGAATTATTGTTTTGTGCCTATGTGCGATATTGGTGGTTCTTGCTTGATTGTGATAGCGATGTTCGCGTATACGTATACGTTTCGTTTGTGGTGAATGGTTAGTGTGATCCGTTAGGATTCACTATAGTGTAGCAGTGCGCGATGTTGCACTACTCGTTGTATGAGGCCAAAAGTGCGTAAGGGATTGGTGGGTTATGGCCGTGGTTCGGTCCGCTAACTTCATCATGGATTTAGTGTTATATCGGTATGGTATAACGTTGTCGGGAAATTCGAGTACCGATGGGGAATGGGAGTACCATTCTTGCGTGTGGTTTGGGACGTGAATATCGGGTTGTTCGTATTCACAATATTTTGGGTGGTACGATTGTCCTTGTTGGTTGGACTCATAGTTTGAGGTAGTGAATGTCGGGTAGTTCGGATTCACTAAGGTTCGGGTTGTACGGCCATCCTCGGTTATACTATGGGGTAGAGGTAGTGAATATCGATTTGCGCGTATTCATGATGACTCGGGTTGTGCGGTCATTTCGTTGTGGGAAATATGGATTGGGTTGGTGAATTTTGGGTTGTTGCGAATTCACTAAGGTTCGGGTTGTTTCGACCATCCTCCATATGTGTTTAGGCTCGGGTTGTTTCGGCCATGTTGTGTTGTGATCTATTGGTTGTTTTATACACCAATGGTGGGGTCGTAAGGACCATGTTGTGTTGTGATCTATTGGTTGTTTTATACACCAATGGTGGAGTCGTAAGGACCATATTGCGTTGTGAACTATTGGTTGTTTATACACCAATGGTGGGGTCGCGAGGACCATGTTATGTGATTAGTGATGCGATGGCCGTGTTTCGCTCACATGTTATTACGGGTGTGACGATAGCCGATTTTGTATACCTTGGGTTTAGCGTTGCCATATTCGTTCGGGACGCTAGCTGTGATGCCCCGTACAAAATCAACGTGTACAGATCATCAACAACAGGATCATTACAAGGTCAAACACTATATGGTGTTTTAAAATAAGTTTGCATTCATAAAACGGAGTGACGTCTTAACCAACATTAAAAATTTTACAACCGATAGTGTGCTTCTACGAATAGAAGGAAATAATAATAGTACGTGACCCATAGGTCGTTACAAATTCATCGTTTCAAAAGTAACATAGTTTGAATGCAAATTAAACGTTTCATGCGAAGACATCTCTAATAAGCGCAGCGGGAGTCTACAAAGCATGACAACTATAGCGGAAGCAACCAAACCTTAAGCACCTGAGAAAAACATGCTTAAAAACGTCAACACAAAGGTTGGTGAGCTATAGTTTAAGTATAACAGTAATGTAAGGTAGGCCACGAGATTTCAGTGTTTCAAAACAGTATGAAAAGTATATGTATAACCGTGGGCACTTGGTAACTAACTTAACGTAAATAACACCCCCTAAAAGTACACTTGGCGATTGTGTAAGTTTACGAAGTATTAAACACCCGTTAAATGCTAGCGCTACTAGCCCGAGTGGGGATGTCAAACCCTATGGATCCATATCTAAGATTCGCGTTCACCGGTTCAAAGACCAATGACTAAACGTTACCGAGCTAAGGGGAAAGTTTATGCCGTTGTATAACTCACACATATATAAAGTTTAAGTACTCATGCCTAGTATGTAAAACGTAAAATGCACATGTATTCTTAGTTCCCAAAATAATTAAAGTAAAAAAGGGATGTTATAACTCACAGTGAAAAGTAGTAAAGTTGATTCGGGAAAGTAAGCAAGTAGTTGGTCCGGAAGGTCCTCAACCTAAGTCAAAAGTTACTAAGTCAGTAAATCGTTCCCAAAGGTTTAAAAGTATGTAAATTAGGTCTTAAGTATCATCATCATTCATCATCAAACAAAAAGTGTAAAGTAAGTTTCATTCAAGAATAGAGTTTGAAATAAAGGCTGACTTTGTTCAGTCGCCACGACCTCTATACAAACTGAAATGAGGTGAAAATAGTGGCCATGGCTCCGTATATGAGTCCCCTAGAGGCTGACCAATTTCCAGAACCAAACTCGTCTTCGTTTGACCGTGCCGACGGTTTAAGTGCGAGTAGGTCAGAAATTTCAGCACAACGTTAAAAGGGTGTAGTGACTTTCGGATGGCCATAAATCCTAAACCTTAACTTGGATTAAGACGAGGTCTAAACGGAAAATCATATACTCGAACCGAACTAGCTGGAAATCAACTTTTACAATAGCCAAGGTTATTGATCAGACCCGAAAAACAGTAGGTAAGGTGCTCCGGTGGGTTCTTGGTGCTTGATGCTCATCACGGTTAAACTATATGTATGTATATATATATATATATATATATATATATATATATATATATATATATATATATATATATATATATATATATATATATATATATATATATAATTATATGTATACAATTGTATATTATATGTATACAATTGTATATATGTATATATAGTATATATATTATTACAAAATCTTATTATTATTTTGTAATAATAATTATTACTTCAAGTGTACAACTCGTTGATGTGTTTGCATCATCTTGACCAAGTTTCGACCATCATAACACTAATGTAAGTCTAAGATATGTAGCACAACTCTCTAAAGGGTTGTAAGTAGTTTGATGAACCAAAGTTACATCAAGATCTTAGATCCGACACATACATGAGTTCTAATAGTAATATTAAGCTACAAACTTGAAAGTAAACTAAATAAACAAGATCTTAAGTTGTAGAACTTAGATCTTAGCTAGAGCTTAAAGATCCTAGAATAGAAAGTCTAGATCTAGTGTTCTTAAGTTAGATCCTAAGTTATTGAACTTGGATCTTCACTTTAATGAAACCATAAGTTATGAAACTTAGATTTTCAACTTGTAAAATGTATATATAAGCTTATAAGCTCTTATTTACAACAAAATTAGAAGACCATAAGTTATATAAACTTAGATCCAACATAAATATATGGAGTTATAACTAGAAAGTTATACTTCTATGTTCTTGAACTTATAAAGTTAACTTTAGTTTCAAGAAATATGAGATCAAGTTTAACTAGTAATACTTGACCAAATTAACAACATCACAACTTTAAAGTACTTACAAAAGAAAGAAATAACTAAAGTTACAAGTATTATGTTCATGTTTGTTTCATACTTAAGAAGATTTAAGTCAAGCTTGGATCTTAAGAATTTAAGTCTACAAAACATGAACACAAGTATGATTATAAAGTTTATGAACTTTAAATCTTATGACATTTAAGTGTAGAACCATAAACTAACAAGTTTAGATTCTTGTTCTTGGTTCTTCATCAAACAAAAGATGGAAGTAACCAAGATTACATGAAGATACAAGTTATAGAACTTGATCTTTAACAACAACAAACAACAATAAACTACAACTAGTAAGAATGATGATGAAGATTTCAGTTTTAAGGAAGAAAAAGAAAGGAAATAAAGTCTTGTTACTTACAAGGTTTGAGAGAAAAAGTGAGAGAAATGAAAGTGTAAATATGGAGTGTGTGTAAAATGAAAGAATGCTTGCAAATAAGTAACCAAAAAATGAAATTTGAACTCCCTCCAAGACCACCTATGGCCGACGGTTTTATGGCCACAAAAGGAAAGGTCAAGTGCTACTTTCATGTGTTGGAGAATGGTGTAAGCTTAGAATGGTATTAAAGTTAGATGTATGGGGAAGAGTTTTAGCATGCTTGCACATTTTGTTTTCTAACTAAGCTAATTAATCCTTGCTTTTCCTTAATGATTCATTAGCTTAAAAGATGGGCTTACTAGTCCATTAAGTGTGTAGGGTGGGCTTCCAAGTCCATATAATAAAAGCCCAAGTCCAAGTAACCAACAAATAAATAAAAAGCCCAAGTAATTAACTACTAACATTAGTTAATTAAAAATGATCAATAATAATTAATCATGTACGTAAATAATATTCGAAATATTATTCGTGAAAAGTACGTGTGTCACAAAGACAAGTCGGGACATGTAAAGTCAATTACGATAACAAGTAAATGTATAAAAATACATTTATTAAAACGCAAATATTAACAATAAATATTAATAATAATAGGTTGAAAAATCCAGGGTCGTTACATTACCCACCTGTTAAAGAAAATTTCGTCCCGAAATTTTAAGCTGAGGTAGATGGAGGAGTTGGGAAAAGGTGAGGATACTTCTGCATCATTTGATCATCTCGCTCCCAGGTAAACTCAGGTCCTCGTTTGGCATTCCATCGGACTCGGACGATCGGAATCCTATTGTGTTTCAAAGTTTTGACCTCACGGTCCATAATTTCGACAGGCTCTTCCACGAAGTAGAGTTTGTCATCAATTGTAAGTTCTTCCAATGGTATGACATGTTCCGGTTCAGCGAGACACTTCTTCAAATTCAATACATGAAAGGTAGGATGAACTGAGCTCAATTGAGTTGGAAGATCCAAACGGTAAGCAACGGGTCCAAAACGCTCCAAGATTTCAAAAGGACCAATGTACCGCGAGTTTAACTTTCCACGTTTTCCAAAACGAATGACACCTTTCCAAGGTGCGACTTTCAACGTTACACGGTCACCCACGTTGAATTCGAAGTCTTTACGTTTAAGGTCGGCATAACTCTTTTGGATATCACGGGCCGTCTTGAGTCTCGCTTGAATTTGGACAATCTTCTCAGTTGTTTCATGGACTATCACGGGTCCGGTGATTTGCGTTTCACCTACTTCGGCCCAACAAATAGGAGATCGGCATTTGCGACCATACAATGCTTCAAAAGGTGCGGCATTAATACTTGAATGATAACTGTTGTTGTAAGAGAATTCGGCTAGCGGCAAATGCCTTTCCCAAGCCTTTCCGAAATCAATGACACATGCACGCAACATGTCTTCTAAAGTCTAAATCGTGCGTTCGCTTTGTCCGTCGGTCTGCGGGTGATATGCAGTGCTCATGTCGAGACGAGTCCCCAAGGCTTCTTGCAAAGAACGCCAAAATCTAGAAACAAAACGGGGATCGCGATCTGAGATGATCGATAAGGGTACACCATGACGAGATACAACATCTTTTATGTATAGTTGAGCGAGTCTCTCCATCGTATCCGTTTCCTTAATGGCTAAGAAGTGTACAGATTTGGTAAGACGATCAACGATAACCCAGATGGTATCGTATCTACCCACCGTCTTTGGTAACTTCATAATGAAATCCATTGTTATCCTTTCCCACTTCCATTGCGGGATTTTCGGTTGTTGAAGTAACCCAGAAGGCCTCTGATGTTCGGCCTTGACTTTCGAGCAAGTCAAACACTTTCCAACATAAGTTGCAACGTCCTTCTTAAGATTAGGCCACCAGTACTGTTCCTTAAGATCATGGTACATTTTACCGACTCTTGGGTGAATCGAATACCTCGACCTGTGGGCTTCATCTAGTATAAGACTTCGTAAATCTCTATAACGAGGTACCCAAATTCTTCCAGCATAGCATCGGAGTCCAGTCTCCTTAACCTCGAATCAAGAGACGAGAATGTTCAAGTGTTCATGAGAAATATTCTCCTCTTTGAGAGCCTCTTCATGGGCTACTCGGATCTGGCTGTTGAGGTTCGAATGAATGGTGATGTTCAGGGCCCGAACACGAAGAGGTGCCATCCTCTCCTTTTGACTCAAAGCGTCAGCTACAACATTGGCCTTGCCAGGGTGATAACGAAGTTCACAATCATAGTCGTTCAGTGTCTCGATCCATCGACGCTGTCTCATATTTAGTTGCTTCTGATCAAAGATGTGCTGGAGGCTTTTATGATCGGTGAAAATAGTGCTCTTAGTTCCATAAAGATAGTGTCTCCACAGTTTTAATGCAAAGACAACGGCTCCAAGCTCGAGATCGTGCGTTGTGTAATTTCGCTCGTGAATCTTCAGTTGATGAGAGGCATAAGCGATAACCTTTGTTCGTTGCATCAGTACACAACCAAAACCACTTTTCTAAGCATTGCAATAAATGATGAAATCGTCACTGCCTTCAGGAAGTGATAAGATAGGTGCGGTGGTTAACTTCTTTTTCAAGGTTTGAAATGCTGATTCCTGTTCGGGTTCCCAAATGAACTTCTTCCCTTTATGTGTCAGCGCGGTCAAAGGACGCGCAATCAGAGAGAAACCTTCAATAAATATTCGGTAGTAACCGGCGAGGCCTAGAAATTGGCGAATATGAGTCAGAGTAGTGGGGGTTTCCCACTTGCTGATAGCTTCGATCTTTGCGAGATCAACTTTGATACCTTGATCACTCACAATGTGACCCAAAAATTGGACTTCCTTCAACCAAAACTCACACTTGGAGAATTTTGCATAAAGTTGCTCTTGTCTCAAGAGTTCCAACACTAGTAGAAGATGTTTCTCATGTTCTTCTTTGCTTTTGGAGTAGATGAGGATATCATCTATGAAGACGATAACGAACTTATCCAGGTATGGCTTGCATACACGATTCATGAGATCCATAAACACGGCAGGTGCGTTGGTTAGACCGAATGGCATCACGAGAAACTCATAATGACCATAACAGGTCCTGAATGCAGTCTTCATCACATCGCTCTATTTCACCCTCAACTGGTGATAACCGGATCGCAAATCGATCTTAGAGTAAACGCTCGATCCTTGTAGATGATCGAAAAGATCATCAATTCGGGGAAGAGGATACCGATTCTTGATCGTTAATTTGTTGAGTTCACGGTAGTCGATACACATGCGGAAAGATCCGTCATTCTTCTTCACAAATAAGACCGGTGCGCCCCAAGGCGAGAAACTTGGTTGGATAAATCCACGGTCTAGCAGTTCTTGTAATTGGCTCTGCAACTCTTACATCTCGGAAGGTGCGAGTCGATAAGGTGCGCGAGCTACAGGTGCAGCTCCTGGCACTAAATCAATCTAAAACTCCACTGCTCTGGGTGGCAGTAATCCAGGAAATTTTTTCAGAAAGACATCGGAAAATTCGTTCACAATTCGTACATCATCCACGCTCTTCACCTCAGTTTCTAATGTTTTCACATGTGCTAGAACAGTAAAACGTCATTTCTTCATGATCTTTTACGCTTTCATGGAACTAATGAGATTCAGTTTCGAGCTACATCTCTCTCCGTAAATAATCAGTGATTCACCGTCTCCGTGTGGTATACGAAGAGCTTTATCTCCACAGATAATGTCGGCCCTTATCTTGGTCAACCAGTCCATACCGACAATAACATCAAAGCTTCCCAACTTAATGGGTATCAAGTCAATCTCGAAATCCACACCAGCTATATTGATAATAGCTCCTCGGCTAATTTGGTCAACTTTCTCAAGTTTTCCATTGGCTACCTCTACAAGCATACTCTCCTTTAAAGGAACTAACGACCAATTTATCTTAGAGAAAAAGTGTCTACATACATAACTTCTATCGACACTAGTATCAAACAGAACAGAAGCTAATAGATTGTTGATAGTGAATATACCTGTAACCAAGTTGGGGTTCTCACGGGCATCCCTTGCGTTTACGTTGAAAGCTCTGCCACGCGGTGGTCCGCCGTCCTTTCGCTTGTTGGGACACTCATTTTTGAAGTGGCCCGGTTGTCCACACTCATAGAACTTTCTTGGTTTAGTGGGGTTTGTCTTCACATTCAGGGTGGTGATCTTGCAGTCTTTGCCAATATGCCCAGTCCTTTTACATTTTTCGCAGACCACGTTGCAGTACCCGGTGTGATGCTTGTAGCATCTCTTGCACTGCGGCAGACTACCCTTGTAGTTAGAGTTCGAGCTAGGGTTCGGGTTAGGGTTGTTTCCCTTGAAACCTTCGTGTCGCTTAGCCGAGTTTTGTTCAAAGACCCTCCCTTTGTTGTTGTCCTACTTACGCTTCTCACTACTACCCGATTCAGATTTAGCCTTTTCTGGTTCTTTGCTGGTGATTTGGTTCATCAGGGTATGCGCCATGCGCATAGCTTCTGGGACATCAGCTGGTTTTGAAGAGGTGACATTTCCTTGGATGGACTTGGGAAGTCCCCACAAATACTGTTCCATTCGCTTAAATTCTGGGGTAACCATCGTGGGACACATCAGAGCTAATTGCAGATACCTACGGTTATAACCATCGAGATCGGTTCCCACAACCTTCAAATCCCAGAACTCAGCCTCCATTTTCTGTATCTCTGTCCTAGGGCAATACTCTTCAATCATGGCCCCCTTAAATTCCTCCCACGGGGTAGCATACGCCTCATCAATACCCTTAGCTTGAGCAAGTGTGTTCCACCAGGTTAAGGCGCCGTCCGACAGCGTACATGAGGAATACTTGGTTTTGTTCATTTCTGAACAGTTGTATACACGGAACACAACTTCTAATTTCTCAAACCACCTAGTCAGTCCAACTGGCCCCTCAGTACCACTAAAATTGTGGGGCTTGCAGCTTTGGAATTCCTTGTATGTGCACCCGTAATGGTTGTGCTGGATAGCTGGTGGAGCTTGGTGGTTCATTTCCGCTATAGCTGCGGCTACCCGTTCGGCTATCATTTCTTTGATCTGTGCTGCTGTGGGCGTTGATCTTCCGTTGGCCATTGATCTTCTAAACAAAATTTTTGACTCAAGTCAAAATCCAGTATTCAAACAGTATATGGTAACCAACATGGAATCAACACAACACATGTTGATTAAGTAATGCAACTAGATACAGATACCACAAAATCATCATACAGTAACATAAATGGAACATTGTACAAAAATTAAACAACGCTAAGTTCCATTCATTAATAAAAAGTTGCATACATTCGCATAAGATTCGCACAATACATGAGTGAAACATGAAACTACAAACGGGATTACATAAAGAAATCTAATACAAAAGCCCTATGGTGACGGTGGGTAAAGGATGTCCATTATGTGGGACACCTGGTTGATGTGTTCTAGAGGGTGTGTATGAAACGGCTATCAGTTTTATATTTATTTACTACAGGAAATCACCTAAATTAAACTAAAACACAAAAGGCAAGTATACCTATCGTGTAATAATATAGCTAAGGTAAAGTCCGGGAGGTAGATCCGTGGACACTATTATTGGGTGTCTTACTAGATCAAATTAGTTAATTAAGTAGTTAGACTAGATTTAATAATATATAGTAATTATAGGTAACTTTGGGGGATTTACCGTTTAATGACCGGTTTGTCGATTTTGAGACTTATATCACAGTTAAAACCTAATGCAAAATATTAAATATAAATATAACTTATTTTAAAGAGTAAAGTAAATGACAACAAATAAAAGTGCAATAATTAAAAATATAAATAAAGCGTAAAAATAAAAGTGCGATAATTTAAAGTACGATAAATAAAATGACGATAAATGAAAGTACGATGAGATATAAAATAAAGGAATTATGCTTATTTAAACTTTCGTAATCATGATGTTTGACGTTTTGATTTTAATTTATTACCATGGGTTAATTGTCCTTTGTCCTGGATTATTCGATACGTCTATCTGGTTTTTGTCCATAACAGTCCATCGGCCATAATTATAATATGCGAGTATCCTCGTCAAATTACCCTTATACCCGAAGTTAAATATTCCAACTAATTGAGGACTTAAACTGTAACAAGGTTTTAATACTTTGTTAACAATTACACCAATTTTCCTTGTATGTAATCCACCCCTGTTTTAATGAGTCCATTGACTATTAATCCATCCCCGTGTCCGGTCAAATGAATAATTATTAGTACTTATAAATATCCCGCCCATCGTATCCGATTCAGTGTATGTGGTTATTTATAGATACGTAAAATTGTAAATCTTTATATTAAATTAATGAACTATTATTCAGTTAAACAAATATAAAGACCATTAATAGCCCATAGTCTAATTTCCACAAGTGTCGGTCTTTTGTTCAAACCCCAATTATGGTCCAAAGCCCAATTACCCAATCTTAATATTTAGCCCAACATCACGATTACTTCGGCTTAAATAAGCATAATAATAACTTAGTTACGAGACATTAATTTAAAAAGGAAGAACATAACTTACAATGATTATTTATAGCGTAGCGTTACATGGACAGAGTTTCGATTTAAAACCCGTAAAACATTCTTACAATAACCCAATTATTATTAAACTTAAATTAAAATTATAATTATAAAATATAAATATATATATATATATATCGTATATGATATGAGAAAGGAAAAGAAAAAGGTGTAGTTTCTTCATTACTCCGTGCCTTGCTTTTATAGGCAAATGATTGATACTGTTGTAGGTGGAATGTTAGCTGGCTACCATTCAAAGTTGAATCAATAATATCTCGTTGCGAATTATTGATTTGAAATTTTTACTTATGACCCTTTAACTATGCTCAATTAACAACTTTTTATTATTTATTATTAATCTTATTATTAATTATTTAAATATTATATTATATTCTTGTGCATAGTTGACTTGTGCTTTCAGCTCCGTTGTGTCGAGCGTTGAAAGTTGGTTCATGTCTCGGTTCCGGATTTTCGAACGCCTTTTCATATAATTTAATATCTTGTACTTTGCGTTTTGCGGCTTGTACTTTTGTAATTTTGAGACGTTTCTCATCAATAAATTGAACCACTTGAATTGTACTTTGTACTTTTTAGCTTTTTGGTCATTTGCATCTTCAAATCATCGAATCTGTCTTTTGTCTTCACCTTTTATTATTTAAATGATAATTACTTGAAATTATAACAATTGCAACTAAAAGCTTGTCTTTCTTGAAGGATAATGCTATGAAATATATGTTCATTTTTAGCATTATCAAATATTCCCACACTTGAGCGTTGCTTGTCCTCAAGCAATATAGAACTTGAATATAACTTTACCAGAATCACTTCTTTATTCTTCACACTTTGTACATCAGTGATTTCAATACGGCGGTATGAACAATGATAGTAACGATGTGGTTTACAGTCCCACATTACCATAAAAATTTAGATCCTTTAAGGAAATCGGATCTTTATGAAAACATTTGATCTTTTAAAAATTCAAGCTAGATTTTACCCTAGACAAGTTTTCCGGAATAACCCTTCACCGGTGTTTGAAAAATATTTTTGTGGGTTGTGGGTTTCAGATTTTAAAATTTTAGCTCAAAACTTGTGGTTTTGTGTCACCCACTTGCTAACCTTGTATTAGGAAAGCACACGTCCAGTATACTTGCTCCGTATATTACCTTTCGGTAAACTACCATCTGGTTGTAAAGGAAAGCGTTGAACAAGCAACTGTTAAGGCAATGTTCCGTGACATGCTTTTGATTATGGTCTATATCGTGTCGGATGCAATTACTATCCTTTGTAGGAGCAATAGTAAAGATCACCCTATAGTTTTTCGGTCTGGCACAAGGTCCTGTCTTCGACCATGCTATGCAACCACCGTTCTTACGATTGACACCTGATTTGGTTCAGGTGACCTAATGAATTCCAGGTGAATTCCTAGGATTTTACGTTCAATGGTAATGAATGCATTAAAAATGGGTTTTCAGAAAACAAATCGGTTTGTAATTTTGATCAAAATATTTTCTCGTTCAAGCTCGAGTTTAGATATCATCGAATTTAATGAGTTTGTAATACTCAATCTTTAAGGTCAATCTCAAGGACTGAGTGATATCAGGCTTAAAAGCTGATTTTTAATCTTTAAGGAGATTATCCTTACTGGGGGTCTGATTCATTAGTCTTATCAAGCTAATTTGCACGGCGCCCTCCCCATTTTACGAGACAGATCCTCTCATGGTTAGGATAAGTCTGACCACATGGCGACCCTGTTTGATGCTGAGGTTCGTGGATTTCCTGCTGATTTTAGAGATGACCTTTCTAGATTTTTCGTCAACCTACAGCTGGTCTGGGGGACAACTTCCTGACCTAAATCAAGAAGCGCGTGTCATTTTAGGAAGACTTTACTTCCTTATAATGATGGAATTGATTCATCGTGTAGATCCATCTTTTCTTTCAATGTATTACAATAAACCGGGTAAAACAGTTAATTTAGTCTAGAACAAAAGTACCTGCAATAATCTTGTACAAAATATATGATATATGTTTTAAAGCACTTGGTACATTCTTCCCACACTTAGCTTTTATTTATTTCTTTGCCTTTTTATTCTCATCTATTCCATTTTAAATGAATTCTAACGTTTTGGGTTGTTTCTCCATTTATGTTCTCTCCGAGGTAACAATAATTTCGGCATTAACACCTAGTTTTATCGTTCATAAATATGTATAAACATGATTTTGAATTCATTTAGTTGAAAATTTTTCAAATTTTCACAAAATTTAGCAATTAAACTAAGTGTAAACCCGAGAGAATTTATAACCCTTCCCCATACTTGAGATCATGCAATGCCCTCATTTGTATGAAATCAGACTATAATTATAAATTCATGAGGGTGATTAGTGTAGAAAAGTGATTAAAAATACCGAGTTTGCAAACATATTATTTTATATCACATTTGATATTTTGCGTATTGTCGTCAAAATTAGTAGCTTTTGCTGAACTTAATGTCAGTCTTTAAAAGTACGCTGTTTTACCCTGTTTTGTACATGAGATAACTACAAACATATATATACATACTTTTATATATATATATATATATATATATATATATTTTTTTATAAAACCTTTATTTATTAAAACAATTTAAATGAATAATTTTTAAAATTTTGTTTCCTTTTACTTTAGGTAGTTTCGGTATGTTTACCTAGTCCGTCCCTCGACAAAATTTAAAATTTGTCGTTAAAGCGATTGTTTTAAAAGCAAAGATTTTTGAGTTTTTTAATTTTTTTGGTATACTTTAGATCAATAAAATTAAAAATAATGATAATAAAATTTTTCGCCCCGCCCTCGGGTAAAGCAATTTCGGTTCCATGACCTAGTCTTCAACTTACGATGAATTTTAGAAATCATTTTTTAAACTTAATGAAATAAAGTAAATTTTGTTTTTAAATTCACACAAAACTTAAATTTAAAAATGCATATTAATTTCATACAAAACCTACAAAAATAAATTCAGAATGGGGGAGAAAACTAGTTCTTTAGTGTCTGCTAGTGGAAAAGATCAATCGGATTCCATTCTCGAAACTACACGAGAACAGAACAACTAACTCTAGACAACGTTTTCTCTTTAGAACATTTAAATCTCCCCACACTTAGGTAGCTGTGGTGTCGAAATTGTGATTAACTTCATCGTCAATTTCTCTTGGACCATAATCAACTTGCATATCTGTGACTTTTGCTTTAAGCCATTGGTCGGATTCCTGTGTAATATCCACAAATTCAACTAGTTTTGCCTTTTCTTTAGGCGATAGATTGGATACTAACCGGTTACATAACTTAAATTTCCCCTTAGTTCTAGCATTGCGAATCCTTTTAATAAGTTTCTTCATTGAACTATTAATAACGGGGTCATTTAATTTCGCATCAATAACGGGGTTCTTTGTTATCAGGACATCATTAGGTGTTACTTCATCTTCCCCACACTTAGGCATTTTATTATTGTTAAGCACTACCGTTGGAGTTGGTAAAACAATATGGTTCTTACCAATCGTTTTTGTTGATTCAACGATTTTGGTTGGTGGAGATTTAGCCTTTTGACTCACAAAGGTGATCGATTTTTCATCATTACTAAGTGTCATTCTACCATCTCTTACATCAAATAACGCCCCGGTGGACGCTAAGAATGGTCGACCTAAAATTAGAGGAATGTTTGGGTCCTCTTCTATGTCAATGACAATAAATTCGACTAGAAAGGTTAAATTACCCACTTGAACAGGTAGGTTGTCAGCAATTCCAACTGGGTGCCTAATGGTTTGATTAAAGAGTCAGACACTCATCTCTGTTGGACTTAACTCACCTACTCCTAATCTCTTATATAATGAAAGAGACATAACACTCACACTCGCACCTAAATATGCTAGTGCATCATACATGACACAATCACTAAGTAGACAAAGAACAATAAATTCACCCGGATCACCCAACCTGGGTGGAGGTTTTGGTGGAACTGTCTTCACCGGGTTTACTTTTACGGTTTTTGTTTCTTGTACTTTTTTATTCTTCTTCTTCTTTCCAAAGGTATCACAAACTTTATTACCTATTACTTGCTCATACTCAACTCCTTTTCTTGGAAACGGGATGGGTGGTCTGTATGGTGCCACCACTGGCTTTACATACTCAGGTGGTGGTGGTGGTGTTGTAACTTCTTCATTGTTACTCACTTCGAAAACCTTCCGAACTTCTGATGATGGTTTTTCAGAATTTGTTGACACCATATTAACATTCTCATTCCGAGGATTTACTTCAGTATTACTCGGTAGCTTTTCTTGTTCCCTCTCACTCATCAAGCTAGCAAGAGTACCTACGTGTTTTTCTAGATTCAAAATGGAAGCTTGTTGAGTTCTTAATGACTAATCAAACCTCTCAATTTTTTGGGTTTGAGATGTAATAAATTGTGTTTGAGATTCCATTAGCTTTGCCATCATTTCTTTCAGATTTGAATTTTTCTCTTTGGTTTGTTGTGGTGGTTTATATAAGCTAGGTTTTTGTTGATTGAAAGTGTTGTTTTGGGTTAGTTGGTTATTCGGACCTTGTTGGTTGTACGAGTTATTGTTAGATCCATTTGGATTGTAAAGAATGTTTTGATTTTGATTAAAGTTCGTCCTTGGCGGTTGATAATTATTTTGATAATTATTTCCCAGCCTTTGGTTCATGTAGAAAACATTCTCACGTTGTTCCATCGTTTGCTCGATGTTACAATCTTTCGTTAAGTGCGGTCCACCGTATTGCTCACAACTGATTCGTACTGCATGAATATCTTTATTCATTTCTTCCATTCGTCTCTCGAAAGCATCTATTTTTGCGGAAACGGAATCAAAGTCATGGCTAGAATCGGCTCTAGCCACTTTAGATGAACGAAAAATATCTTTTTCCTAGTGCCATTCATGAGAGTGGGAGGCTGTATTATCAATTATCTTGTGAGCTTCAGTTGCGGTTTTCTTCATAATGGAACCACCAGCTGTTATGTCGATGTCTTTTCGTGTAGCAACGTCGACACCTTGGTAGAATATTTGTACTATTTGATAAGTATCTAAACCGTGTTGAGGACATCCTCTCAACAACTTTCCAAATCTTGTCCACGCCTCATATAATGTTTCATTTGGCTTTTGCGCGAACGTAACAATTTCTCCTTGAAGTCTCACGGCTTTAGATGCTGGAAAAAATTGTTTAAGAAAATTTTCAACTAAAACGTCCCATGTATCAATCGCCCCTTCAGGTAACGATTCTAACCAATCTTTGGCTTCTCCCTTTAAAGTCCAGGGAAATAACATGAGATAGATTTGTTCATCCTCCACTTCTTTGATTTTAAATAGAGTACAGATCCTATTAAAGGTTCAAAGATGTTCGTTTGGATCTTCCTTCGGCGCACCACTAAATTGGCATTGATTAGTTACCATGTGTAGGATTTGTCCTTTGATTTCATAATCTGGCGCATTAATGTCTGGCTTAATAATGGCGTGACCTTGGCCCGTGCGTGTGGCTCTCATTCGATCTTCCATACTTAGAGGTTCCGTTACTTCCATAATTGAATTTGTTTAATACGAATCACTAGAGGATTCTGATTTAACGGTTTCTTCCTCGACAATATCTGGATGAGTAATTTGTGGTTCCGGAGGAATGATTAGTGGTTCTGGATCTTGAAATTGTCCTTGAATATCCTCCGGGTTCTCGATAGTGAAATCGGGTTCAAAAAATAGATTATCGGAAATTTGAATTGGAGTACTTGGTCGACTAGATGACGATTCTAAAGAAAAATCAACGGCGACAATATTGGCTAGATGTCTTGATCGAGTTACAAGTGGTGAACGTATGAAAGGTAGTGAACGTTTTGCTCGGTGCATTCACTGAATATCCTATTAGTTATAAAAGATAAAATTATATAAGTTATCAAATTAATAGATTTTTCTGATTTTGCCCACGTTTCGAATAGCCAATAGATACAGCAGGTAGCCAGGACCCTTTAAATCGGAAGCCCACAACTCGCCACTAACAAATCCAACTATTACTACGAACCAGAAAATTTTGGATGTCTATCAATTTAACCACTTAAAACAATTTTTCGTCGAAATTTTGAAATAAAAATCTATGTCCTAAAAACTAGAGCGTCGAGAAATAAGAAAAAAAAAGAGCGCGTCGAAAAATGTCGAAAAATAAAAGGTCGAAAAATAAGAAAATTGTAGCGCGTCGAAAATTAAAAAGGGATTCTAAACGAAAAACGGGAATTACTTAAAAGGATACTAAAATTGTAACACGGCGTTGCAAAATTTTAAGGCACCTAAATCTTATTCTAAAGAAAAAGCACTTAAAGGATTTTACGGCAAAGCCTAAAAATTTAAAAGTATAAAAATAACTATGGCAAAACTAAACTTAATACTAAAAGTTGTGACTAAAGTCTAAAAATATAAAGGTAATAAAACTTAAATTTTTTTTTTAATTTTATAGATAAAATCTTAAAAATATATTTTTTTAATTAATTTTTTTTAAAATTTTTTTTAATAATTTTTTTTTTATATTTTTAAATTTTTTTAACGATTTTAATATTTTTTTCTTTTTTTTACGAAATTAATAATAAATTTTTTATTATTTTTTAAAATTATTATTATTATTTTTTTACGTTATAATTTTTTTTTAATTTATTTATTTTATTTTTATTTTAAAAAATAACGAGATTTTTTTTATTATTGTTTTTTTAAATTTTTTTTCGATTTTATTTTATTTTATTTTATTTTTTTAACTTAAAAAAAAGTAGAAAAGCAAAAACTATTTAATTTTTTTTAATTCATTTACTATTCATTGAATAGTAAATGAAACGAAATTAATTAATTTACTATTCACATGAAAGCGACATGATAGAAATTATTAATTATAAGTTACATAATATACCCCTGAAGTATTTAATAAATACGACTTTTTAAAACTTTACGATTCAAATTTGATTTAAAATTATTATTATATTATTATATTTTATTTCAATATTATTATATTTATTAAATTATTATATTTAAATTAATATATCTTTAATCAGTCAAAAACTATAAAAAAAAACTTAAATACCCCGTGAAGACACAAAAAGTATCCCCGGCAGCGGCGCCAAAAACTTGATGTGTTCTAGAGGGTGTGTATGAAACGACTATCAGTTTTATATTTATTTACTACAGGAAATCACCTAAATTAAACTAAAACACAAAAGGCAAGTATACCTATCGTGTAATAATATAGCTAAGGTAAAGTTCGAGAGGTCGATCCGCGAACACTATTATTGGGTGTCTTACTAGGTCAAATTAGTTAATTAAGTAGTTAAACTAGATTTAATAATATATAGTAATTATAGGTAACTTTGGGGGATTTACCGTTTAATGACCGGTTTGTCGATTTTGAGACTTATATCACAGTTAAAACCTAATGCAAAATATTAAATATAAATATAACTTATTTTAAAGAGTAAAGTAAATGACAACAAATAAAAGTGCAATAATTAAAAATATAAATAAAGCGTAAAAATAAAAGTGCGATAATTTAAAGTACGATAAATAAAATGACGATAAATGAAAGCACGATGAGATATAAAATAAAGGAATTATGCTTATTTAAACTTCCGTAATCATGATGTTTGACGTTTTGATTTTAATTTATTACCATGGGTTAATTGTCCTTTGTCCTGGATTATTCGATACGTCTATCTGGTTTTTGTCCATAACAGTCCATCGGCCATAATTATAAAGTGCGAGTATCCTCGTCAAATTACCCTTATACCCGAAGTCAAATATTCCAACTAATTGAGGACTTAAACTGTAACAAGGTTTTAATACTTTGTTAACAATTACACAAATTTTCCTTGTATGTAATCCACACCTGTTTTAATAAGTCCATTGACTATTAATCCATCCCCGTGTCCGGTCAAATGAACAATTATTAGTACTTATAAATATTCCGCCCATCGTATCCGATCGAGTGTATGTGGTTATTTATAGATACGTCAAATTGTAAATCTTTATATTAAATTAACGATCTATCATTTAGTTAAACAAATATAAAGCCCATTAATAGCCCATAGTCTAATTTCCACAAGTGGCGGTCTTTTGTTCAAACCCCAATTATGGTCCAAAGCCCAATTACCCAATCTTAATATTTAGCCCAACATCACGATTACTTCGGCTTAAATAAGCATAATAATAACTTAGTTACGAGACATTAATTTAAAAAGGAAGAACATAACTTACAATGATTATTTATAGCGTAGCATTACACGGACAGAGTTTCGATTTAAAACCCGTAAAACATTCTTACAATAACCCAATTATTATTAAACTAAAATTAAAATTATAATTATAAAATATAAATATATATATATATATATATATATATATATATATATATATATATATATATATATATATATATATATATATATATATATATATATATATATATATATATATATATATATATATATATATATATATATATATATCGTATATGATATGAGAAAGGAAAAGAAAAAGGTGTAGTTTCTTCATTACTCAGTGCCTTGTTTTTATAGGCAAATGATTGATACTGTTGTAGGTGGAATGTTAGCTGGCTACCATTCAAAGTTGAATCAATAATATCTCGTTTTGAATTATTGATTTGAAATTTTCACTTATGACCCTTTAACTATGCTCAATTAACAACTTTTTATTATTTATTATTATTCTTATTATGAATTATTTAAATATTATATTATATTCTTGTGCATAGTTGACTTGTACTTTCAGCTCCGTTGCGTCGAGCATTGAAAGTTGGTTCATGTCTCGGTTCCGGATTTTCGAACGCTGATAACGCCATTTTCATTCATATATTTTGAGCGTTATCTTGGTCCATTTGTTGATATTTTAAAGACTTTAATGGAGATATCGAGTTATTTGAGCTTAATATGAAGAAAGTGTCAAGTTATGGTACGTTGGCTCATTAACGATGATTTTTATTGAAGATATAGCCAAAACGGAGTTAGAGTTGAAGATAAACGCGTCTCGGGTGAAAAAGTCAGCTTCCATCGCTTCAGGATGATGTTTATCGCGTTTTGGTCATCGTGATACGTGACAAAGTGCATCAGAACACGACATGGAAAAAAGGGTGTTCTGACCATTCTATCGCGTTTAAATCACTACTGTCGCGTCCTGGTTATTGCGTTACGCGATGATGTTGTCGCAGATCGCGATAGTGTGTCGCGGAACGCGACCTGAGTCGGTTTCAGCTGTTTTTCCAGATTCTATAAATAGATGAATTTTACCCCAATTTAGGGTATGCAGTTTTATTTACGAATTTTCTTCCACAGCAACATTAGTTACGAATTTCTTTGTCTTTCTTCATTATTTTACAAGGGTTTAAGCTACAATATCATTCTTGGTTAGTTTAATCTTTGTATTAACTTTTATTACTTTTATTAATTTGTTCTTCATTCAATTCAATGATTATGTTTAATTGTTCCTCTTATTTATTTGTTCTTTGTTTTACCATGAGTAGCTAAATATTTAGTATTCACTTAGATGCATGAACCTAGGTGATGGATTGCGATCTTTTGGTTAATAACAATTAATTAAAATTACGCAAGTTTATGTCTAGCTAAGATCCACTGTTATTAAAGCTTATTGATTGTTAGATCATGGAAGTTATTGGTTAACTAACGACAGTTAAATTGATTAATAGCTTTTACTAGATTATTGAACGTGAATAATTTAGGAATACGTGAGATTTTATGAGGGACACCGATAATAAAATTAATCGTATAGTGGTTGACCTTGAAATTAGTTGCAATAATTGTGAGGCTGTAAGGGACACCAAACTGAAATGTCCCGTTCTTATTGATTAAAAATGTTCCATATTAATTGATTTCGTTGCGAGGTTTTGACCTCTATATGAGACGTTTTTCAAAGACTGCATTCATTTTAAAACAAACTATAACCTTTATTTCATCAATAAAGGTTTAAAAAGCTTTACATAGATTATCAAATAATGATAATATAAAATATCCTGTTTACACACGACCATTACATAATGGTTTACAATACAAATATGTTACAACAAAATAAGTTTCTTGAATGCAGTTTTTACATAATATCATACAAGCATGGACTCCAAATCTCGTCCTTATTTAAGTATGCGATAGCGGAAGCTCTTAATAATCACCTGAGAATAAACATGCTTAAAACGTCAACAAAAATGTTGGTGAGTTATAGGTTTAACCTATATATATCAAATCATAATAATAGACCACAAGATTTCATATTTCAATACACATCCCATACATAGAGATAAAAATCATTCATATGGTGAACACCTGGTAACCGACATTAACAAGATACATATATAAGAATATCCCCATCATTCCGGGACACCCTTCGGATATGATATACATTTCGAAGTACTAAAGCATCCGGTACTTTGGATGGGGTTTGTTAGGCCCAATAGATCTATCTTTAGGATTCGCGTCAATTAGGGTGTCTGTTCCCTAATTCTTAGATTACCAGACTTAATAAAAAGGGGCATATTCGATTTCGATAATTCAACCATAGAATGTAGTTTCACGTACTTGTGTCTATTTTGTAAATCATTTATAAAACCTGCATGTATTCTCATCCCAAAAATATTAGATTTTAAAAGTGGGACTATAACTCACTTTCACAGATTTTTACTTCGTCGGGAAGTAAGACTTGGCCACTGGTTGATTCACGAACCTATAACAATATATACATATATATCAAAGTATGTTCAAAATATATTTACAACACTTTTAATATATTTTGATGTTTTAAGTTTATTATGTAACGACCCCGACAAATCGTTAAGTGACGGCGTCGTCTACATGGGTCCCATCACCTGGTCATAAGTCTTTATGACAACATTTGACCAAAATATGTCGCCTTCATTTCAAAATAAAGATTGTTTCCAAAGTTTACAAGAATTGTTTAACCAAAAGTTAAGTTACAAGGTTATAAGTACAAATGAAATCTAGACTACACGGTTTAAAGTAAAGTCAAAAGACGCTCCATGAAATGCATGTATACTCGACATCCAATGCAAGTATCAAATAGTAAGCGGAAGCATGTTTCACATATCGTGCAAGCCCTGAGAAAAACATAGAAATCTGTCAACGAAAACGTTGGTGAAATCATAGGTTTAAGTAAGTAAGTGAGTAAAAGTAAGTAAGTCGAACCACAAGGTTTGAAAATTTGAAATAATAGTAATACATTCTAAAAGTTAATATTCACGAGCACCCAATTATCAAAGCTTAACATTCCATCCATTGTATACCCCATCCATAGTGCTAGAACAAACACTGATTCTCGAAAATATATTTCATCTGTAGACGGTAGCGAACCGTCAAAGATGAGGGTTGTCAACCCATATGGCCATATAACATAAGTTCTCGCTTACACCATCTGATGTAACTAATGATAATCGGATTGAGGATTTTCGTTCTAAACTCGTATGTAGAATGTTTGTTTTCCCGTTCTTGTGTTCACTTAGTTCAAAAGAATCGTTTATGTTTTCTCATCCCAAAAGTAAGTTTAAAAGAGTAAAAGTGGGACTATGATCTCACCTTGTATGCACGAACCAAAAAGTACTTCGACAAGTAAACGTGCAAGAAACAATGCTAGTCTTGACCTAAACAAATAGGTTGTATCAATAACGATAGTCAGGAAGGGTCAAAGATGTTCAATTAGTCCTATGGCTCGTTACGACTCGATTATGTAGCATGTGAATCAATTAGTCAAGTTTCATGCACGATACAAGTAATTAAGCATGTTAGAACGATCGTATAATTGTTTGGTTAAGTTTGACTAAAAGTCAAACTTGGTCAAAGTCAAGGTCAACGGGGTCGGGTCGGGTATCCGACAATTTTCCCATGATGAGAAATCATTTATGAGCAGAATGGCCAAGTTTCATGTTAATCGGAGTTACGGTTAAGCGGGAAACATTTTGTGAAAGGAAAAATAAAAACAAAAATGAGCTGGGCATATGCGCGGCGCGCTATGGGTTGCGCGGCGCGCACCCTAGTGTAAATCCGGGTCAGAACTCAACTAAAGGGGGCAAATATCTGGGATTTCTGTTTTGCGCGGCGCGCTGAGGTTGCACGGCGCGCATACCTGGAATTTTTGCTGTTTGCAGAAAAATAGACCAAGTCACGAACCAAAACTCAAATTAACATATTTTATGAACCGAAAACATCCAAAATGCATACTATATATCGTTGGAAAGGTAATTTGACAAGGAAAACAACTAAACAAGTTTCATCAAACAAAAACATCAATTTCAATAACCGATTTTCCGTCAAGTGATCATTAAGAATCCATTTTCAAAGTTTCAAGTTCATCAAATGCATTTTAAGTTTCGGGAATCCAATTCACACATGTGATATGCCGTTTTGAAGGTAATGAAGCATACATTACTACTAAACACTAACAATTAACATTTCATGGCATTCAAGCATCCAAAAATTCATGTCAAGAACTATCAAACCCTAGTCAAACATCTCAACATCAATAATCATGTTTTTGAAGTTTTCTTAATCAACCTACACATCAAATTGAAGCTAATGATGCTAGTAACACATTTAATACATGAACTTTAACAATTAAACAACATATGATCATCCAAAATCAAAGATTAAGCATGCATTTTTCATTTTCAAGCTAGTTACACCAAAAACAACAAATCGAGCATACAAATTACATACACAACATCACAATGAGCCATAGACACTAATTAACACACTTTTAAGTCAAGAACATGAATTTAAAGAAATCTAGTGATTTAGAAATGTTACCCAAATGTGATGAAATTGGTACCAAATCGAAGAGGATGAAGAGAGGATCACGAATATATAATTTGTTTTGATGTTTGATTGCTTGAATGGAAATAGATGATGAATTTAGTGAATGGGTGTTTTGAGTTCAAAAATGGTGGAGAGAAAAGAAAAAAAGAAAGTGGGAGGTGAAATGAGTGGATAAGAGGAGGTGTTGACCATTTGACCTAGTCAAATGTTTGGCACCTTGGCGAAACTAGTCCCTCAAGTTTGTTGTCGGGTGCGGGAATTAACCAAACGAAATATTTTAAAACGTTAGAGTAAACGAGTGATGTTATAATTAAATAACGAGAATATTATGAACGTTCGTCAACGGAGTCGACGAATTTAAATACGAAAGATATTATTATATAAAAAAAAAAAACGGTGTTAAAAATAAATTTAACGGAAAAACGCGGGATGTTACATTATCCACACCTCAAAAGAAATTTTGTCCCGAAATTTAGTTGGAAGTAATAGTCGATGTCTCTTGCTCGAGACCTTTCGTTGTCAATGCTATAAGTAAGTGAGGATACTTCCTTGGACATTTTCACGATTTCGGATAGTCGGGATTTTACGTTGTATTAAGGTTTGGTTTTTACGATCCCTGGTTTCAACTGGTTTTCCTATGAAGAGTAGTTTGTCATCGATAGTTGATGTATCTAGCAGGATTGCACGTTCCTGTTCCGCAGGACACGTTTCTAAGTTTGTTACACGAAATGTAGGGTAAACGGAAACTTAATTGAGTCGGAAGTTCTAAACGGTAGGAAGCGGTTCCAATACGCCCCAAGGTTTCAAAAGGTTCAATATTGCGGATATAGCCTTTCTCGATTTCCCAAAATGGATTACACCCTTCCAAGGTGCGGTTTCTCAATATTACGCGGTTACACACTGGGTTTGGTGAGGTTTTCATCTAAGTTTGGTATAACTCTTCTGGCGACAATGGGTTGTCTCGAGCCCTTCTCGGACTTGAACGATCTCAATTGTTGTTTCTTGATGGAGTTCAGATTTCGGTGGTTGATGCTTTGGTTAAATGAACAGGGGTATGACATTAGCGGTCATATAGGGTTTCGGAAAGTGCGTGTGAACACACGAGTGGTATCTACTGTTGTAAGAGTGATCTACTAAAGGTGACAATACGAGTTTGTGACATGTCTTTCCAAGACGTAAATCGTTCGTTTGCTCGGTTCGTCGGTTTGTGGGTGGTACGCGGTACTCATGTCTAAGCGGGTCTCCGAGGTTTCTTGCAAAACTAGAAGTGAAACGAGTATTTCGATACGTGATAATTGACAAAGATGCACCGTGTTGGAATAGAATCTCTTAATATACGTTTGAACAAGTTAGTTAGGGTTCGAAAATGTTCGTTAGAACTATTCACCCTCGTGGCGAATACTATTGTAATATGAAGAGTTTCTCTATCCATGGAGAAATGTTACAAGGAGTTTCCTTAAACGGAAATGCGAGCGATAAAGATAGGAGTGAAATGAGGACTTAGAATAGGATGAGCTTACATCTCGGGGTTGCCATAACGTGCCTCTAGTTGTCAAAAGTTGAAGTCTGAAAGAGAAACGAGGTAGTACACGTAGTTGTATAGTTCGGGGTTGAATAATAGTTGACCGATTATCAGAAACACAAGGGCGTTAAGTCAAAGAAGAGTGAAGTATCGTTGGATTGTGTGTTATCTTAAATTCCAGTAATATTAGACGGTGACGGTGAAATAACAGAGGTAGGTAGTGTGGTACGGGATGACGAGAAAATTGATCGGATCCACAATTTAGTATTCGAATTCTTCGTGCAAAATAACGAATTTTAGTTATGTTGATTTTTGAGACGAGAGAGTATGCCTTTCGGCGTTCAAGTAGAAATATTTCCATGTTTGAGTTCCATCTGTTGCTATACGATTTTAACTAGAATTGTTGGTGTGAAGAATCACGCTCAAGGTTCGAACACGGAGAGGTTTAAAGTTTTCCTTAGTGAGTTAACGAGTTTAAAAGTCGTGTAACACGAGAAAAGTCAGAAATGAATCTTCGGTAAAAATAGACGAGATCTAAGATTTTACGAATACAAGTCTGAGTTGGGAGAGTTTCCTGATTACATGTGGCTTGATTTCGAAATTGATTGTAATGCCTTGACCATTAACATCATGGTCTAGAAAATTGGACTTCGTTCAACAGAAATTCTCACTCGGAGAATTTGGTATAAAGTTGCTCTTTTCTCAAAAGTTCGAGCGTAAGATGGTGATGTTGTTCGTTTTCCTTCTTTACTTAAATAAGTTAAGATGTCATCTATAAATACGATAACAGATTTGTCTAGATAAGTTGCATACGTGGTTTAGGAGGTTCATGAATACGGACGGAGTCCTAAATAAATCAAACGGTACTAAGAGAGATTTACAACTAACGTTGCGAGTTCGGAAATGGCTTAGGAGACATCGTCTCCCTTAACCCCCAATTGATGATAACCAGAACGGAGGTCGTTTTGGAATGCACACGGGATTCATGCAAGTAATCAGGTGGTCATGGATACGAGGAAGAGGGTATCGGTTTTCAACCGAAAATTATTTAGTTCACAATAATCTATACCTAGTTGTAGGGAAACAATTTCTCCTTAACGAATAGGTTCTGAGCTCCCTAGTTCTATAGGTGTCAAGTCAATATTCTTAACGTATATCCTCCGATAGAATTTATAGACACACAATATCTTTCCGTTGGTCGCTTAAATTGCCTAAGTAGTATCTAAGGGAAAAAGGTGGAATGTAATGAGTACAAGTCAAAGTCTTGGTTGTAAATCGTCTAGCGGTAATTGAATCGAATAAGTATGAAACATACGGTTTGTTGTGAAGAAACGTACCCGTGACTAGTCCATCGTCGTCTCGGGCATCCTAGGCGTTGATGTTGAAAGTTCAACGGCGTGCGTTGGGGTTGATTTTCTTATTTGGGCATTCATTCCTAAAATGACCCGTTTGGCCACATGCGTAGCAAGTGACCAACTTTCGTGGGTTGGGTCCCTTTTGAGTGATGGGGGTGGCACTTCCACAATGTTTGGCGATGTGACCACTTCCTTGGCGCCGGTGGCGGAACCTGCCACATCCTTCAAAGTGATGCTTGCGGCATTCGTTACAAAAAGGTAGTTTTCCGGTATAGCCTTTCTTGTCGTTGGAGGCGAAAGGCTTCTTGGAGAGGTTGTTGTGGTTGTGGTTGCTTGATTGAGAGGCTTCCCATGTTCTTTTATTGCCGCTCGATTGGTTCTCGACCATTGGTGCCGGCGTTTCCATTTCATTCGCCGTGTCTAAAGTATGGCGGGCCATTGTTAAAGCCTCTTGTAGGTTAGTGGGTCGAGGTGTCATTACCCTGTGTTGAATGCTCTTAGGGAGGCCATCCATGTAAAGTTCGACTCTTAGGGATTCGGGAGTCATGATATTTGGACACATTGTGACTAGTTCTGTAAACCGTTGATTATAAGCTTCGAGGTCGTTCCCGACCGTTTTTAAATTCCTTAGACCCTGCTCGAGCCTTCGAGTCTCGTCGCGCGGGAAGTATTCGGTGATCATTCTTTCTCTTAATTCGGTCCAAGAGAGTGTGTGGGCTTCATCGCTTCCCACCAATTGTACATACGTGTTCCACCACGAGAGAGCAATGCCGGTGAAAGTGAGGGTGGAAAACTTGACCTCATCTTGGTCTCGACAACCGCTTGTGTTAAAAACGGTCTCCATTTGTTCAAACCATCGGGTGAGAGTAACCGGTCCTCCGGTTCCATCGAAAGTGGAAGGATTGTACTTCATGAAGTTCTTGTAGGAGCAACCTTCGTTTGAATTACCGGTTCCATGATTGTTGTTGTTAGAAAAGTGATCGGCCACGGCCGTACCCACGGCGGTGGTTATCATTCGTTGAAGAGCTTGTTCTAGGGTTTCGAGAGGAGTATTGTGTTGACCTTGGTGAGCCATTGTTCCTTCATGACACAAGAATATCGTTGGTTAGTATTTTCAACAATACTAACCGGAATATGGAATAAGGATAGAGAGGAAATTTTTCCTTGACTCGCCTTAAATTCTTTACGTCATAATGTCGGAACGTCCATGTGAATCACCGTAATATAATCCCGGAAATTATATTACCCTGATTTACATGTGCATTTAACATTACTTTATAAAGTCAAGGTGGCGCGTCAACAAAATTTATCAACGTAAGATCAAGATCGAATAAGAGTTAGATATGATAGAAGAGTTCGAGTATAAATGCACAAATAGTCAAGTAATTCCTACTTCAGTCTATATGCCGGTTGTAGTCTAGATTCACCTATGTACCCTATGACTCGGGGTGGACACAAATGAACTCTTAATCCCTACAACCAAGGCTCTGATACTACTTGTAACGACCCCGAAAAATCGTCAAGTGACGGCGTCGTCTACATGGGTCCCATCACCTGGTCATAAGTCTTTATGACAACGTTTGACCAAAATATGTCGCCTTCATTTCAAAATAAAGATTGTTTCCAAAGTTTACAAGAATTGTTCAACCAAAAGTTAAGTTACAAGGTTATAAGTACAAATGAAATCTAGACGACACGGTTTAAAGTAAAGTCAAAAGACGCTCCATGAAATGCATGTATACTCGACATCCAATGCAAGTATCAAATAGTAAGCGGAAGCATGTTTCACATATCGTGCAAGCCCTGAGAAAAACATAGAAATCTGTCAACGAAAACGTTGGTGAAATCATAGGTTTAAGTAAGTAAGTGAGTAAAAGTAAGTAAGTCGAACCACAAGGTTTGAAAAGTTGAAATAATAGTAATACATTCTAAAAGTTAATATTCACGAGCACCCAATTATCAAAGCTTAACATTCCATCCATTGTATACCCCATCCATAGTGCTAGAACAAACACTGATTCTCGAAAATATATTTCATCTGTAGACGGTAGCGAACCGTCAAAGATGAGGGTTGTCAACCCATATGGCCATATAACATAAGTTCTCGCTTACACCATCTGATGTAACTAATGATAATCGGATTGAGGATTTTCGTTCTAAACTCGTATGTAGAATGTTTGTTTTCCCGTTCTTGTGTTCACTTAGTTCAAAAGAATCGTTTATGTTTTCTCATCCCAAAAGTAAGTTTAAAAGAGTAAAAGTGGGACTATGATCTCACCTTGTATGCACGAACCAAAAAGTACTTCGACAAGTAAACGTGCAAGAAACAATGCTAGTCTTGACCTAAACAAATAGGTTGTATCAATAACGATAGTCACGAAGGGTCAAAGATGTTCAATTAGTCCTATGGCTCGGTACGACTCGATTATGTAGCATGTGAATCAATTAGTCAAGTTTCATGCACGATACAAGTAATTAAGCATGTTAGAACGATCGTATAATTGTTTGGTTAAGTTTGACTAAAAGTCAAACTTGGTCAAAGTCAAGGTCAACGGGGTCGGGTCGGGTATCCGACAATTTTCCCATGATGAGAAATCATTTATGAGCAGAATGGCCAAGTTTCATGTTAATCGGAGTTACGGTTAAGCGGGAAACATTTTGTGAAAGGAAAAATAAAAACAAAAATGAGCTGGGCATATGCGCGGCGCGCTATGGGTTGCGCGGCGCGCACCCTAGTGTAAATCCGGGTCAGAACTCAACTAAAGGGGGCAAATATCTGGGATTTCTGTTTTGCGCGGCGCGCTGAGGTTGCACGGCGCGCATACCTGGAATTTTTGCTGTTTGCAGAAAAATAGACCAAGTCACGAACCAAAACTCAAATTAACATATTTTATGAACCGAAAACATCCAAAATGCATACTATATATCGTTGGAAAGGTAATTTGACAAGGAAAACAACTAAACAAGTTTCATCAAACAAAAACATCAATTTCAATAACCGATTTTCCGTCAAGTGATCATTAAGAATCCATTTTCAAAGTTTCAAGTTCATCAAATGCATTTTAAGTTTCGGGAATCCAATTCACACATGTGATATGCCGTTTTGAAGGTAATGAAGCATACATTACTACTAAACACTAACAATTAACATTTCATGGCATTCAAGCATCCAAAAATTCATGTCAAGAACTATCAAACCCTAGTCAAACATCTCAACATCAATAATCATGTTTTTGAAGTTTTCTTAATCAACCTACACATCAAATTGAAGCTAATGATGCTAGTAACACATTTAATACATGAACTTTAACAATTAAACAACATATGATCATCCAAAATCAAAGATTAAGCATGCATTTTTCATTTTCAAGCTAGTTACACCAAAAACAACAAATCGAGCATACAAATTACATACACAACATCACAATGAGCCATAGACACTAATTAACACACTTTTAAGTCAAGAACATGAATTTAAAGAAATCTAGTGATTTAGAAATGTTACCCAAATGTGATGAAATTGGTACCAAATCGAAGAGGATGAAGAGAGGATCACGAATATATAATTTGTTTTGATGTTTGATTGCTTGAATGGAAATAGATGATGAATTTAGTGAATGGGTGTTTTGAGTTCAAAAATGGTGGAGAGAAAAGAAAAAAAGAAAGTGGGAGGTGAAATGAGTGGATAAGAGGAGGTGTTGACCATTTGACCTAGTCAAATGTTTGGCACCTTGGCGAAACTAGTCCCTCAAGTTTGTTGTCGGGTGCGGGAATTAACCAAACGAAATATTTTAAAACGTTAGAGTAAACGAGTGATGTTATAATTAAATAACGAGAATATTATGAACGTTCGTCAACGGAGTCGACGAATTTAAATACGAAAGATATTATTATATAAAAAAAAAAAAAAAAAAACGGTGTTAAAAATAAATTTAACGGAAAAACGCGGGATGTTACATATTAAGTCAGCTGTCCTCGTTAGTAACCTACAACTAGTTGTCCACAGTTAGATGTACAGAAATAAATCGATAAATATTATCTTGAATCAATCCACAACCCAGTGTATACGTATCTCAGTATTGATCACAACTCAAACTATATATATTTTGGAATCAACCTCAACCCTGTATAGCTAACTCCAACATTCACATATAGAGTGTCTATGGTTGTTCCGAAATATATATAGATGTGTCGACATGATAGGTCAAAACATTGTATACGTGTGTATGGTATCTCAAGATTACATAAAATACAGTACAAGTTGATTAAGTTATGGTTGGAATAGATTTGTTACCAATTTTCACGTGGCTAAAATGAGAAAAATTATCCAATCTTGTTTTACCCATAACTTCTTCATTTTAAATCCGTTTTGAGTGAATCAAATTGCTATGGTTTCATATTGAACTCTATTTTATGAATCTAAACAGAAAAAGTATAGGTTTATAGTCGTAAAAATAAGTTACAAGTCATTTTTGTAAAGGTAGTCATTTCAGTCGAAAGAACGACGTCTAGATGAGCATTTTAGAAAACATACTTCCACTTTAAGTTTAACCATAATTTTTGGATATAGTTTCATATTCATAATAAAAATCATTTTCTCAGAATAACAACTTTTAAATCAAAGTTTATCATAGTTTTTAATTAACTAACCCAAAACAGCCCGCGGTGTTACTACGACGGCGTAAATCCGGTTTTACGGTGTTTTTCGTGTTTCCAGGTTTTAAATCATTAAGTTAGCATATCATATAGATATAGAACATGTGTTTAGTTGATTTTAAAGTCAAGTTAGAAGGATTAACTTTTGTTTGCGAACAAGTTTAGAATTAACTAAACTATGTTCTAGTGATTATAAGTTTAAACCTTCGAATTAGATAGCTTTATATATATGAATCGAATGATGTTATGAACATTATTACTACCTTAAGTTCCTTGGATAAACCTACTGGAAAAGGGAAAAATGGATCTAGCTTCAACGGATCCTTGGATGGCTCGAAGTTCTTGAAGCAGAATCATGACACGAAAACAAGTTCAAGTAAGATCATCACTTAAAATAAGATTGTTATAGTTATAGAAATTGAACCAAAGTTTGAATATGATTATTACCTTGTATTAGAATGATAACCTAATGTAAGAAACAAAGATTTCTTGAGGTTGGATGATCACCTTACAAGATTTGAAGTGAGCTAGCAAACTTGAAAGTATTCTTGATTTTATGTATCTAGAACTTGTAGAATATATGAAGAACACTTAGAACTTGAAGATAGAACTTGATAGAGATCAATTAGATGAAGAAAATTGAAGAATGAAAGTGTTTGTAGATGTTTTTGGTCGTTGGTGTATGGATTAGATATAAAGGATATGTAATTTTGTTTTCATGTAAATAAGTCATGAATGATTACTCATATTTTTGTAATTTTATGAGATATTTCATGCTAGTTGCCAAATGATGGTTCCCACATGTGTTAGGTGACTCACATGGGCTGCTAAGAGCTGATCATTGGAGTGTATATACCAAAAGTACATACATCTAAAAGCTGTGTATTGTACGAGTACGAATACGGGTGCATACGAGTAGAATTGTTGATGAAACTAAACGAGGATGTAATTATAAGCATTTTTGTTAAGTAGAAGTATTTTGATAAGTGTATTGAAGTCTTTCAAAAGTGTATAAATAAATATTAAAACACTACATGTATATACATTTTAACTGAGTCGTTAAGTCATCGTTAGTCGTTACATGTAAGTGTTGTTTTGAAACCTTTAGGTTAACGATCTTGTTAAATGTTGTTAACCCAATGTTTATAATATCAAATGAGATTTTAAATTATTATATTATCATGATATTATCATGTATGAATATCTCTTAATATGATATATATACATTAAATGTCTTTACAACGATAATCGTTACATATATGTCTCGTTTAAAAATCATTAAGTTAGTAGTCTTGTTTTTACATATGTAGTTCATTGTTAATATACTTAATGATATGTTTACTTATCATAGTATCATGTTAACTATATATATATCCATATATATGTCATCATATAGTTTTTACAAGTTTTAACGTTCGTGAATCACCGGTCAACTTGGGTGGTCAATTGTCTATATGAAACATATTTCAATTAATCAAGTCTTAACAAGTTTGATTGCTTAACATGTTGGAAACATTTAATTATGTAAATATCAATCTCAATTAATATATATAAACATGGAAAAGTTCGGGTCACTACAGTACCTACCCGTTAAATAAATTTCGTCCCGAAATTTTAAGCTGTTGAAGGTGTTGACGAATCTTCTGGAAATAGATGCGGGTATTTCTTCTTCATCTGATCTTCACGCTCCCAGGTGAACTCGGGTCCTCTACGAGCATTCTATCGAACCTTAACAATTGGTATCTTGTTTTGCTTAAGTCTTTTAACCTCACGATCCATTATTTTGACGGGTTCTTCGATGAATTGAAGTCTTTCGTTGATTTGGATTTCATCTAACGGAATAGTGAGATCTTCTTTAGCAAAACATTTCTTCAAATTCGAGACGTGGAAAGTGTTATGTACAGCCGCGAGTTGTTGAGGTAACTCAAGTCGGTAAGCTACTGGTCCGACACGATCAATAATCTTGAATGGTCCAATATACCTTGGATTTAATTTCCCTCGTTTACCAAATCGAACAACGCCTTTCCAAGGTGCAACTTTAAGCATGACCATCTCTCCAATTTCAAATTCTATATCTTTTCTTTTAATGTCAGCGTAGCTCTTTTGTCGACTTTGGGCGGTTTTCAACCGTTGTTGAATTTGGATGATCTTCTCGGTAGTTTCTTGTATAATCTCCGGACCCGTAATCTATCTATCCCCCACTTCACTCCAACAAATCGGAGACCTAAACTTTCTACCATAAAGTGCTTCAAACGGCGCCATCTCAATGCTTGAATGGTAGCTGTTGTTGTAGGAAAATTCTGCTAACGGTAGATGTCGATCCCAACTGTTTCCGAAATCAATAACACATGCTCGTAGCATGTCTTCAAGCGTTTGTATCGTACTTTCGCTCTGCCCATCAGTTTGTGGATGATAGGCAGTACTCATGTCTAGACGAGTTCCTAATGCTTGCTGTAATGTCTGCCAGAATCTTGAAATAAATCTGCCATTCCTATCAGAGATAATAGAGATTGGTATTCCATGTCTGGAGACGACTTCCTTCAAATACAGTCGTGCTAACTTCTCTATCTTGTCATCTTCTCTTATTGGCAGGAAGTGTGCTGATTTGGTGAGACGATCAACTATTACCCAAATAGTATCAAAACCACTTGTAGTCCTTGGCAATTTAGTGATGAAATCCATGGTAATGTTTTCCCATTTCCATTCCGGGATTTCGGGTTATTGAAGTAGACCTGATGGTTTCTGATGCTCAGCTTTGACCTTAGAACACGTCAAACATTCTCCTACGTATTTAGCAACATCGGCTTTCATACCCGGCCACCAAATATATTTCTTGAGATCCTTGTACATCTTCCCCATTCCAGGATGTATTGAGTATCTGGTTTTATGAGCTTCTCTAAGTACCATTTCTCTCATATCTCCAAATTTTGGTACCCAAATCCTTTCAGCCCTATACCGGGTTCCGTCTTCCCGAATATTAAGATGCTTCTCCGATCCTTTGGGTATTTCATCCTTTAAATTTCCCTCTTTTAAAACTCCTTGTTGCGCCTCCTTTATTTGAGTAGTAAGGTTATTATGAATCATTATATTCATAGATTTTACTCGAATGGATTCTCCGTCCTTCCTGCTCAAGGCATCGGCTACCACATTTGCCTTCCCCGGGTGGTAACGAATCTCAAAATTGTAATCATTCAATAATTCAATCCAGCTACGCTGCCTCATATTCAGTTGTTTCTGATTAAATATGTGTTGAAGACTTTTGTGGTCGGTATATATAATACTTTTGACCCCATATAAGTAGTGCCTCCAAGTCTTTAATGCAAAAACAACCGTGCCTAATTCCAAATCATGCGTCGTATAAGTTTGTTCGTGAATCTTCAATTGTCTAGACGCATAAGCAATCACCTTCGTTCGTTGCATTAATACACAACCGATACCTTGCTTTGATGCGTCACAATAAATCACAAAATCATCATTCCCTTCAGGCAATGACAATATAGGTGCCGTAGTTAGCTTTTTCTTCAATAATTGAAACGCTTTCTCTTGTTCATCATTCCATTCAAATTTCTTCCCTTTATGCGTTAATGCAGTCAAGGGTTTTGCTACTCTGGAAAAGTCTTGGATGAACCTTCTGTAGTAACCAGCTAGTCCTAAAAACTGGCGTATGTGTTTCGGAGTTTTCGGGGTTTCCCACTTTTTAACAGTTTCTATCTTTGCTGGATCCACCTTAATACCTTCTTTGTTCACTATGTGACCGAGGAATTGAACTTCTTCCAACCAAAATGCACACTTTGAAAACTTAGCGTACAATTCTTCCTTCCTCAATACTTCTAACACCTTTCTCAAATGTTCACCGTGTTCTTGGTCATTCTTTGAGTAAATAAGTATGTCATCAATGAAAACAATGACAAACTTGTTAAGGTATGGTCCACACACTTGGTTCATAAGGTCCATGAACACAGCTGGTGCATTAGTTAAACCAAACGGCATGACCATAAACTCGTAATGACCGTAACGTTTTCTGAAAGTAGTCTTTGGAATATCATCTTCTTTCACCCGCATTTGATGATACCCGGAACGTAAGTCAATCTTTGAATAAACAGACGAGCCTTGTAGTTGATCAAATAAGTCATCGATTCTCGCTAGTGGGTAGCGGTTCTTGATGGTAAGTTTGTTCAACTCTCGGTAGTCGATACACAACCTGAATGTACCATCTTTCTTCTTGACAAACAAAACAGGAGCTCCCCACGGTGATGTGCTTGGTCGAATGAAACCACGCTCTAAAAGTTCTTGTAATTGGCTTTGCAGTTCTTTCATCTCACTGGGTGCGAGTCTGTAAGGAGCACGAGCTATTGGTGCAGCTCCTGGTACAAGATCTATTTGAAATTCAACGGATCGATGTGGGGGTAATCCCGGTAATTCTTTCAGAAATACATCGGGAAATTCTTTTGCAATGGGAACATCATTGATGCTCTTTTCTTCAGTTTGTACTTTCTCGACGTGTGCTAGAACAGCATAGCAACCTTTTCTTATTAGTTTTTGTGCCTTCATATTACTAATAAGATGTAGCTTCGTGTTGCCCTTTTCTCCGTACACCATTAAGGGTTTTCCTTTTTCTCGTATAATGCGAATTGCATTTTTGTTACAAACGATCTCTGCTTTCACTTCTTTCAACCAGTCCATACCGATTATCACATCAAAACTCCCTAACTCTACTGGTATCAAATCAATCTTAAATGTTTCGCTAACCAGTTTAATTTCTCGATTCCGACATATATTATCTGCTGAAATTAATTTACCATTTGCTAATTCGAGTAAAAATTTACTATCCAAAGGCGTCAATGGACAAATTAATTTAGCATAAAAATCTCTACTCATATAGCTTCTATCCGCACCCGAATCAAATAAAACGTAAGCAGATTTACTGTTAATAAGAAACGTACCCGTAACAAGCTCCGGGTCTTCCTGTGCCTCTGCCGCATTAATATTGAAAACTCTTCCGCGGCCTTGTCCATTCGTGTTCTCCTGGTTCGGGCAATTTCTAATAATGTGGCCCAGTTTTCCACATTTATAACAAACTACATTGGCATAACTTGCTCCGACACTACTTGCTCTGCCATTACTCGTTCCGACACCATTTGTTCCTTTCGTTCTATTAACCCCTGGTCCGTAGACCTCACACTTCACCGCGCTATGACCATTTCTTTTACACTTGTTGCAAAATTTGGTGCAGAACCCCGAGTGATACTTTTCACACCTTTGGCATAGCTGCTTCTGATTGTTGTTGTTGTTGTTGTTGTTGTTGTTGTTGCGGTTATTATTGTTGTTGGGATGATTGTTGTAGTTGTTGTTGTTGTTGTTGTTGTTGTTGTTGTTGTTGTTGTTGTTGTTGTTGTTGTTGGGCTATTTGTTGTAGTTGCGATTGATGTTGCGATTGTTGGGATAATTGTTGCGATTATTGTTGTAATTGCTGTTGTTGTTGTATTGGTGATTCTTATCATCGTTTTCCTCCCCTTTCTTTTGACTTGCTTCACATTGGCCTCTTCAGCAGTATGTTCTTTAATTCTTTCTTCAATCTGGTTCACTAGTTTGTGAGCCATTCTACATGCCTGTTGTATGGAGGCGGGCTCGTGTGAACTTATATCTTCTTGGATTCTTTCCGGTAATCCTTTCACAAACGCATCGATCTTCTCTTCCTCATCTTCGAATGCTCCCGGACACAATAGGCACAATTCTGTGAATCGTCTTTCGTACGTGGTAATATCAAATCCTTGGGTTCGTAACCCTCTAAGTTCTGTCTTGAGCTTATTGACCTCGGTTCTGGGACGGTACTTCTCGTTCATCAAGTGCTTGAATGCTGACCACGGTAGTGCGTACGCATCGTCTTGTCCCACTTGCTCTAGATAGGTATTCCACCATGTTAACGCAGAACCTGTGAAGGTATGCGTAGCGTACTTCACTTTGTCCTCTTCAGTACACTTACTTATGGAAAACACCGATTCGACCTTCTCGGTCCACCGTTTCAATCCGATCGGTCCTTCGGTTCCATCAAATTCCAAAGGTTTGCAGGCAGTGAATTCTTTGTAGGTGCATCCTACACGATTTCCTGTACTGCTAGATCCAAGGTTATTGTTGGTATGTAGCGTAGCCTGTACTGCGGCTATGTTTGAAGCTAGAAAAGTACGGAATTCCTCTTCATTCATATTCACGGTGTGTCGAGTAGTCGGTGCCATTTCCTTCAAAATAGTCAAATGGAACAAGTTAATCATACAGAATATTAAGAGTAGTTAATAGTATTTCGTAGCATAATATGAACTCATTTATAAAAGCTCTTTCTTCATATTAGCGTTTTATAAGTTTAAATTCGGGTAGTACCTACCCGTTAAGTTCATACTTAGTAGCTAATATACAATTCAACTACTAGAATTCTATATGAAAAACTGATTATAATAATATTTCGCGTTCAAACTTTTACACAATATTTTACAAATTTACAATACCGCTTATTTTACATATAGCATGAAATATAGCACACAATAAATTTGATACAAGATGGTTGTGAAGATAATTCTAGCTAGTACACAAGTCGTTCATCAAAGGCAATAAAGACACGTAATTCATACATCCAGAAATAAGTCATGCATTCTGGTTTTACTAGGATTACTTCCCATCCTTGGTCTTGTGGAACATAACCGTTATGGCCGTTGATAAGACAGCGTATTGTAACATCGTCTAAGGGACGAGGGTTACGTAATGTCCAACAGTCCCGTAACAATCTAAAAACCTCAGTTCTTGCCCCAATTACCGACTCCGTCACTTGTGGGAACGTTTTGTTTAATAGTTGTAGCCCGATGTTCTTGTTCTCACTTTGGTGAGAAGCGAACATTACTAATCCGTAAGCATAACATGCTTCTTTATGTTGCATGTTAGCCGCTTTTTCTAAATCACGAAGTCCAATATTCGGATATATTGAATCAAAATAATTTCTTAACCCATTGCGTAAAATAGCATTTGGGTTCCCCGCAATATATGCGTCAAAGTAAACACATCGTAACTTATGGATTTCCCAATGTGATATCCCCCATCTTTCGAACGAAAGCCTTTTATAAACCAAGGCATTCTTGGAACGTTCTTCGAATCTCTTACAAACTGATCTCGCCTTAAATAGTTGTGCCGAAGAATTCTGACCGACTCTAGACAAGATTTCATCAATCATGTCTCCGGGTAGGTCTCTTAAAATATTGGGTTGTCTATCCATTTTGTGTTTTTATACTGTAAAATAGACAAGAGTTAGATTCATAAAAAAAATACTTATTAATACAAGCAATTTTTACATATATCATAAAGCATAAGCACACTATATTACATATATTACACCTCACGAATACAACTATCTTATTCTGACTCGCTTGTTTCTTCTTCTTCGGTTTTGGTTCGTTTTGCCAATTTTCTCGGGATATATGATGTTCCCCTAATACGAGCCGTCGTTTTCCACATTGGTTTAGAAAAACCTGGTGGTTTAGAGGTTCCCGGGTCATTGTTACAACTTAAGGACTTCGGGGGTTGACGATACATATAAAGTTCATCGGGGTTGGAATTAGATTTCTCTATTTTTATGCCTTTTCCCTTATTATTTTCTTTTGCCTTTTTAAATTCAGTTAGGGTAAATTCTATAACATCATCGGAATTCTCGTCGGAATCCGATTCATCGGAGAATTGGTAATCCTCCCAATATTTTGCTTCCTTGGCGGAAACACCATTGACCATAATTAACCTTGGTCGGTTGGTTGAGGATTTTCTTTTACTTAACCCTTTTATTATTTCCCCCACCGGTTCTATTTCTTCATCCGGTTCCAATTCTTCTTCCGGTTCCGATTCTTCTTCCGGTTCCGACTCTTCTTCCGGTTCCTCTTCGAGAACTTGTGAATCAGTCCACGAATCATTCCAATTTACATTTGACTCTTCATTATTATTAGGTGAGTCAATGGGACTTGTTCTAGAGGTAGACATCTATCACATAATATCAAACGCGTTAAGAGATTAATATATCACATAATATTCACATGTTAAAAATATATAGTTTCCAACAAAATTTGTTAAGCAATCATTTTTCAAGTAAACACGGTCGAAGTCCAGACTCACTAATGCATCCTAACAAACTCGATAAGACACACTAATGCAAAATTCTAGTTCTCTAAGACCAACGCTCGGATACCAACTGAAATGTCCCGTTCTTATTGATTAAAAACGTTCCATATTAATTGATTTCGTTGCGAGGTTTTGACCTCTATATGAGACGTTTTTCAAAGACTGCATTCATTTTAAAACAAACCATAACCTTTATTTCATCAATAAAGGTTTAAAAAGCTTTACGTAGATTATCAAATAATGATAATCTAAAATATCCTGTTTACACACGACCATTACATAATGGTTTACAATACAAATATGTTACAACAAAATAAGTTTCTTGAATGCAGTTTTTACACAATATCATACAAGCATGGACTCCAAATCTCGTCCTTATTTAAGTATGCGACAGCAGAAGCTCTTAATAATCACCTGAGAATAAACATGCTTAAAACGTCAACAAAAATGTTGGTGAGTTAAGGTTTAACCTATATATATCAAATCATAATAATAGACCACAAGATTTCATATTTCAATACACATCCCATACATAGAGATAAAAATCATTCATATGGTGAACACCTGGTAACCGACATTAACAAGATGCATATATAAGAATATCCCCATCATTTCGGGACACCCTTCGGATATGATATACATTTCGAAGTACTAAAGCATCCGGTACTTTGGATGGGGTTTGTTAGGCCCAATAGATCTATCTTTAGGATTCGCGTCAATTAGGGTGTCTGTTCCCTAATTCTTAGATTACCAGACTTAATAAAAAGGGGCATATTCGATTTCGATAATTCAACCATAGAATGTAGTTTCACGTACTTGTGTCTATTTTGTAAATCATTTATAAAACCTGCATGTATTCTCATCCCAAAAATATTAGATTTTAAAAGTGGGACTATAACTCACTTTTACAGATTTTTACTTCGTCGGGAAGTAACACTTGGCCACTGGTTGATTCACGAACCTATAACAATATATACATATATATCAAAGTATGTTCAAAATATATTTACAACACTTTTAATATATTTTGATGTTTTAAGTTTATTAAGTCAGCTGTTCTCGTTAGTAACCTACAACTAGTTGTCCACAGGTAGATGTACAGAAATAAATCGATAAATATTATCTTGAATCAATCCACGACCCAGTGTATACGTATCTCAGTATTGATCACAACTCAAACTATATATATTTTGGAATCAACCTCAACCCTGTATAGCTAACTCCAACATTCACATATAGAGTGTCTATGGTTGTTCCGAAATATATATAGATGTGTCGACATGATATGTCGAAATATTGTATACGTGTCTATGGTATCTCAAGATTACATAATATACAATACAAGTTGATTAAGTTATGGTTGGAATAGATTTGTTACCAATTTCCACGTAGCTAAAATGAGAAAAATTATCCAATCTTGTTTTACCCATAACTTCTTCATTTTAAATCCGTTTTGAGTGAATCAAATTGCTATGGTTTCATATTGAACTCTATTTTATGAATCTAAACAGAAAAAGTATAGGTTTATAGTCATAAAAATAAGTTACAAGTCATTTTTGTAAAGGTAGTCATTTCAGTCGAAAGAACGACGTCTAGATGACCATTTTAGAAAACATACTTCCACTTTGAGTTTAACCATAATTTTTGGATATAGTTTCATGTTCATAATAAAAATCATTTTCTCAGAATAACAACTTTTAAATCAAAGTTTATCATAGTTTTTAATTAACTAACCCAAAACAGCCCGTTGTGTTACTACGACGGCGTAAATCCGGTTTTACGGTGTTTTTCGTGTTTCCAGGTTTTAAATCATTAAGTTAGCATATCATATAGATATAGAACATGTGTTTAGTTGATTTTAAAAGTCAAGTTAGAAGGATTAACTTTTATTTGCGAACAAGTTTAGAATTAACTAAACTATGTTCTAGTGATTACAAGTTTAAACCTTCGAATAAGATAGCTTTATATATATGAATCGAATGATGTTATGAACATCATTACTACCTTAAGTTCCTTGGATAAACCTACTGGAAAAGGGAAAAATGGATCTAGCTTCAACGGATCCTTGGATGGCTCGAAGTTCTTGAAGCAGAATCATGACACGAAAACAAGTTCAAGTAAGATCATCACTTGAAATAAGATTGTTATAGTTACAGAAATTGAACCAAAGTTTGAATATGATTATTACCTTGTATTAGAATGATAACCTACTGTAAGAAACAAAGATTTCTTGAGGTTGGATGATCACCTTACAAGATTTGAAGTGAGCTAGCAAACTTGAAAGTATTCTTGATATTATGTAACTAGAACTTGTAGAATATATGAAGAACACTTAGAACTTGAAGATAGAACTTGAGAGAGATCAATTAGATGAAGAAAATTGAAGAATGAAAGTGTTTGTAGGTGTTTTTGGTCGTTGGTGTATGGATTAGATATAAAGGATATGTAATTTTGTTTTCATGTAAATAAGTCATGAATGATTACTCATATTTTTGTAATTTTATGAGATATTTCATGCTAGTTGCCAAATGATGGTTCCCACATGTATTAGGTGACTCACATGGGCTGCTAAGAGCTGATCATTGGAGTGTATATACCAATAGTACATACATCTAAAAGCTGTGTATTGTACGTGTACGAATACGGGTGCATACGAGTAGAATTGTTGATGAAACTGAACGAAGATGTAATTGTAAGCATTTTTGTTAAGTAGAAGTATTTTGATAAGCGTATTGAAGTCTTTCAAAAGTGTATAAATACATATTAAAACACTACATGTATATACATTTTAACTGAGTCGTTAAGTCATCGTTAGTCGTTACATGTAAGTGTTGTTTTGAAACCTTTAGGTTAACGATCTTGTTAAATGTTGTTAACCCAATGTTTATAATATCAAATGAGATTTTAAATTATTATATTATCATGATATTATCATGTATGAATATCTCTTAATATGATATATATACATTAAATGTCTTTACAACGATAATCGTTACATATATGTCTCGTTTAAAAATCATTAAGTTAGTAGTCTTGTTTTTACATATGTAGTTCATTGTTAATATACTTAATGATATGTTTACTTATCATAGTATCATGTTAACTATATATATATCCATATATATGTCATCATATAGTTTTTACAAGTTTTAACGTTCGTGAATCACCGATCAACTTGGGTGGTCAATTGTCTATATGAAACATATTTCAATTAATCAAGTCTTAACAAGTTTGATTGCTTAACATGTTGGAAACATTTAATTATGTAAATATCAATCTCAATTAATATATATAAACATGGAAAAGTTCGGGTCACTACACAAACCAACCTAAGTTAGATTATAATCTTGAGTAATATCATTGTGAATTGGTTAGTAACTCTAGGTTAACGACAGTTATACTTAGGTTATTAGTCTTAAACTGTAGGAATCGATAGATAAATACAGTGTCACATCATTGTAATTGTTTACTTAACGAGTTTAAACGAGCAATCCTAGCCTAGGGAATTGTAGCTAAGTGAATACCTTTGCTTCTTATTGAATTAAGTTTAATTTACTTTCGCGTTTAATCAGTTTTACAACAAAACCCCCTTTTAAATCTTAGAATAATTAATAGTTCAAGTTTTCAATTAGCTGCTCTCTGTGGAACGAATTGGTCAAATACTTGTTTAATTACTACACGAACTGGTTATAGTTGCCTGTATTGTGTGATAATCGATAGGTATTTAGCTAATAATTTAGAGTACGAAATTACACATCAACTTTTTGGTGCCGCTGCCGGGGAGCGGTGTAATTATTGGAAATTTGGTTAAGCTTTTGATTATTCGATCCTTTTGTGAGAAGCAATTCTTGCAAAAGTTCCTTTTCTGTTATTTTTGTTTGATTTTACGCGCGGTTTTGTTGTGGTGTGATCGCAGGTTAGGTATAAATAACTCTGGAACCGTCTAGAGTTTACTACACACGCAGCAAAGCGAAAGAAGAACAGGAAATCGCCGAGGATTTCGCTGAGTTACCTTTTTATATTTCGGAATTTGAGTATATTAAGGAAGAAGTTAACATGGCTGAAGGAGCAGCAGGACAGACTATGGAAGCATTAATGAAAGCCACAAGGGCCGGTAACGGACACGCTATCAGGCAACCACCAGTCACTACAGACTTTGAAGTCAAGGGACAGATTCTTAATATGATAACTCATCAATGTCAGTTCAGGGGTACACCGAAAGAGGATGCATTCGAGCATCTTCGGAACTTTAAAAGCATTTGCAACTTATTCAAGATCGCAAATATCGCGGAAACAGTTATCTATTTGAGGGTTTTTCCTTGGTCTTTGAAAGATGACGCCAAGGATTGGTTAGACTCATTGCCTGAAGGTGAAATTGATAGTTGGGCTACAATGGAAGATAAATTTTTGCAACGTTTCTTTCCAGCTGCAAAGGCCGCTCAACTGCAGAGCGAAATTAATCACTTTCTTCAGAAGCCATATGAGACACTTTATGATGCTTGGACACGATTCGGAAAAATGTTACGTAATTGTCCTCAACACGGGTTGAACAACTTCAATAAGGTCCAAATTTTCTACAAAGGTGTTAATGTGCCAACAAGGAAAGAACTTGATATTGCTGCAGGTGGTTCTTTGATGAAAAAGACTCCGGATGACGCTTATGAAATCATCTCAGATACTGCCACGCATTCGTATGATTGGCATCAAGAATTAGATATTTCTTGCTCTTCTCATGTCGCTAGTACCGAAACTAGTGATGAGCTCGCATCGGTTAGAGCACAATTAGCAACTGTTAAAAGACAAATGGAATCGATGACTAAAGAGATGCATGCTATGAAGGTGGGTTGTGAATTATGCCAAGGACCGCATCTTACCAAAGATTGTGATCAAGCGTCAATGGAGGAACAGGCTAATTATCTGGGTTATGTTAAGAAGGGTGATTTTGCCCTTAATGAATTTCCAGGTGGAAGACAGTTTTTCAATCAGGCGAGCAATATGGGTGGTAACAATTATCAGAGTGGTAATCAAGGTTATCAGGGCAATCAGAAGGTATATCCGTACAGGCCGCCTGGGTTTAATAATATAAATCCGCAAGCACCACTTAGGAATTTCCAGCAGCCTATGCCACCAGTTCAGCAACCAGAAAATAAGATGCCTCCGTTGGAAGAATTGCTAAGGGGTTTTATCATGAAAATAGATGAGAGTATCACTGCTTTGAGGTAAGATGGGGAATCTACAAAATAGCAAGTTAGAAATCAGCAGGCTTCTATTCAGAACTTGGAACGGGATGTGGGACGTATTGCTCAATCGTTATAGGAGAGACCACCGGGTGCTCTCCCAGCTAATACGCAATCTAATCCCAACAACAAGATGCCGGCTAGAAATGAATACGTGAATGCTATAACCACTCAGAGTGGTTTGGTTACTAACAAGGAGACTCCGAAGTCTTCTCCTATTGTTTCTTCTAATGTTTTGCAGGTACCTATTAATGAGGAGCAAAAGGAGGGAGAGCCTGATTTAGAAAAGTCGCTTGACGAAGAGAAAAAGGAAGATGATACGCCAGAGATCATAACTAAATCACCGCCGTTGAAGGAATACAAAGCACCAATTCCTTACCCGAAAGCATTGAAAAAGGATAAGCTCGCTAGTCAGTATCAGAAATTTGCAAACATGATTAAGCAGATTAGCGTGAACATGCCACTCGCGGAAGTGCTTCAAGGGATGCCTAACTATGGGAAGTTTCTCAAAGATCTTATCTCTAAGAAAGGTAAGTACCATGAGGTATCCGCCGCATTCCTCCATAAGGAATGTTCGGCCATCTTGAAAAAGAGCAAGATGCCTCCAAAATTGGGAGACCCGTGTAGTTTTCTTATCCCTTGTGCTATGGGTAATTCGGAAGTGTATGATGCACTCGCCGACTTGGGTGATAGTGTTAACCTTATGCCATATTCGTTATATCTTAAACTCGGCCTAGGTGACTTGAAACCTACGAGGATGGGGATTCGGTTAGCGAACCACTCTTTTGATACCCCCATTGGAATAGCCGAGGACATATTGGTAAAGGTTGAGTCACTTGTATTTCCAGTTGATTTCGTGATCTTAGAGATGAGAGAGGACACTAAGGTGCCCATTATTCTAGGTCGACCATTCCTTAACACCGCGGATGCTATTATCCACGTTCAAAAAGAACAACTTAGCTTAGGTGTTGGGAATGAGAGGGTGATTTGTCACATTAATAAAGCCATGATACACCCTACTTCAACCGATGATGAATGTTTTGCTATTGATGTTATTGACGATTGTGTTGAGCATGATTTGCAGGAATTATTAAGTGTAGATACGTCGGATGTAATCATCATGGGTGAATTCAACGGTGACTTCGACCCGGAAGTTGAGTTGGAGGAATTGCTTAAAGAGGATGAGCTTAAAGAATCGGAATCATTTGAAACTATCCGGTTGAAAAATTAATTCCGTATCAAAACGTCTCTCGAAGAACCGCCCACCTTGGAGCTTAAGGAGCTTCCACCTCACATGGAATATGCTTATCTTCAAGGTACGTCCCAATTGCCGGTTATTATTTCTTCGACACTTACCGGCGACCAAAAGGGTCGGTTGGTTTCCGTTCTTAAATCCTACAAAAGGGCAATAGCTTGGAAAACCTCGGACAAACCGGGCATCAATCCGGCCTTTTGTACTCATCGAATCCTCATGGAAGATGATTTTAAACCCGTGGTACAAAGGCAACGTCGTCTAAACCCGAATATGAAAGAGGTCGTTAAAAAAGAGGTGGTTAAATTGCTCGATGCCAGGTTAATTTATCCCATCTCGGACAGCCCGTGGGTAAGCCCTGTTTAAGTTGTGTCCAAAAAGGGTGGCACGACTGTTGTTCTTAACGAGAAGGACGAACTTGTTCCTACTCGAACCGTCATGGGATGGAGAGTTTGTATCGATTATCGTCGTTTGAACGACGCTACTAGGAAGGACCACTTCCCGCTTCCATTTATTGATCAAATGCTTGAGCGTTTAGCGGGAAGGGAGGTCTATTGTTTCCTAGATGGATTTTCAGGCTACTTCCAAATCCCCATTGATCCGAAGGACCAAGATAAAACCACATTTACTTGTCCTTTCGGTACCTTTGCTTATCGGCGAATGCCATTCGGGCTATGCAATGCCCCGAGCACCTTCCAAAGGTGTATGGTCGCCATCTTTCATGACATGATCGAGGACTTCATGAAAGTTTTCATGGACGATTTTTCTGTCTTTGGAGACTCTTTCGATTCGTGTCTTGCTAATCTTGAAAAAGTACTCAAAAGGTGCGAGGAATCAAACCTTGTTCTTAATTGGGAAAAATGACACTTCATGGTGAAGGAAGGCATTGTCTTAGGGCACAAAATCTCTCGTGCAGGTATTGAGGTTGATAAGGCCAAAATTGATGTTATTTCGGGCCTTCCCAAACCTACAAACGTTAAAGCCATTCGTAGTTTTCTTGGTCATGCGGGATTCTATAGACGGTTCATTAAGGACTTCTCTAAGATTGCCCGACCATTGACCAAACTCCTTGAGAAGGACGTTCCTTTCGACTTTAATATCGAATGTGAGAATGCTTTCAACTTCTTAAAAGAGAAGCTCACACACGCTCCTATCATGGTATCTCCCGATTGGTCTCAACCTTTCGAGCTTATGTGTGATGCTAGTGATTTCGCGTTAGGCGCGGTTTTAGGTCAACGCCACGTTAATCATTTTAAACCTATTTATTACGCGAGTAAGACACTTACGGGGGCTCAATTAAATTATACCACCACGGAAAAGGAGCTCCTTGCGGTCATCTTTGCGTTTGATAAATTTAGGTCATATTTGGTGTTGTCTAAAACGGTCGTTTACACCGATCATTAGGCCCTTAAGTACTTGTTCTCCAAACAAGATGCTAAGCCTAGACTCATTCGTTGGATTCTTCTTCTCCAAGAATTTGACATTGAGATCAAGGATAAAAAGGGTGCCGAAAATTTAGCCGCGGATCATTTATCTCGTCTTGAAAATCCATACCTAGAGGAACTCAATGAATCGGACATTCATGATACATTCCCCGATGAGTCCCTTATGGGTATCGAAATTGAATCCAAAACTCCTTGGTTCGCCGATATTGCTAATTATCTAGCCGCGGGCATTATTTCTAAAGGTTTAACTTACCAACAAAAGAAGAAATTCTTTGCGGATATTAAGTTCTACTTTTGGGATGCCCCACATCTTTTTCGAATTGGGGTGGATCAAGTGATTCGTCGTTGTGTTTATGGGAAGGAAGCTCAACAAATTTTAGAGCATTGTCACCAAGGACCCACAGGTGGGCATCTTGGTGCTAATTATACGGCTAAGAAAATCTTTGATTCGGGATTCTATTGGCCTACCATTTTCAAAGATGCTAGTGCCTTTATCAAAACTTGTGATGCTTGCCAAAGGGCGGGAAACATCTCCAAAAGAGATGAGATGCCCCAAACGAGTATTCAAGTTTGTGATATTTAACATTTGGGGGATAGACTTCATGGGACCTTTTCCCGCATCCAACAAATGCAAATACATCCTTATGGCAGTTGACTATGTGTCAAAGTGGGCCGAGGCTAAAGCTTTGCCTACTAATGACGCAAGAGTCGTTGTTGACTTCCTTAAAAATCTCTTTTCGTGTTTCGGACTTCCAAAAGCCTTGATTAGGGATCGCGGTACGCACTTTACAAATCAACTACTCGAGAAGGTGCTCAAGAAGTATGGAGTAGCCCACCGTTTCTCCACGGCTTATCACCCTCAAACGAGTGGCCAAGTTGAGAATACTAACCGCGCCCTAAAACGCATTCTTGAAAGAACGGTGAAAAACAATCATAAGATTTGGAACCGGAAGTTGAATGACGCGTTATGGGCATTTCAAACTGCGTATAAAACGCCCATTGGTACTACACCATTCCGTCTCATTTATGGAAAAGTGTGTCATTTTCCGGTTGAAGTGCAGCATAAGGCGTATTGGGCGCTTAAGCAGTGTAATACGGACCTTAAGGAAGCGGGAGAACATCGGTTTTTGCAAATTCATGAACTTGAGGAATTGCGAAACCATACTTATGAGAATTCGCGCATTTATATGGAGAAGACGAAGTTATGGCATGATGCGCGTTTGAAGATGAGAAAAGAATTTGAACCGGGCGATAAAGTTTTGTTATTCCAATCTAAATTCAAATTCTCCGCCGGAAAGCTTAGGTCACGATGGTCTGGTCCATTCGTGGTGAAGAAAGATTTTCCGGCCGGGCACGTGGAATTGTTAGATAACGAGGGTAAAAGCTTTAAGGTAAACGGTCATAGGTTAAAATTATATCACGAGGCATTCGATAACGCCGAGAGGGAGGACCTCACCCTCTACCCGAAAGACACATGAGCATGGCCATGAGTCGGGAAAACGACTCGTTAAAAAATCAAATCGTGTAGAGTTTTGTATTTTTGTTTTTCTTTGTTAGGTAAATTGTGTATATTTTTTGCTTTAATTATTAAACCATGAAAAATCCAAAAGCAATATAAAATCTGAAAAAAAAGTCACCAAAACGCGACCAACCCAATCAAAACGCGACAGAATGGTCAGAACGGACCCCATAAGTTGTCGCGTTTGGGTCTAAGTTGTCGCGTTTGAATTCGGTTTGTCGCGTAACGCGACATCTTGTCGCGAAACGCGACACGTTCAGCAGGTCGGGGTATTTTAAGGGTTTACAGCCTGATTCATCACCACCACTCTTATATTTTTTATCTATCTCATATTTTCTGATCTCAATTGGCCATAACCCATCAATTAAATCTTCAATTTGCTCACGAATCTTCATTTAATCAACACTAACATCATGACTAGGGTATGATTTAACATTTTCTTGCTTGTTTTCATCTTTTTCTCATGATTAATTTCGAATTTCATTAGGGTTTAAGTGAAAACCAAGTGTGGGGGTGTGTTTATGTGTTATTGTTCGATTTATATTGGAGATTATGTATGCTTAAAATGTTATTACTTCGATTTTCATGCCTATTGTTCTATAATTTCATTCTTTGATTTCTAGGGTTCTTATGGTATGAATAATTGGGGGTTTTGAATTTGTGAGTTAAATTGATATGTTTTGCATGTTGTAAGATTGTTAGTTGAGTATGATTACCATAAATGCATGTTTAAATTGTCTAGATTTTGATTTTGAATTCTAGGGTTCATGTGTAATTAGGGATTTTGACTTGATTGACTGGGTTTGACTCAGTTTGACTTTTGGATTGTGTTTAACATGTGCTGATGATATGTATGCGTTGATTACGTGTTTGGATTGTTGATTTACGTAGTTAAAGTTGCATATGTTACGTGTTTCGGACGATGTTAGTAGATTGATTTGTGTTGATTTAATTTGACATCCATGCTTTGAATTGTTTATAACTGTGAGGATTTGTATGATGATTAAGGATGATACTTGGGAATTTGTTATAAATGCATGATAGTTGTTTGAGTTTTATATGATTTATGCTTTTGGCATGTTTTTGAGTGACCATTGACATTGTGTGCCTTAGGTGTATTTTTGAAAGAATGCAGGTTATAGCTAACGCTAACATGTCCTTTGGGATATATCTTTTTGGTTTGTTATTGTGTTTGTCTTTCAGACAGGAGGACGTGCTAGTGCTAGGGGTGCTTCAAGTTCCAGTACTGCGGCCGGTGCAGCTCAGGAGGTTGAACCGCAACCTCCAATTGCTCAATCAGAGTTGCATGTTAACTTAAGGTTTAGTGGTCGATCTGAGGTAATTAAACAGAGAAAGACGGATGTGCAAGAATTGATTCGGAAAGAATTTGAACCACACCGGGTGGTTGATTGGAATGTTTTACAACGGGGAGGTTTACATGCTACGGTTATGGAGTATTTGTAACATCCCGCATTTTTCCGTTAAATTATTTTAACGCCCGTCTTTTTTTTAAAAAATATCCTTCGTAACTAAATTCGTATCCTCCGTTAGCTAACATTCTTAATATTTTTCCGTTATTGGATTTTAACATCCTCCGTTAATACGCGTTTTAAAATATTTCGTTTACTTAATTCCCGCACCCGACTACAAACTCGAGGGACTAAAATTGACACGGGGCAAACTAGTTGACTAGGTCAACTAGTCCACCCCAATCACCACCATTCAACCATCCCCCTCTTTCTCTCTTTCTCTCTAGCAAGAACACACACACATTTACCAAATTCATTCAATCATCATCTAAATTCGATCTAGGAGGCTTACAACAAAATAAATTACATATTCGTGATCCTCTCTTCATCCTCTTCATTTTGGTACCAACTTCATCTCGTTTGGGTAACATTTCTAAAACTCTAGATTTCTCTAAATTCGTGTTTTTGACTTGAAATGGTGTTAGTTAGTGTCTATGGCTCATTGTGATGTCGTGTATATGATTATTATGCTCGATCTCGTTGTTTTAGTGTAACTAGCATGAACTTGAATTTTGGTGTGTTGTTCTTGAATTTTGGATGATCATATGTTGTTAGATGTTAAAAGTTCATGTTCTAATTGTGTTCCTAGTATCACTAGCTTCAATTTGATGTGTAGGTTGCATGATAAAACTCCATAAACTTGATTAGTGATTTTTGGTGAATTTGGGTTAGGGTTTGATAAGCTTGAAATGAATAGATGATACATTGAATGCCATGAATTATTGTTAGTAAGTAGTTAGTTGTATTGTATGCTCGATTACCTACAAAACGGCGTGTAGTATGTATGCATTAAATGCCCGAATCATAAATGTGCACTTATCAAATTCGAGTATTGAATGTGTGCATTAATCGATCATTTATTTTGGAAAGCCGATTGTTACAAATAATGTTTTTGGTTGGTGAAATATACTTAGTTGTGTTCTTTGTCAAATTACCTTTCCAACGATATAAGGTGCGAGTTCTAAGAGTTAGCGGTTTGTAATTTATGCTTGAAAGAGTTTTGATTTGGGACTTGAACAATTGAGACTGACTAGGTACCAGCGCACGGCCAATGCCGCGGCGCGGCCAGCTTATGTCGCGGCGCGACATAAGCCGTGGTCAGGTTCTGACCACCATGTCCAAATTACGAAAAATGTTTGGCATACTATGGACCTCCGATTCACATGAAACTTGTTCTAACATGCTCATATATGATTAAAAACCTCAGAAAAATAGTTCGGGACCCGACCCGAATGTGTTGACTTTTTTGTTGACTTTGACCCGACCTAAGTTGACTTTTAATCAAACTTAACCAAATATTTGTGCAATCGTTCTAACATGTTTTTATACTTGTACCTTGCATGAAACATGACAATTTGATTCACATGCTATTATGATCGAGTCTTAACGAGCCATAGGACTAATTGAACATCTTTGACCTATCGTGTTTACCGTTATTGATACAACCTATTGTTTAGGTCAAGACTAGCATTGTTCTTTGCACACGTTTACTTGTTGAAGTACTTTACTACTCGTGCACTCAAGGTGAGATCATAGTCCCACTTTTACTCTTTTGAACTTACATTTGGGATGAGAAAACATAAACATTTCTTTACTAAGTGAACACAAGTACAGGAAAACAAACATTCTACATACGAGTTTAGAACAAAATTCTCAATTCGATTATCATTAGTTACACTTGCCGGGTGTAAGCGAGAACTTATGTTGTATGGATCCATATGGGTTTGACAAACCCTCATTCAAATGGTTCGCTACCGTTTACGAATGAAATATATTTTCGAGAAACAGTGTATGTTCTAGCACTAAGTGATGGGGTTCAATGGGAGAAATGTTAAGCATTGATAATTGGGTGCTCGTGAAACAACTTTTGGAATGGTTAACTATTAATTCGATGTTGCAAATCTTGTGGTTCAATCTACTTATTTACTCACTTACTTACTTAAACCTATGATTTCACCAACGTTTTCGTTGACAGATTTCTATGTTTTTCTCAGGTCTTTGAACGATATGTGTTACATGCTTCCGCTCATTATTTTAATACTTGCTTTGGATGTCGAGTATTTATGCATACATGGAGCATCTTTTGGCTACTTTTAAATTGTGTCGCATAGGTTTCATTTGTACTTATAACTTTGTAACGTAACTTTTGGATGAACAATTCTTGTAAACTAGGGAACACTCTTTACTTTTGCAATGAATGCGACATATTTTGGTCAAACGTTATTTTAAAGACTTATGACCACGTAACGGGACCTAAGTAGTCGGCGTCGTCAAATGACAATTTTGTCGGGTCGCTACAGATGGTATCAGAGCGTTGGTTGTAGGGATTTAGAGTTCATTGGTGTCAACCCCGAGTCATAGGGTACATTAGTGAGTCTAGACTACAACCGGCATATAGACTTGGAGTAGGAATTACTTGACTACTTGTGCATTTATACTCGATCTCTTCTATTCACATCTAACTCTTATTCTACCTTAATCTCACGTGGTTGATTTGATTGACACGCCACCTTGACTATCTGAAATAATGTCGAATGCACATATGAATCAGGGTAATATAATTTCCAGGATTATATTACGGTGACTCACATGAACATTCCGACATTATGACATAAAGAATTTAAGGCGAGTCAAGGAAAAATTTCCTCTTTATCTTGATTTCCATATCACGATTAGTATTATTGATAATACTAAACAACGGTATTCTTGTGTCATGAAGGAACAATGGCTCACCAAGGTCAACCCAATACTCCTTCCGAAACTCTCGAACAAGCTCTTCATCGAATGATAACCACCGCCGTGGGTGCGGCCGTGGCCGATCACTTTTCCAATAACAATAATCATGGAGCTGGCAATTCAAACGAGGGGTGCTCCTACAAGAACTTCATGGGGTGCAAACCTCCCACTTTCCATGGAACCGAGGGACCGGTTGCTCTCACCAGATGGTTTGAACAAACGGAAGCCGTTTTTAACATAAGTGGTTTTCGGGACCAAGATAAGATCAAGTTTTCCACCCTCACTCTCACCGGTATTGCTTTCTCATGGTGGAACACGTATGTACAATCGGTGGGTATCGATGAAGCCCACGCACTCTCTTGGACCGAATTAAGAGAAAGAATGATCACCGAATACTTTCCGCGCGACGAAACTCGAAGGCTCGAACAGGGGCTAAGAAATTTACAAACGGTCCGGAATGACCTCGAAGCTTATAATCAACGGTTTGCTGAACTAGTCTTAATGTGTCCAAACCTCATGACTCTCGAGTCCCTAAGAGTTGAACTTTACATGGATGGCCTTCCGAAGAGCATTCAACACAGGGTAATGTCATCCAAACCCACCAACCTACAAGAGGCTTTAACGATGGCTCGCCAATCTATAGAAACGGTGGATGAAATTGAAGCACCGGCACCAACGGCCGAGGACCAACCGGGTAACAACAAAAGAAAATGGGAAGCCTCTCAATCCAGCAACTACAACAGCAACAACTTTGCCAAGGAACTTTTCATCTCCGTCGGTAAGAAAAGTTATGCTGGAACTCGACCTTTTTGCAACAAATGCCACAAGCATCACTTTGGTGAATGTGGCAAGCTAATTTGCCACCGGTGCCAGGGAAGTGGTCATATTGCCAAATATTGTGGAAGTACCGCCCCCGTCAGTCAAAAGGGACCCAACACACAAAAGCCAGGTGTTTGTTTCGAATGTGGCCAACCGGGTCATTTTAGGAATGCATGTCCAACGAAGAAAGCCAACCCCAACACACGCGGCCGAACTTCCAACATTAGCACCGAGGATGCTCGAGACGACATGAACTAGTCACGGGTACGTTTCTTCTTAACAACTCCTATACTTCATGTTTATTCGATTCGGATGTCGATAAATGTTTTGTATCCAAGGCTTTGGAGCCTACTATTTGCACTCCACCACCCCCCTAGATATTACTTAGGCCATTCAAGTGACCAACGGAAAACTATTGCGTACCGACAAATTTATCGGAGAGTGTACGTCAAACTTATTGGGTAGGTAATTTGAACTTTGATTTGACATCTATAGAACTAGGGAACCTAAAACCTATACGTTAGGAAGGGAATGTTTTCCCCACATATATGTGATTTTAGTGAACTAAATAATTTCCGTTTAAGAACCGATATCCTCTTCCCCGTATCAACAACCTCTTGAACCGTTACACGGATCTCGCGTATATTCTAAAATCGACCTTCATTCTGGTTATCATCAATTGAGGGTTAAGGTAGAAGATGTCTCCTAAACCGCTTTCCGAACTCGCTACGATAGTTATAAATTTCTTTTAGTGCCGTTCAGTTTATCTAAGGCTCCGCCCGTATTCATAGACCTCCGGAACCGCGTATGCAAACTTATCTAGACAAATCCGTTACCGTACTTATAATTTTAAGCTATTCAAGCGGAAAGGAAAAACGAACAACGTCTCCGTCTTACGCTCGAACTCTTGAGAAAAGAGCAACTCTATGCCGAATTCTCCAAGTAAGAATTTTGGTTAAACGAAGTCCAAATTCTAAACCATATTGTTAGTGGTCAAGGTATTACAGTAGATCTCGCAAAAAAAAAAAAAAAAAAAAAAAAAAAAAATTTGAATTAATTAATTTATTTTGGAGAAACCCTCACGACTCCGACTTGTATTCATAAAATTTTGGATCTCGCGATTATTACCAAAGATTAATTTCCGATTTTTTCCGTATCGCTCGTCCTCTAACCTCGTTAAAGTACTAAGGAAAAAAAAAAATTAAACATTTTCCGTGTCCGGACTTTGAACGTGATTTTTCACACCAACCTTACTAGATAAATTCGCGTGGCACAAAATGGAACTCAAATATAGAAATACTTCTACGTGAACGCCTGAAAGGCAACCCTTCTCGACTCGAAATCAAGGAAGCTGAAATTCGTTATTTTACACGGAGAATTTGAATACTTATTTATGGATCCGATCAATCTTCTCGTCATTGCGTACCACGATACATAGCTCTGCTATTTCACTATTACCGTCTGATATTACTGAGACCAAAGATAACACACAATCCAAGGATACCCCTTTCTTCTTTGACTTAACGTCCTTGTGCTTCTGTTATACGGCCAACTACTACTCAACCCCGAGCTATACAACTACGTGTACTATCTCGTTTCCCACCAAGTCTCAACATTTGGCCACTAGATGCGCGATATGGCTACCTCAAAATGTGAACTCATCCTATTCTAAGTTCTCATTTCACTCCTATCTTTTCGCTCGTACTTCCGTATACGGAAACCTTTTTATATAATTTCTCAATGGAGAGAGAGACTCTTCACGTGTTACTAGTATTCGCCACGAGGGTGACTAGCCCTTACGAACATTTTTCAGTAGCCGACAAGAAACCTGTTCCAACAAACGCTTTCGAACCCTAACTAACTTGTCCAAGCATATCTTAAGAAATTATATTCCAACACAGTGTATCATTGTCAATTATCCCGGATCGAAAATACTCGTTACACATCTTGTTTACAAGAAGCCTTTGGAACACGTTTAGACGTGAGTACTGCGTATCTTCCACAAACAGACGAGCTAAGCAAACGAACAATTTACATCTTGGAAAGACATGTTACAAACTTGTATTGTCGCCTTTAGTTGATCCCTCTTACAACAGTAGTTACCACTCGCGTGTTAACGCGCACTTTTCGAAACTTTATATAACCACAAATGTTGTTCTCCTATTCGTTGGACCGAAGTAGGTGACAAGAAAATCATCAGATCCGAAATCATTCAAGAAACAACCTTTGAGATAGTTCAAGTCCGAGAAGGGCTCAAGACGGCCCGTGGTCGCCAAAGGAGTTATACCAATGTTAGATGAAAATCTCTCAAATTTAAAGTCAGTAACCGTGTAATATTGAAAACCACACCTTGGAAAGGTGTAATCCGTTTCGGGAAATCGAGGAAATTTATATCCGCAATATTGATCCTTTTGAAATCTTGGGGCGTCTTGGAACCGCTTCCTACCGTTTAGAACCTCCGACTCAATTAAGTTTCCGTTTACCTTACGTTCCATGTAACAAACTTAGATACGTGTCCTGCGGAACAGGAACGTGCTATCCTTCTAGATAAACTTACTATTGATGACAACTCCTCTTCGTAGAAAGACCGGTTGAAATTGTGGATCGTAAAACCAAGCCTTAATACAACATAAAACCCCGACTGTCCAAATTCGTGGGAATGCCCAAGGACGTATCTTCACTTATTCATAGCATTGACAATGCAAGGTCTCAAGGAAGAGACATCGACTATTACTTCCAACTAAATTTCGGGACGAAATTTCTTTTAAGGTGTGGGTAATGTAACATCCCGCATTTTTCCGTTAAATTATTTTAACGCCCGTCTTTTTTTTTTTAAAAATATCCTTCGTAACTAAATTCGTATCCTCCGTTAGCTAACATTCTTAATATTTTTCCGTTATTGGATTTTAACATCCTCCGTTAATACGCGTTTTAAAATATTCCGTTTAGGTAATTCCCGCACCCGACTACAAAATCGAGGGACTAAAATTGACACGGGGCAAACTAGTTGACTAGGTCAACTAGTCCACCCCAATCACCACCATTCAACCATCCCCCTCTTTCTCTCTAGCAAGAACACACACACATTTACCAAATTCATTCAATCATCATCTAAATTCGATCTAGGAGGCTTACAACAAAATAAATTACATATTCGTGATCCTCTCTTCATCCTCTTCATTTTGGTACCAACTTCATCTCGTTTGGGTAACATTTCTAAAACTCTAGATTTCTCTAAATTCGTTTTTTTGACTTGAAATGGTGTTAGTTAGTGTCTATGGCTCATTGTGATGTCGTGTATATGATTATTATGCTCGATCTCGTTGTTTTAGTGTAACTAGCATGAACTTGAATTTTGGTGTGTTGTTCTTGAATTTTGGATGATCATATGTTGTTAGATGTTAAAAGTTCATGTTCTAATTGTGTTCCTAGTATCACTAGCTTCAATTTGATGTGTAGGTTGCATGAGAAAACTCCATAAACTTGATTAGTGATTTTTGGTGAATTTGGGTTAGGGTTTGATAAGCTTGAAATGAATAGATGATACATTGAATGCCATGAATTATTGTTAGTAAGTAGTTAGTTGTATTGTATGCTCGATTACCTACAAAACGGCGTGTAGTATGTATGCATTAAATGCCCGAATCATAAATGTGCACTTATCAAATTCGAGTATTGAATGTGTGCATTAATCGATCATTTATTTTGGAAAGCCGATTGTTACAATTAATGTTTTTGGTTGGTGAAATATACTTAGTTGTGTTCTTTGTCAAATTACCTTTCCAACGATATATGGTGCGAGTTCTAAGAGTTAGCGGTTTGTAATTTATGCTTGAAAGAGTTTTGATTTGGGACTTGAACAATTGAGACTGACCAGGTACCAGCGCACGGCCAATGCCGCGGCGCGGCCAGCTTATGTCGCGGCGCGACATAAGCCGTGGTCAGGTTCTGACCACCATGTCCAAATTACGAAAAATGTTTGGCATACTATGGACCTCCGATTCACATGAAACTTGTTCTAACATGCTCATATATGATTAAAAACCTCAGAAAAATAGTTCTGGACCCGACCCGAATGTGTTGACTTTTTTGTTGACTTTGACCCGACCTAAGTTGACTTTTAATCAAACTTAACCAAATATTTGTGCAATCGTTCTAACATGTTTTTATACTTGTACCTTGCATGAAACATGACAATTTGATTCACATGCTATTATGATCGAGTCTTAACGAGCCATAGAACTAATTGAACATCTTTGACCTATCGTGTTTACCGTTATTGATACAACCTATTGTTTAGGTCAAGACTAGCATTGTTCTTTGCACACGTTTACTTGTTAAAGTACTTTACTACTCGTGCACTCAAGGTGAGATCATAGTCCCACTTTTACTCTTTTGAACTTACATTTGGGATGAGAAAACATAAACATTTCTTTACTAAGTGAACACAAGTACAGGAAAACAAACATTCTACATACGAGTTTAGAACAAAATCCTCAATTCGATTATCATTAGTTACACTTGCCGGGTGTAAGCGAGAACTTATGTTGTATGGATCCATATGGGTTTGACAAACCCTCATTCAAACGGTTCGCTACCGTTTACGAATGAAATATATTTTCGAGAAACAGTGTATGTTCTAGCACTAAGTGATGGGGTTCAATGGGAGAAATGTTAAGCATTGATAATTGGGTGCTCGTGAAACAACTTTTGGAATGGTTAACTATTAATTCGATGTTGCAAATCTTGTGGTTCAATCTACTTATTTACTCACTTACTTACTTAAACCTATGATTTCACCAACGTTTTCGTTGACAGATTTCTATGTTTTTCTCAGGTCTTTGAACGATATGTGTTACATGCTTCCGCTCATTATTTTAATACTTGCTTTGGATGTCGAGTATTTATGCATACATGGAGCATCTTTTGGCTACTTTTAAATTGTGTCGCATAGGTTTCATTTGTACTTATAACTTTGTAACGTAACTTTTGGATGAACAATTCTTGTAAACTAGGGAACACTCTTTACTTTTGCAATGAATGCGACATATTTTGGTCAAACGTTATTTTAAAGACTTATGACCACGTAACGGGACCTAAGTAGTCGGCGCCGTCAAATGACAATTTTGTCGGGTCGCTACAGTATTTGCAGTTGGAATGGCGTGGTAATGTGTATAATGATTGGGTTGCTTTCTTTGGTATCCATGAAATAGTTTACCGGGAGTTGGTTATTGAGTTTTACGCTACATATGTGATGAACCTTCACCCTGAAAATGTTGATGATCCAACGTTTATGACTTTTCGATTAGGTGGGGTTAACCGCTCTATGTCATTATTTCAATTGGCTATTTGTTTGGGAATTTATACCGATGAAGAACGCACACGAGTTAGTTTTCGAGATTATCTTTGGAGTGCTGAAAGGGTAATTGATATGATTGATCCTCGTGAATTTGATGCAGCTAGAGTTTGGGGGGATATTGCTTCTGATTCTGAATGGAGCCCGAGTAACTGTCCTTGTGTTAACATCATGGATCTCGCTCTTCGTGCAATTCAACGAATGGTTGCGCATACTATTACACATAGAAGAAGTGGGAACGAGAAGGTCTCTTTACCGGACCTTTGGTATGTGAACCAATTCCGAACCAGGACACCTACTTCGGTTGCTTATGGAGTGGCTTATTTTCTTAAACATCAGGGTAGTGGACTTTGTTCTGGGGGAAGTCCGATTCGAGGTGGTCATTTTATCACGAGGATTGCATCGGTTTTTGAGATTGATAGATCGGATATGGAGCGAATTATTACTGAGGCGGTTGTGTTAGGAGAAAATGTTTTTTCGAGGAGCAAGAGTGATATCTATTGAGCACGGTCAGGTTATTCCGTATAGGGTTTGTCGTCGCCGTCCCCGAGATGCGCAAGGGGCACAGGAGGAGGATGAAGAGATGGCCGAGGGTGGTCAAGATGCAGGTCATGGTGTCGGGGGTCAGCGGTTTACCAACCGAGATTTGATGGAATAGATGCGTACTATGCAGCTTTATAATGAGGAAACCCGAGCACGCTCGAAAAGTTAGATTGCATATGGCATTAGTGAGGTTACGTATCATCACGATTGGCATCGACACAACATGGTGCTTGTTTCTCCTAATACCATCTTTACTCCTTATGGCACTCGTGTTCCATGGACTCCGGAGTCGACAGGTCCTTATCGGGTTTATGATTGCACAGCAGCTCAGGAAGTTTGGGAGGATATGGTCAGACGAAGAGGAGCAGGTTCTAGTTCTCAGTATGATGAAGGAAACCAGGGAGGTCAGTCAAGTGGTGGAGGTCCTTATGGTGGGCAGTATGATGGCTCTTATGGAGGGTATAACCCTTGGTGATTGGATGCGGTGGTGGCAAGCAAAACAAACACTTTTTAATTTTGTTTATTTGTTTTAATTTTGGATGACTGTAATCTTAATTAGGATGATGGTAGTTGTTAGTGTTTAAACTTAATACTTTGGATTTTAAATGGGGCATTTCGGTACCGTGGTGGTACCACCCCATTAGTTATAGTATGTATGTTTTCGTTTCAGGTTCCACGGTGGTTGTGCTTTATTATTTTTCAAAGTCTGGCAGTAAGTTCAGCACCTTACTTGATTATGATGTTTTGGTGATCGAGTGGATGCCGATGTTCTTATGCTGGCAGTAAGTTCAGCGCCATCGTGCACCGTCTTTCCGCGATCCACGAATCTAAAAATCTGGGTTTTTCTTTTCCCTTTTTCACTATTTTGGCCTCTCGAATTTATTTTTGATTTTCTGATTTCATGTAAATGAGGGCATCACATGATCTTAAGTGTGGGGGGAGAGATAAATTCTCGCGGATTTTTGAAATTTTTGCATGTTTTAATTGCCCAGTGGTCAAAAGTTGTGGAGTTTTTAAACTTTTTAAGGTTATAATTGAGATGTTTACCCATGAGAGCACCCGTAGTAATTAGGGATTGACTTGGAATTCTTAGTTTTGGCCGGTGAGGTTTATTAGTTTTAGTGATATGTTAATTATGAATAGACCTTTTTGACCATGACTTAGGAATTTTGAGTATATAAATGCTTGAGGAAAGACAATTGATGAAAGGTGAAAGTTCAAAAGGGATAAATGTTGGATAAATTTGGTTAAAAATGTTAAAAATTTAATCTTATTTTATCTAGTTTGGTATTTGTTTCAAAGATGACAATGCAACTTATTTGTGTCAAGAAATGAAGAATAACGGTATTTAGGGCTTTAGGGTAAAATGCGAGAAAAATGGTTAAATTAGAGATTAGGATATAAATGGCTTCGTATTTTGTGTTTATGGCTTTTTGATTCTCTTAAAGAAGTGTTATGCTTATAAGTGCTAGGTATGTAAGCTTGAAGAGGAAAAATCACAAATCTCTGACTCCAATGGACCCTTTAAGGGGTGGCTATTACCGACTATGGTGTGAATGGTATTGCTTTATGTCATGAGTTAAAGACTTCATACAACAAATCATTCATCATCATCGATCACATCATTATCCATCCGCTACATCATACATTGCGGGTTCTACAAAGTCACAAATTAAAGACGAGGAAGACATTCAAAGAGAGTACAATTCAAAAAAAAAAAAAAATGCTTATGAGATCCGAGCTTAAGTAGTAGTTTCTAAGACTCGAGCCGATAGATCCTTTGGGGTGCTAGATCACCTAACCACCTAAGACCTTTTTCCGGTTTGGGATCGATTGGTTGAAGGTTCGCTACACGGGTCAAGGACGTTACTATCTCAAGGCAAGGTGATCATCTTTAGGTACTCGTCTCATACTTATGCAGCAGTGATCATCTTTGGCGCATGATGTGAGAAATATATAGTAAGACTAGACCTTGGGAAGAGTTACCTTTGCGGGGTACTTTGGATAAGAGAGATGTGACCAGTATGTGGATAGCTTGCATATTTAGAAATTATCAGCATGAAATGGAATCAAGAGAGTTAAAAAAGTTAAACGGATTTCCCTACATAAACACAGGTATGAATCTATTTATAACTGGATCTTTGATTAAGTTGTGAAGTATTGGTATTTGCAATAGCGCCTTAAATATTGTTAGTAGGCTATCTTGATGCGAATAAGGGTCATGTTACAAATACTAAACCTTATAACATAAGATTGTTTTTTATCATTTGTAATTATTTTACACCAATTGTATTTGAATGTTTATTGGTGATTAGTTATTGAGGTTGGAAAGTAGGTCTTAAGGGTTGATTGATGCAAAGAAAAGAAGGATATTGAAAGCCTAGTAATGTGATTTTTAGGGAAAGTTAAGTGAAAAGAGCTTAGGCTTTGAGATGAAAGGTTTGTGTTAAGAAGTAAAGTTGTGGAAATTTTTGAAGTTTGAGTTATCAACCCAAATTGTCTTTTACATCTCAATTCATGACCTAGAAAGGATGTTTTATGAAAATTTGTTTGCAATAAGGGCCACTTAGGATTTTTATTTTGAAAAGTGTTTGAATGAAAATGGGGGGAGAAAGGGGGGTGCGTTTGATGGTTTGTATGTTGTTTTGTAAGTGACAGGAATGTGAGGAAATAAGCTTATTCGTGAAAAGATGAAGAGTACGAGAGCTTGTGGAGGATTGAATTGAAGGCTTGAATATTGCGGAATTTTGTTGAAGATTATACGTACAGTTATTGTTTCAAGATTGACTTGCTTGAGGACAAGCAAGGTTCAAGTATGGGGGATTTTGATAACGCCATTTTCATTCATATATTTTGAGCGTTATCTTGGTCAATTTGTTGATATTTTAAAGACTTTGATGGAGATATCGAGTTATTTGAGCTTAATATGAAGAAAGTGTCAAGTTATGGTACGTTGGCTCATTAACGATGATTTTTATTGAAGATATAGCCAAAACGGAGTTAGAGTTGAAGATAAATGAAATGTCCCGTTCTTATTGATTAAAAACGTTCCATATTAATTGATTTCGTTGCGAGGTTTTGACCTCTATATGAGACGTTTTTCAAAGACTACATTCATTTTTAAAACAAACCATAACCTTTATTTCATAAATAAAGGTTTAAAAAGCTTTACGTAGATTATCAAATAATGATAATCTAAAATATCATGTTTACACACGACCATTACATAATGGTTTACAATACAAATATGTTACATCGAAATCAGTTTCTTGAATGCAGTTTTTACACAATATCATACAAACATGGACTCCAAATCTTGTCTTTATTTTAGTATGCAACAGCGGAAGCTCTTAATATTCACCTGAGAATAAACATGCTTTAAACGTCAACAAAAATGTTGGTGAGTTATAGGTTTAACCTATATATATCAAATCGTAACAATAGACCACAAGATTTCATATTTCAATACACATCCCATACATAGAGATAAAAATCATTCATATGGTGAACACCTGGTAACCGACATTAACAAGATGCATATATAAGAATATCCCCATCATTCCGGGACACCCTTCGGATATGATATAAATTTCGAAGTACTAAAGCATCCGGTACTTTGGATGGGGTTTGTTAGGCCCAATAGATCTATCTTTAGGATTCACGTCAATTAGGGTGTCTGTTCCCTAATTCTTAAATTACCAGACTTAATAAAAAGGGGCATATTCGATTTCGATAATTCAACCATAGAATGTAGTTTCACGTACTTGTGTCTATTTTGTAAATCATTTATAAAACCTGCATGTATTCTCATCCCAGAAATATTAGATTTTAAAAGTGAGACTATAACTCACTTTCACAGATTTTTACTTCGTCGGGAAGTAAGACTTGGCCACTGGTTGATTCACGAACCTTAAGTTCCTTGGATAAACCTACTGGAAAAGAGAAAAATGGATCTAGCTTCAACGGATCCTTGGATGGCTCGAAGTTCTTGTATTAGAATGATAACCTACTGTAAGAAACAAAGATTTCTTGAGGTTGGATGATCACCTTACAAGATTGGAAGTGAGCTAGCAAACTTGAAAGTATTCTTGATTTTATGTAACTAGAACTTTTGGAATTTATGAAGAACACTTAGAACTTGAAGATAGAACTTGAGAGAGATCAATTAGATGAAGAAAATTGAAGAATGAAAGTGTTTGTATGTGTTTTTGGTCGTTGGTGTATGGATTAGATATAAAGGATATGTAATTTTGTTTTCATGTAAATAAGTCATGAATGATTACTCATATTTTTGTAATTTTATGAGATATTTCATGCTAGTTGCCAAATGATGGTTCCCACATGTGTTAGGTGACTCACATGGGCTGCTAAGAGCTGATCATTGGAGTGTATATACCAATAGTACATACATCTAAAAGCTGTGTATTGTACGAGTACGAATACGGGTGCATACGAGTAGAATTGTTGATGAAACTGAACGAGGATGTAATTGTAAGCATTTTTGTTAAGTAGAAGTATTTTGATAAGTGTCTTGAAGTCTTTCAAAAGTGTATGAATACATATTAAAACACTACATGTATATACATTTTAACTGAGTCGTTAAGTCATCGTTAGTCGTTACATGTAAATGTTGTTTTGAAACCTTTAGGTTAACGATCTTGTTAAATGTTGTTAACCCAATGTTTATAATATCAAAAGAGATTTTAAATTATTATATTATCATGATATTATGATGTACGAATATCTCTTAATATGATATATATACATTAAATGTCGTTACAATGATAATCGTTACATATATGTCTCGTTTCGAAATCATTAAGTTAGTAGTCTTATTTTTACATATGTATTTCATTGTTAATACACTTAATAATATATTTACTTATCATTTAACATAATTAACCAAGTGTATCAATATCTTAATATGATTCATATGTACCTAGTAAGACGTTGTTATAACGATAATCGTTATATATATCGTTTTCGAGTTTCTTAAATTAATAGTCTCATTTTTATGTATATAACTCATTGTTAAAATACCTAATGAGATACATACTTATAATAAAAACATGTTAACTATATATATAACCATATATATGTCATTGTATAGTTTTTACAAGTTTTAACGTTCGTGAATCACCGGTCAACTTGGGTGGTCAATTGTCTATATGAAACATATTTCAATTAATCAAGTCTTAACAAGTTTGATTGCTTAACATGTTGGAAACATTTAATCATGTAAATATCAATCTAAATTAATATATATAAACATGGAAAAGTTTGGGTCACTACAGTACCTACCCGTTAAATAAATTTCGTCCCGAAATTTTAAGCTGTTGAAGGTGTTGACGAATCTTCTGGAAATAGATGCGGGTATTTCTTCTTCATCTGATCTTCACGCTCCCAGGTGAACTCGGGTCCTCTACGAGCATTCCATCGAACCTTAACAATTGGTATCTTGTTTTGCTTAAGTCTTCTAACCTCACGATCCATTATTTCGACGGGTTCTTCGATGAATTGAAGTTTTTCGTTGATTTGGATTTCATCTAACGGAATAGTGAGATCTTCTTTAGCAAAACATTTCTTCAAATTCGAGACGTGGAAAGTGTTGTGTACAGCCGCGAGTTGTTGAGGTAACTCAAGTCGGTAAGCTACTGGTCCGACACGATCAATAATCTTGAATGGTCCAATATACCTTGGATTTAATTTCCCTCGATTACCAAATCGAACAACGCCTTTCCAAGGTGCAACTTTAAGCATGACCATCTCTCCAATTTCAAATTCTATATCTTTTCTTTTAATGTCAGCGTAGCTCTTTTGTCGACTTTGGACGGTTTTCAACCGTTGTTGAATTTGGATGATCTTCTCGGTAGTTTCTTGTATAATCTCCGGACCCGTAATCTGTCTATCCCCCACTTCACTCCAACAAATCGGAGACCTGCACTTTCTACCATAAAGTGCTTCAAACGGCGCCATCTCAATGCTTGAATGGTAGCTGTTGTTGTAGGAAAATTCTGCTAATGGTAGATGTCGATCCCAACTGTTTCCGAAATCAATAACACATGCTCGTAGCATGTCTTCAAGCGTTTGTATCGTCCTTTCGCTTTGCCCATCAGTTTGTGGATGATAGGCAGTACTCATGTCTAGACGAGTTCCTAATGCTTGCTGTAATGTCTGCCAGAATCTTGAAATAAATCTGCCATCCCTATCAGAGATAATAGAGATTGGTATTCCATGTCTGGAGACGACTTCCTTCAAATACAGTCGTGCTAACTTCTCCATCTTGTCATCTTCTCTTATTGGCAGGAAATGTGCTGATTTGGTGAGACGATCAACTATTACCCAAATAGTATCAAAACCACTTGCAGTCCTTGGCAATTTAGTGATGAAATCCATGGTAATGTTTTCCCATTTCCATTCCGGGATTTCGGGTTGTTGAAGTAGACCTGATGGTTTCTGATGCTCAGCTTTGACCTTAGAACACGTCAAACATTCTCCTACGTATTTAGCAACATCGGCTTTCATACCCGGCCACCAAAAATATATCCTGAGATCCTTGTACATCTTCCCCGTTCCAGGATGTATTGAGTATCTGGTTTTATGAGCTTCTCTAAGTACCATTTCTCTCATATCTCCAAATTTTGGTACCCAAATCCTTTCAGCCCTATACCGGGTTCCGTCTTCCCGAATATTAAGATGTTTCTCCGATCCTTTGGGTATTTCATCCTTTAAATTTCCCTCTTTTAAAACTCCTTGTTGCGCCTCCTTTATTTGAGTAGTAAGGTTATTATGAATCATTATATTCATAGATTTTACTCGAATGGGTTCTCTGTCCTTCCTGCTCAAGGCATCGGCTACCACATTTGCCTTCCCCGGGTGGTAACGAATCTCAAAGTCGTAATCATTCAATAATTCAATCCACCTACGCTGCCTCATATTTAGTTGTTTCTGATTAAATATGTGTTGAAGACTTTTGTGGTCGGTATATATAATACTTTTGACCCCATATAAGTAGTGCCTCCAAGTCTTTAATGCAAAAACAACCGCGCCTAATTCCAAATCATGCGTCGTATAATTTTGTTCGTGAATCTTCAATTGTCTAGACGCATAAGCAATCACCTTCGTTCGTTGCATTAATACACAACTGAGACCTTGCTTTGATGCGTCACAATAAATCACAAAATCATCATTCCCTTCAGGCAATGACAATATAGGTGCTGTAGTTAGCTTTTTCTTCAATAACTGAAACGCTTTCTCTTGTTCATCATTCCATTCAAATTTCTTCCCTTTATGCGTTAATGCAGTCAAGGGTTTTGCTATTCTGGAAAAGTCTTGGATGAATCTTCTGTAGTAACCAGCTAGTCCTAAAAATTGGCGTATGTGTTTCGGAGTTTTCGGGGTTTCCCACTTTTCAACAGTTTCTATCTTTGCCGGATCCACCTTAATACCTTCTTTGTTCACTATGTGACCGAGGAATTGAACTTCTTCCAACCAAAATGCACACTTTGAAAACTTAGCGTACAATTCTTCCTTCCTCAATACTTCTAACACCTTTCTCAAATGTTCACCGTGTTCTTGGTCATTCTTTGAGTAAATAAGTATGTCATCAATGAAAACAATGACAAACTTGTCAAGGTATGGTCCACACACTCGGTTCATAAGGTCCATGAACACAGCTGGTGCATTAGTTAAATCAAACGGCATGACCATAAACTCGTAATGACCGTAACGTGTTCTGAAAGCAGTCTTTGGAATATCATCTTCTTTCACCCGCATTTGATGATACCCGGAACGTAAGTCAATCTTTGAATAAATAGACGAGCTTTGTAGTTGATCAAATAAGTCATCAATTCTCGGTAGTGGGTAGCGGTTCTTGATGGTAAGTTTGTTCAACTCTCGGTAGTCGATACACAACCTGAATGTACCATCTTTCTTCTTGACAAACAAAACAGGAGCTACCCACGGTGATGTGCTTGGTCGAATGAAACCACGCTCTAAAATTTCTTGTAATTGGCTTTGCAGTTCTTTCATCTCGCTGGGTGCGAGTCTGTAAGGTGCACGAGCTATTGGTGCAGCTCCTGGTACAAGATCTATTTGAAATTCAACGGATCGATGTGGGGGTAATCCCGGTAATTCTTTCGAAAATACATCGGGAAATTATTTTGCGACGGGAACATCATTGATGCTCTTTTCTTCAGTTTGTACTTTCTCGACGTGTGCTAGAACAGCATAGCAACCTTTTCTTATTAGTTTTTGTGCCTTCAAATTACTAATAAGATGTGGCTTCGTGTTGCCCTTTTCTCCGTACACCATTAAGGGTTTTCCTTTTTCTCGTATAATGCGAATTGCATTTTTGTAATAGACGATCTCTGCTTTCACTTCTTTCAACCAGTCCATATCGATTATCACATCAAAACTCCCTAACTCTACTGGTATCAAGTCAATCTTAAATGTTTCGATAACCAGTTTAATTTCTCGATTCCGACATATATTATCTGCTGAAATTAATTTACCATTTGCTAATTCGAGTAAAAATTTACTATCCAAAGGCATCAATGGACAACTTAATTTAGTACAAAAATCTCTACTCATATAGCTTCTATCCGCACCCGAATCAAATAAAACGTAAGCAGATTTATTGTCAATAAGAAACGTACCCGTAACAAGCTCCGGGTCTTCCTGTGCCTCTGCCGCATTTATATTGAAAACTCTTCCGCGGCCTTGTCCATTCGTGTTCTCCTGGTTCGGGCAATTTCTAATAATGTGGCCCGGTTTTCCACATTTATAACAAACTACATTGGCATAACTTGCTCCGACACTACTTGCTCCGCCATTACTCGTTCCGACACCATTTGTTCCTTTCGTTCTATTAACCCCTGGTCCGTAGACCTCACACTTCGTCGTGCTATGACCATTTCTTTTACACTTGTTGCAAAATTTGGTGCAGAACCCCGAGTGATACTTTTCACACCTTTGGCATAGCTGCTTCTGATTGTCGTTGTTGTTGCGGTTATTATTGTTGTTGGGATGATTATTGTAGTTGTTGTTGTTGTTGTTGTTGGGCCGTTTGTTGTAGTTGCGATTGATGTTGCGATTGTTGGGATAATTGTTGCGATTATTGTTGTAATTGCTGTTGTTGTTGTATTGGTGATTCTTATCACCGTTTTCCTCCCACTTTCTTTTGACTTGCTTCACATTGGCCTCTTCAGCAGTCTGTTCTTTAATTCTTTCTTCAATCTGGTTCACTAGTTTGTGAGCCATTCTACATGCCTGTTGTATAGAGGCGGGCTCGTGTGAACTTATATCTTCTTGGATTCTTTCCGGTAATCCTTTCACAAACGTGTCGATCTTCTCTTCCTCATCTTCGAATGCTCCCGGACACAATAGGCACAATTCTGTGAATCGTCTTTCGTACGTGGTAATATCAAATCCTTGGGTTCGTAACCCTCTAAGTTCTGTCTTGAGCTTATTGACCTCGGTTCTGGGACGGTACTTCTCGTTCATCAAGTGCTTGAATGCTGACCACGGTAGTGCGTACGCATCATCTTGTCCCACTTGCTCTAGATAGGTATTCCACCATGTTAACGCAGAACCTGTGAAGGTATGCGTAGCGTACTTCACTTTGTCCTCTTCAGTACACTTACTTATGGCAAACACCGATTCGACCTTCTCGGTCCACCGTTTCAATCCGATCGGTCCTTCGATTCCATCAAATTCCAAAGGTTTGCAAGCAGTGAATTCTTTGTAGGTGCATCCTACACGATTTCCTGTACTGCCAGATCCAAGGTTATTGTTGGTATGTAGCGCAGCCTGTACTGCGGCTATGTTTGAAGCTAGAAAAGTACGGAATTCCTCTTCATTCATATTCACGGTGTGTCGAGTAGTCGGTGCCATTTCCTTCAAAATAGTCAAATGGAACAAGTTAATCATACAGAATATTAAGAGTAGTTAATAGTATTTCGTAGCATAATATGAACTCATTTATAAAAGCTTTTTCTTCATATTAGCGTTTTATAAGTTTAAATTCGGGTAGTACCTACCCGTTAAGTTCATACTTAGTAGCTAATATACAATTCAACTACTACAATTCTATATGAAAAACTGATTATAATAATATTTTGCGTTCAAACTTTTATACAATATTTTACAAACTTACAATACCGCTTATTTTACATAAAGCATGAAATATAACACACAATAACTTTGATACAAGATAGTTGTGAAGATAATTCTAGCTAGTACACAAGTCGTTCAGCAAAGGCAATAAAGACACGTAATTCATACGTCCAGAAACAAGTCATGCATTCTGGTTTTACTAGGATTACTTCCCATTCTTGGTCTTGTGGAACATAACCGTTATGGCCTTTGATAAGACAGCGTGTTGTAACATCGTCAAAGGGACGAGGGTTACGTAATGTCCAACAGTCCCGTAACAATCTAAAAACCTCATTTCTTACCTCAATTACCGACTCCGTCACTTGTGGGAACGTTTTGTTTAATAGTTGTAGCCCGATGTTCTTGTTCTCACTTTGGTGAGAAGCGAACATTACTAACCCGTAAGCATAACATGCTTCTTTATGTTGCATGTTAGCCACTTTTTCTAAATCACGAAGTCCTATATTCGGATATACTGAGTCAAAATAATTTCTTAACCCGTTGCGTAAAATAGCATTTGGGTTCCCCGCAATATATGCGTCAAAGTAAACACATCGTAACTTATGGGTTTCCCAATGTGATATCCCGCATCTTTCGAACGAAAGCCTTTTATAAACCAAGGCATTCTTGGAACGTTCTTCGAATGTCTTACAAACTGATCTCGCCTTAAATAGTTGTGCCGAGGAATTCTGACCGACTCTAGACAAGATTTCATTAATCATGTCTCCGGGTAGGTCTCTTAAAATATTGGGTTGTCTATCCATTTTGTGTTTTTATACTGTAAAATAGACAAGAGTTAGATTCATAATAAAAAAAATACTTATTAATACAAGCAATTTTTACATATATCATAAAGCATAAGCACACTATATTACTTATATTACACCACACGAATACAACTATCTTATTCCGACTCGCTTGTTTCTTCTTCTTCGGTTTTGGTTCGTTTTGCCAAGTTTCTAGGGATATATGATGTTCCCCTAATACGAGCCGTCGTTATCCACATTGGTTTAGAAAAACCTGGTGGTTTAGAGGTTCCCGGGTCATTGTTACAACTTAAGGACTTCGGGGGTTGACGATACATATAAAGTTCATCGGGGTTGGAATTTGATTTCTCTATTTTTATGCCCTTTCCCTTATTATTTTCTTTTGCCTTTTTAAATTCAGTTGGGGTAATTTCTATAACATCATCGAAATTCTCGTCGGAATCCGATTCATCGGAGAATTGGTAATCCTCCCAATATTTTGCTTCCTTGGTGGAAACACCATTGACCATAATTAACCTTGGTCGGTTGGTTGAGGATTTTCTTTTACTTAACCATTTTATTATTTCCCCCACCGGTTCTATTTCTTCATCCGGTTCCGATTCTTCTTCCGGTTCCGATTCTTCTTCTGTTTCCGACTCTTCTTCCGGTTCCTCTTCGGGAACTTGTGAATCAGTCCACGAATCATTCCAATTTACATTTGACTCTTCATTATTATTAGGTGAGTCAATGGGACTTGTTCTAGAGGTAGACATCTATCACATAATATCAAACGCGTTAAGAGATTAATATATCACATAATATTCACATGTTAAAAATATATAGTTTCCAACAAAATTTGTTAAGCAATCATTTTTCAAGTAAACACGGTCGAAGTCCAGACTCACTAATGCATCCTAACAAACTAGATAAGACACACTAATGCAAAATTCTGGTTCTCTAAGACCAACGCTCGGATACCAACTGAAATGTCCCGTTCTTATTGATTAAAAACGTTCCATATTAATTGATTTCGTTGCGAGGTTTTGACCTCTATATGAGACGTTTTTCAAAGACTACATTCATTTTTAAAACAAACCATAACCTTTATTTCATAAATAAAGGTTTAAAAAGCTTTACGTAGATTATCAAATAATGATAATCTAAAATATCATGTTTACACACGACCATTACATAACGGTTTACAATACAAATATGTTACATCGAAATCAGTTTCTTGAATGCAGTTTTTACACAATATCTTACAAACATGGACTCCAAATCTTGTCCTTATTTTAGTATGCAACAGCGGAAGCTCTTAATATTCACCTGAGAATAAACATGCTTTAAACGTCAACAAAAATGTTGGTGAGTTATAGGTTTAACCTATATATATCAAATCGTAATAATAGACCACAAGATTTCATATTTCAATACACATCCCATACATAGAGATAAAAATCATTCATATGGTGAACACCTGGTAACCGACATTAACAAGATGCATATATAAGAATATCCCCATCATTCCGGGACACCCTTCGGATATGATATAAATTTCGAAGTACTAAAGCATCCGGTACTTTGGATGGGGTTTGTTAGGCCCAATAGATCTATCTTTAGGATTCGCGTCAATTAGGGTGTCTGTTCCCTAATTCTTAAATTACCAGACTTAATAAAAAGGGGCATATTCGATTTCGATAATTCAACCATAGAATGTAGTTTCACGTACTTGTGTCTATTTTGTAAATCATTTATAAAACCTGCATGTATTCTCATCCCAGAAATATTAGATTTTAAAAGTGAGACTATAACTCACTTTCACATATTTTTACTTCGTCGGGAAGTAAGACTTGGCCACTGGTTGATTCACGAACCTTAAGTTCCTTGGATAAACCTACTGGAAAAGAGAAAAATGGATCTAGCTTCAACGGATCCTTGGATGGCTCGAAGTTCTTGTATTAGAATGATAACCTACTGTAAGAAACAAAGATTTCTTGAGGTTGGATGATCACCTTACAAGATTGGAAGTGAGCTAGCAAACTTGAAAGTATTCTTGATTTTATGTAACTAGAACTTTTGGAATTTATGAAGAACACTTAGAACTTGAAGATAGAACTTAAGAGAGATCAATTAGATGAAGAAAATTGAAGATTGAAAGTGTTTGTAGGTGTTTTTGGTCATTGGTGTATGGATTAGATATAAAGGATATGTAATTTTGTTTTCATGTAAATAAGTCATGAATGATTACTCATATTTTTGTAATTTTATGAGATATTTCATGCTAGTTGCCAAATGATGGTTCCCACATGTGTTAGGTGACTCACATGGGCTGCTAAGAGCTGATCATTGGAGTGTATATACCAATAGTACATACATCTAAAAGCTGTGTATTGTACGAGTACGAATACGGGTGCATACGAGTAGAATTGTTGATGAAACTGAACGAGGATGTAATTGTAAGCATTTTTGTTAAGTAGAAGTATTTTGATAAGTGTCTTGAAGTCTTTCAAAAGTGTATGAATACATATTAAAACACTACATGTATATACATTTTAACTGAGTCGTTAAGTCATCGTTAGTCGTTACATGTAAATGTTGTTTTGAAACCTTTAGGTTAACGATCTTGTTAAATGTTGTTAACCCAATGTTTATAATATCAAAAGAGATTTTAAATTATTATATTATCATGATATTATGATGTACGAATATCTCTTAATATGATATATATACATTAAATGTCGTTACAATGATAATCGTTACATATATGTCTCGTTTCGAAATCATTAAGTTAGTAGTCTTATTTTTACATATGTATTTCATTGTTAATACACTTAATAATATATTTACTTATCATTTAACATAATTAACCAAGTGTATCAATATCTTAATATGATTCATATGTACCTAGTAAGACGTTGTTATAACGATAATCGTTATATATATCGTTTTCGAGTTTCTTAAATTAATAGTCTCATTTTTATGTATATAACTCATTGTTAAAATACCTAATGAGATACATACTTATAATAAAAACATGTTAACTATATATATAACCATATATATGTCATTGTATAGTTTTTACAAGTTTTAACGAACGTGAATCACCGGTCAACTTGGGTGGTCAATTGTCTATATGAAACATATTTCAATTAAACAAGTCTTAAAAAGTTTGATTGCTTAACATGTTGGAAACATTTAATCATGTAAATATCAATCTCAATTAATATATATAAACATGGAAAAGTTCGGGTCACTACAATAAACGCGTCTCGGGTGAAAAAGTCAGTTTCCATCGCTTCAGGATGATGTTTATCGCGTTTTGGTCATCGTGATACGTGACAAAGTGCATCAGAACACGACATGGAAAAAAGGGTGTTCTGACCATTCTATCGCGTTTAAATCACTACTGTCGCGTCCTGGTTATCGCGTTACGCGATGATGTTGTCGCGGATCGCGATGATGTGTCGCGGAACGCGATCTGAGTCGGTTTCAGCTGTTTTTTCAGATTCTATATATAGACGAATTTTACCCCAATTTAGGGTATGCAGTTTTATTTACCAATTTTCTTCCACAACAACATTAGTTACGAATTTCTTTGTCTTTCTTCATTGTTTTACAAGGGTTTAAGCTACAATATCATTCTTGGTTAGTTTAATCTTTGTATTAACTTTTATTACTTTTATTAATTTGTTCTTCATTCAATTCAATGATTATGTTTAATTTTTCCTCTTATTTATTTGTTCTTTGTTTTACCATGAGTAGCTAAATATTTAGTATTCACTTAGATGCATGAACCTAGGTGATGGATTGCGATCTTTTGGTTAATAACAATTAATTAAAATTACACAAGTTTATGTCTAGCTAAGATCCACTGTTATTAAAGCTTATTGATTATTAGATCATGGAAGTTATTGGTTAACTAACGACAGTTAAATTGATTAATAGCTTTTACTAGATTATTGAACGTGAATAATTTAGGAATACGTGAGATTTTATGAGGGACACCGATAATAAAATTAATCGTATAGTGGTTGAACTTGAAATTAGTTGCAATAATTGTGAGGTTGTAAGGGACACCAAACCAACCTAAGTTAGATTATAATCTTGAGTAATATCATTGTGAATTGGTTAGTAACTCTAGGTTAACGACAGTTATACTTAGGTTATTAGTCTTAAACTGTAGGAATCGACAGATAAATACAGTGTCGCATCATTGTAATTGTTTACTTAACGAGTTTAAACGAGCAATCCTAGCCTAGGGAATTATAGCTAAGTGGATACCTTTGCTTCTTATTGAATTAAGTTTAATTTACTTTCGCGTTTAATCAGTTTTACAACAAAACCCCCTTTTAAATCTTAGAATAATTAATAGTTCAAGTTTTCAATTACCTACTCTCTGTGGAACGAATTGGTCAAATACTTGTTTAATTACTACACGAACTGGTTATAGTTGCCTGTATTGTGTGATAATCGATAGGTATTTAGCTAATAATTTAGAGTACGAAATTACACATCAAACGCTTTTTCGTATAATTTAATATCTTGTACTTTGCGTTTTGCGGCTTGTACTTTTGTAATTTTGAGACGTTTCTCATCAATAAATTGAACCACTTGAATTGTACTTTGTACTTTTTAGCTTTTTGGTCATTTACGTCTTCAAATCGTCGAATCTGTCTTTTGTCTTCACCTTTCATTATTTAAACGATAATTACTTGAAATTAGAACAATTGCAACTAAAAGCTTGTCTTTCTTGAAGGATAATGCTATGAAATATATGTTCGTTTTTAGCATTATCACTGGTCCTCGAGCTCAGTTACCCGAGCACGGAGGATATCCACCTCCCTCGTCAGTTCCTCGACAGAGGGAGAGGTTGGTGGAGCAGGCGGTGCTGATGGTGCAGGTGGTGCCGGTGGTGCAGATGATGCTGGTGGAGCTGGTGGTGCAGACGGTCCAGCACCAGAAGTAGATGCTGTGTAACAGGGAGCCTTACGTATGAATGGATCAGCAGGATACGGCACAAGCCGCTTACGTACGGTAACTCTAACCTTCAGTCCACGTGCGTTAACGAATGACCTACCTCCGTTAACCCCTGGAATAACGGTTCCGTTGAAACGATACCGCTTCTTTGACGGGGTAAAGGGTAGCTGCACGGGTGCCTCCTCAGGGTCCTCGTCAGATTCCTCGTCGCTAGAGTTGCCGGATGATGAGTCGTCAGATGATGAGTTGTCAGAATCATCGGAAGGTGGATGTGCTGGGCCAGTAGTCATCAGTCGGTATCTACCTGGTGGAATCGGCACGACACGTCCATCAGGAAGGTGTCTAGCCCAATGACCATGCTCATTCCGGAAAGGAACATCCCCATATTCCCCCGGAATCACAGCACCACCGGAATGGTGATGTGGCTCCGAGGGTCCTGGGATGAGTGGAGCTGGAATCTCCGGTGGATCCTCATGTCTGTTTGATATGATCACTGGGTCGGGTGTGTGGCTACTGGCTCCAGAGGACGAAGTGCCAGAGTCGCTGGAGGGTGTCGATGACGGGATCTATGTGTCGGCAGCAGTAGTAGGTGAGGTGGCGGATGAGTCTGAGTCGCTCTCCAAAATGATAACAGGTGGAATATTCGACATCTGAACAAGGAAAAATAACTTTTTCCATGTCAGTAAGTCATATAGCAAGCACGTATTAGGCAAAGTAACTACGACAGTCTTGATCATCTATAGCAGTAAGTAGCATGGCAATAACGACAAGTATCATGCAATCGAAAGAAGATAATAGCATGCAGTAGTGAAAGCAAGTAACAGTATACGTCATATAGCAGTAAAAGTAAGCAGCAGCATGCAGCAAGTTCCGCAGAAACAAGTAAACTAGCAAGTTGTAGATTAGTCCTATTAGTGAATCCTACTCTTTCCGATCTAGACTCACTAATGCAACCTAATTCGCTACAACCAATGCTCTGATAGAAAATGTGATGCCCCGTACAAAATCAACATGTACGGATCATCAACAACATGATCATTACAAGGTCAAACACTATATGCTGTTTTAAAATAAGTTTGCATTCATAAAACTGAGTGACGTCTTAACCAACATTAAAAGTTTTACAACCGATAGTGTGCTTCTACGAATAGAAGGCAATAATAATAGTACGTGACCCATTGGTCATTACAAATTCATCATTTCAAAAGTAACATAGTTTGAATGCAAATTAAACGTTTCATGCGAAGACATCTCTAATAAGCGCAGCGGGAGTCTACAAAGCATGACAACTACAGCAGAAGCAACCAAACCTTAAGCACCTGAGAAAAACATTCTTAAAAACGTCAACACAAAGGTTGGTGAGCTATAGTTTAAGTATAACAGTAATGTAAGGTAAGCCACGAGATTTCAGTGTTTCAAAACAGTATGAAAAGTATATGTATAACCGTGGGCACTTGGTAACTAACTTAACGTAAATAACACCCCCTAAAAGTACACTTGGCGAGTGCATAAGTTTACGAAGTATTAAACACCCATTAAATGCTAGCGCTACTAGCCCGAGTGGGGATGTCAAACTCTATGGATCCATATCTAAGATTCGCGTTCACCGGTTCAAAGACCAATGACTAAACGTTACCGAGCTAAGGGGAAAGTTTATGCCGTTGTATAACCCACATATATATGAAGTTTAAGTACTCGTGCCTAGTATGTAAAATATAAAATGCGCATGTATTCTCAATTCCCAAAATAGTTAAAGTAAAAAAGGGATGCTATAACTCACAGTGAAAAGTAGTAAAGTTGATTCGGGAAAGTAAGCAAGTAGTTGGTCCGGAAGGTCCTCAACCTAAGTCAAAAGTTACTAAGTTAGTAAATCATTCCCAAAGGTTTAAAAGTATATAAATTAGGTCTTAAGTATCATCATCATTCATCATCAAACAAAAAGTGTAAAGTAAGTTTTATTCAAGAATAGAGTTTGAAATAAAGGCTGACTTCGTTCAGTTGCCACGACCTCTATACAAACTGAAATGAGGTGAGACCAGTGGTCATGGCTCCGTATATGAGTCCCTTAGAGGCTGACCAATTTCCAGAACCAAACTCGTCTTCGTTTTACCGTGGCGACAGTTTAAGTGCGAGTAGGTCAGAAATTTCAGCACAACGTTAAAAGGGTGTAGTGACTTTCGGATGTCCATAAATCCTAAATCGTAACTTGGATTAAGACGATGTCTAAACGGAAAATCATCTACTCGAACCTAAATAGCTCAAAATCAAATTTTCCAGTAGCGCAGGTTACTGATCAGACCCGAAAAACAGTAGGTAAGGTGCTCCGGTGGGTTCTTGGTGCTTGATGCTCATCACGGTTCTCATCCTTGATGCTTATAGCTTCAAGTGTACAACTCGTTGATGTGTTTGCATCATCTTGACCAAGTTTTGACCATCATAACACTAATGTAAGTCTAATATATGTAGCACAACTAGGGATGGCAATGGATATCCGATCCATCGGATATCCATCCGATCCGATCCATTTACATGGATATGTATGATTTAAATGGATGATAAACGGATATAGATATGGATATGGATGGTGTGAAAAATTAGTGGATCGGATATGGATATCAATTTACCATCCACAGATATATCCATTTACCACCCGAAATACATATATATGTATAAATATATACATATTTATTTTAATACATGCATATATATTTACATATCCTTATACATGTAAACTATAAACTATTCAAATATTATCGATAATATAAATTGTGAATATATAACTATATGACTAGTATTAAATGCACATATGTTACATATATTACATAAATTTATTAAAAATACTACGATAATTTCATTACAAAATAAGAATATCTTTATAAAACCTTAACATCCAACGGATATCCATTAACTCGCTTAATCCAACGGATATGGATATGGATGGATGATTCATATTTAAATGGATATGGATTTAAAAAAATTAAATGGATATGGATGTGGATATGAGACCACCCGATCCATATCCGATCCATTGCCATCCCTAAGCACAACTCACTTAAGGGTTGTGAGTAGTTTGATGAACCAAAGTTACATCAAGATCTTAGATTCGACACATACATGAGTTCTAATAGTAATATTAAGCTACAAACTTGAAAGTAAACTAAATAAACAAGATCTTAAGTTGTAGAACTGAGATCTTAGCTAGATCTTAAAGATCCTAGACTAGAAAATCTAGATCTAGTGTTCTTAAGTTAGATCCTAAGTTATAGAACTTGGATCTTCACTTTAATAAAACCATAAGTTATGAAACTTAGATTTTCAACTTGTAAAATGTATATATAAGCTTATAAGCTCTTATTTACAACAAAATTAGAAGACCACAAGTTATATAAACTTAGACCCAACATAAGTATATGAAGTTATAACTAGAAAGTTATACTTCCATGTTCTTGAACTTTTAAAGTTAACTTTAGTTTCAAGAAATATGAGATCAAGTTTAACTAGTAGTACTTGACCAAATTAACAACATCACAACTTTAAATTACTTACAAAAGAAAGAAATAACTAAAGTTACAAGTATTATGTTCATGTTTGTTTCATACTTAAGAAGATTCAAGTCAAGCTTGGATCTTAAAAATTTAAGTCTACAAAACATGAACACAAGTATGATTATAAAGTTTATGAACTTTAAATCTTATGACATTTAAGTGTAGAACCATAAACTAACAAGTTTAGATTCTTGTTCTTGGTTCTTCATCAAACAAAAGATGGAAGTAACCAAGATTACATGAAGATACAAGTTATAGAACTTGATCTTTAACAATAACAAACAACAATAAACTACAACTAGTAAGAATGATGATTAAGATTTCGGTTTTAAGGAAGAAAAAGAAAGGAAATAAAGTCTTGTTACTTACAAGGTTTGAGAGAAAAAGTGAGAGAAATGAAAGTGTAAATATGGAGTGTGTGTAAAATGAAAGAATGCTTGCAAATAAGTAACCAAAAAATGAAATTTGAACTCCCTCCAAGACCACCTATGGCCGACGGTTTTATGGCCACAAAGGGAAAGGTCAAGTGCTACTTTCATGTGTTGGAGAATGGTGTAAGCTTAGAATGGTATTAAAGTTAGATGTATGGGGAAGAGTTTTAGCATGCTTGCACATTTTGTCTTCTAACTAAGCTAATTAATCCTTGCTTTTCCTTAATGATTCATTAGCTTAAAAGATGGGCTTACTAGTCCATTAAGTGTGTAGGGTGGACTTCCAAGTCCATATAATAAAAGCCCAAGTCCAAGTAACCAACAAATAAGTAAAAAGCTCAAGTAATTAACTACTAACATTAGTTAATTAAAAATGATTAATAATAATTAATCATGTACGTAAATAATATTCGAAATATTATTCGTGATAAGTACGTGTGTCACAAAGACAAGTCCGGACATGTAAAGTCAATTACGATAACAAGTAAATGTATAAAAATACATTTATTAAAGCGCAAGTATTAATAATAAATATTAATAATAATAGGTTGGAAAATCCAGGGTAGTTACACTAGCGGTTTAGCCGTTTGTTTATAATATTACGATAGTTGCGTATTGGTCGTATTGCGCACTACAAGGGGTGTTAAGTGGTAAGTTTTATCCGTTAGGATTCGCTTTCATTTCGGTCTTCATCGGTTTGGGTGTTGACTTTATTGTGGCATATGGTTGTTACTAGTGATGGACTTGGTATGGTACGCTAGGAGTTGATATCTCGGTACGAGATTGGTTGAGTTTTCCCGATGTGAGGGATTGAGCGAGTTCTTGTGCTCGGATTTGTGGATTTTAATGAATCGCGGGTTATGATTTAGTTGTTAAGGGTGACTCTTTAGGAAGAATTGCCTAGAGGAGTTAGAAGAATACGTGGCGATCTTGCGTATTCTAAGTGATTGTTATAGACTTCGGATGTTGTGTGTGTTGCACGGCTCGAAATGTGTGCAAGTGTGTATTTAGTTAACGGATTAACCTTCGGGTTAACGAGAAGTGTGGTGGAAGTTGGATTAGAACGTTGTTTGAGAACCATTGAGTGTATATATATTGATTAGTTAAGTGGCTAGGATCACGAGGACGTGATCGAATGTAAGTGGTGTAGTGACCCGAACTTTTCCATGTTTATATATATATATATATTAAATGAAATTGTTATTTACATGATTAAGTGTTTCTAACATGTTAAGCAATCAAACTTGTTAAGACTTGATTAATTGAAATAGGTTTCATATAGACAATTGACCACCCAAGTTGACCGGTGATTCACGAACGTTAAAACTTGTAAAAACTATACGATAACATATATATGGTTATATATATAGTTAACATGATTTTATTATAAGTATGTATCTCATTAGGTATTTTAACAATGAGTTATATACATAAAAATGAGACTATTAATTTAAGAAACTCGAAAACGATATATATAACGATTATCGTTATAACAACGTCTTACTAGGTACATATGAATCATATTAAGATATTGATACACTTGGTTAATTATGTTAAATGATAAGTAAATATATTATTAAGTGTATTAACAATGAAATGCATATGTAAAAATAAGACTACTAACTTAATGATTTCGAAACGAGACATATATGTAACGATTATCGTTGTAACGACATTTAACTGTATATATATCATACTAAGATATATTATATATCATAATATCATGATAATATAACAATTTAACATCTCATTTATTATAATAAACAATGGGTTAACAACATTTAAAAAGATCGTTAACCTAAAGGTTTCAAAACAACATTTACATGTAACGACTAACGATGACTTAACGACTCAGTTAAAATGTATATACTTGTAGTGTTTTAATATGTATTCATACACTTTTGAAAGACTTCAAGACACTTATCAAAATACTTCTACTTAACAAAAATTCTTACAATTACATCCTCGTTCAGTTTCATCAACAATTCTACTCGTATGCACCCGTATTCGTACTCGTACAATACACAGCTTTTAGATGTATGTACTATCAGTATATACACTCCAATGATCAGCTCTTAGCAGCCCATGTGAGTCACCTAACACATGTGGGAACCATCATTTGGCAACTAGCTTGAAATATCTCATAAAATTACAAAAATATGAGTAATCATTCATGACTTATTTACATGAAAACAAAATTACATATCCTTTATATCTAATCCATACACCAACGACCAAAAACACCTACAAACACTTTCATTCTTCAATTTTATTCATCTAATTTATCTCTCCCAAGTTCTATCTTCAAGTTCTAAGTGCTCTTCATAAATTCCAAAAGTTCTAGTTTCATAAAATCAAGAATACTTCCAAGATTGCAAGTTTACTTCCAAGTTTTCTAAATCCATTCCAAGTAATCATCCAAGATCAAGAAACCTTTGTTACTTACAGTAGGTTATCTTTCTAATACAAGGTAATAATCATATTCAAACTTTAATTCAATTTCTATAACTATAACAATCTTATTTCGAGTAGAAATCTTACTTGAAATTGTTTTCGTGTCATAATTCTGCTTCAAGAACTTTCAAGCCATCCAAGGATCCTTTGAAGCTAGATCTATTTTTCTCATTTCCAGTAGGTTTATCCAAGGAACTTGAGGTAGTAATGATGTTCATAACATCATTCAATTCATACATATAAAGCTATCTTATTCGAAGGTTTAAACTTATAATCACTAGAACATAGTTTAGTAAATTCTAAACTTGTTCGCAAATAAAAGTTAATCCTTCTAACTTGACTTTTAAAATCAACTAAACACATGTTATATATCTATATGATATGCTAACTTAATGATTTAAAACCTGAAAACACGAAAAACACCGTAAAACCGGATTTACGCCGTCGTAGTAACACCGCGGGCTGTTTTGGGTTAGTTAATTAAAAACTATGATAAACTTTGATTTAAAAGTTGTTATTCTGGGAAAATGATTTTTATTATGAACATGAAACTTTATCCAAAAATTATGGTTAAACTCAAAGTGGAAGTATGTTTTCTAAAATGGTCATCTAGACGTCGTTCTTTCGACTGAAATGACTAGCTTTACAAAAACGACTTGTAACTTATTTTTCCGACTATAAACCTATACTTTTTCTGTTTAGATTCATAAAATAGAGTTCAATATGAAACCATAGCAATTTTATTCACTCAAAACGGATTTAAAATGAAGAAGTTATGGGTAAAACAAGATTGGATAATTTTTCTCATTTTAGCTACGTGAAAATTGGTAACAAATCTATTCTAACCATAACTTAATCAACTTGTATTGTATATTATGTAATCTTGAGATACCATAGAAACGTATACAATGTTTCGACCTATCATGTCAACACATCTATATATATTTCGGAACAACCATAGACACTCTATATGTGAATGTTGGAGTTAGCTATACAGGGTTGAGGTTGATTCCAAAATATATATAGTTTGAGTTGTGATCAATACTGAGATACGTATACACTGGGTCGTGGATTGATTCAAGATAATATTTATCGATTTATTTCTGTACATCTAACTGTGGACAACTAGTTGTAGTTTACTAACGAGGACAGCTGACTTAATAAACTTAAAACATCAAAATATATTAAAAGTGTTGTAAATATATTTTGAACATACTTTGATATATATGTATATATTTTTATAGGTTCGTGAATCAACCAGTGGCCAAGTCTTACTTCCCGACGAAGTAAAAATATGTGAAAGTGAGTTATAGTCCCACTTTTAAAATCTAATATTTTTGGAATGAGAATACATGCAGGTTTTATAAATGATTTACAAAATAGACACAAGTATGTGAAACTACATTCTATGGTTGAATTATCGAAATCGAATATGCCCCTTTTTATTAAGTCTGGTAATCTAAGAATTAGGGAACAGACACCCTAATTGACGCGAATCCTAAAGATAGATCTATTGGGCCTAACAAACCCCATTCAAAGTACCGGATGCTTTAGTACTTCGAAATTTATATCATATCCGAAGGGTGTCCCGAAATGATGGGGATATTCTTATATATGCATCTTGTTAATTTCGGTTACCAGGTGTTCACCATATGAATGATTTTTATCTCTATGTATGGGATGCGTATTGAAATATGAAATCTTGTGGTCTATTGTTACGATTTGATATATATATATAGGTTAAACCTATAACTCACCAACATTTTTGTTGACGTTTAAAGCATGTTTATTCTCAGGTGAATACTAAGAGCTTCCGCTATTGCATACTAAAATAAGGACAAGATTTGGAGTCCATGTTTGTATGATATTGTGTAAAAACTGCATTCAAGAAACTGATTTCGATATAACATATTTGTATTGTAAACCATTATGTAATGGTCGTGTGTAAACAGGATATTTTAGATTATCATTATTTGATAATCTACGTAAAGCTTTTTAAACCTTTATTTATGAAATAAAGGTTATGGTTTGTTTTAAAAATGAATGCAGTCTTTGAAAAACGTCTCATATAGAGGTCAAAACCTCGCAACGAAATCAATTAATATGGAACGTTTTGAATCAATAAGAACGGGACATTTCAGTTGGTATCCGAGCGTTGGTCTTAGAGAACCAGAAAATTTGCATTAGTGTGTCTTATCGAGTTTGTTAGGATGCATTAGTGAGTCTGGACTTCGACCGTGTTTTCTTTAAAAATGATTGATTAACATTTTTGTTGGAAACTATATATTATTAACATGTATTTATTATGTGATATATTAATCTCTTAACATGTTTGATATTGTGTGATAGATGTCTACCCCTAGCACAAATTCCATTGACTCACCTAATAATAACGAAGAGTCGAATATATATTGGACTGATTCACAAGTTCCCAAAGAAGAACCGGAAGAAGAATCAGAACCGGAAGAAGAATCAGAACCGGAAGAGGAGGAACCGGAGGAGGAAATAGAACCGGTGGGGGAAATAATAAAATGGTTAAGTAAAAGAAAATCCTCAACCAACCGACCAAGGTTAATTATGATCAATGGTGTTTCCGCCAAGGAAGCAAAATATTGGGAGGATTACCAATTCTCCGATGAATCGGATTCCGATGAGAATTCCGATGATGTTATAGAAATTACCCCAACTGAATTTAAAAAGGCAAAAGAAAATAATAAGGGAAATGGCATAAAAATAGAGAAATCTAATTCCAACCCCGATGAACTTTATATGTATCGTCAACCCCCGAAGCCCTTAAGTTGTAACAATGACCCGGGAACCTCTAAACCACCAGGTTTTTCTAAACCGTTGTGGAAAACGACAGCTCGTATTAGGGGAACATCATATATCCCTAGAAACTTGGCAAAACGAACCAAAACCGAAGAAGAAGAAACGAGCGAGTCGGAATAAGATAGTTGTATTCGTATGGTGTAATATATGTAATATAGTGTGCTTATGCTTTATGATATATGTAAAAATTGCTTGTATTAATAAGTAATTTTTTTTATGAATCTAACTCTTGTCTATTTTACAGTATAAAAACACAAAATGGATAGACAACCCAATATTTTAAGAGACCTACCTAGAGACATGATTGATGAAATCTTGTCTAGAGTCGGTCAGAATTCTTCGGCACAACTATTTACGGCGAAATCAGTTTGTAAGACATTCGAAGAACGTTCCAAGAATGTCTTGGTTTATAAGAGACTTTCGTTTGAAAGATGGGGGATATCACATTGGGAAACCCATAAGTTACGATGTGTTTACTTTGACGCATATATTGCGGGGAACCCAAATGCTATTTTACGCAACGGGTTAAGAAATTATTTTGACTCAATGTATCCGAATATAGGACTTCATGATTTAGAAAAAGCGGCTAACATGCAACATAAAGAAGCATGCTATGCTTACGGGTTAGTAATGTTCGCTTCTCACCAAAGTGAGAAAAAGAACATCGGGCTACAACTATTAAACAAAACGTTCCCACAAGTGACGGAGTCGGTAATTGGGGTAAGAAATGAGGTTTTTAGGTTATTACGAGACTGTTGGTCATTACGTAACCCTCGTCCCTTTGACGATGTTACTACACGCTATCTTATCAACGGCCATAACAGTTATGTTCCACAAGACCAAGGATGGGAAGTAGTCCTAGTAAAACCAGAATGCATGACTTGTTTCTGGACGTATGAATTACGTGTCTTTATTGCCTTTGCTGAACGACTTGTGTACTAGCTAGAATTATCTTCACAACTATCTTGTATCAAAGTTATTGTGTGCTATATTTCATGCTTTATGTAAAATAAGCGGTATTGTAAGTTTGTAAAATATTGTATAAAAGTTTGAACGCGAAATATTATTATAATCAGTTTTTCATATAGAATTGTAGTAGTTGAATTGTATATTAGCTACTAAGTATGAACTTAACGGGTAGGTACTACCAGAATTTAAACTTATAAAACGCTAATATGAAGAAAAAGCTTTTATAAATGAGTTCATATTATGCTATGAAATACTATTAACTACTCTTAATATTCTGTATGATTAACTTGTTCCATTTGACTATTTTGAAGGAAATGGCACCGACTACTCGACACACCATGAATATGAATGAAGAGGAATTCCGTACTTTTCTAGCTTCAAACATAGCCGCAGTACAGGCTGCGCTACATACCAACAATAACCTTGGATCTAGCAGTATAGGAAATCGTGTAGGATGCTCCTACAAAGAATTCAATGCCTGCAAACCTTTGGAATTTCATGGAACCGAAGGACCGATCGGATTGAAATGGTGGACCGAGAAGGTCGAATTGGTGTTTGCCATAAGTAAGTGAACTGAAGAGGACAAAGTGAAGTACGCTACGCATACCTTCACAGGTTCTGCGTAAACATGGTGGAATACCTATCTAGAGCAAGTGGGACAAGATGATGCATACGCACTACCGTGGTCAGCATTCAAGCACTTGATGAACGAGAAGTACCGTCCCAGAACCGAGGTCAATAAGCTCAAGACAGAACTTAGAGGGTTACGAACCCAAGGATTTGATATTACCACGTACGAAAGACGATTCACAGAATTGTGCCTATTGTGTCCGGGAGCGTTCGAAGATGAGGAAGAGAAGATTGACGCGTTTGTGAAAGGATTTCCGGAAAGAATCCAAGAAGATATAAGTTCACATGAGCCCGCCTCCATACAACAGGCATGTAGAATGGCTCACAAACTAGTGAACTAGATTGAGGAAAGAATTAAAGAATAGACGGCTGAAGAGGCCAATGTGAAGCAAGTAAAATGAAAGTGGGAGGAAAACGGTGATAAGAATCACCAATACAACAACAACAGCAATTACAACAATAATCGCAACAATTATCCCAACAATCGCAACATCAATCGTAACTACAACAAACGGCCCAACAACAACAACAACAATAACAACAGCAACTACAACAATCATCACAACAACAATAACAACCGTAACAACAACAACAATCAGAAGCAGCTATGCCAAAGGTGTGAAAAGTATCACTCGGGGTTCTGCACCAAATTTTGCAACAAGTGTAAAAGAAATGGTCATAGCGCGGCGAAGTGTAAGGTCTACGGACCAGGGGTTAACAGAACGAAAGGAACAAATGGTATCGGAATGAGTAATGGCGGAGCAAGTAGTGTCGAGGCAAGTTATGCCAATGTAGTTTGTTATAAATGTGGAAAACCGGGCCACATTATTAGAAATTGCCCGAACCAGGAGAACACGAATGGACAAGGTCGCGGAAGAGTTTTCAATATTAATGCGGCAGAGGCACAGGAAGACCCGGAGCTTGTTACGGGTACGTTTCTTATTGACAATAAATCTGCTTACGTTTTATTTGATTCGGGTGCGGATAGAAGCTATATGAGTAGAGATTTTTGTGCTAAATTAAGTTGTCCATTGACGCCGTTGGATAGTAAATTTTTACTCGAATTAGCAAATGGTAAATTAATTTCAGCATATAATATATGCCGGAATCGAGAAATTAAACTGGGTAGCGAAATATTTAAGATTGATTTGATACCAGTAGAGTTAGGGAGTTTTGATGTAATAGTTGGCATGGACTGGCTGAAGAAGGTGAAATCAGAGATCGTATGTTATAAAAATGTAATTCGCATTGTACGAGAAGAAGGAGAACCCTTAATGGTGTACGGAGAAAAGGGCAACATGAAGGTACATCTTATTAGTAATTTGAAGGCACAAAAACTAATAAGAAAAGGTTGCTATGTTGTTCTAGCACACGTCGAGAAAGTACAAACTGAAGAAAAGAGCATCAATGATGTTCCCGTCGCAAAAGAATTTCCCGATGTATTTCCGAAAGAATTACCGGGACTACCTCCACATCGATCTGTTGAATTTCAAATAGATCTAGTACCAGGAGCTGCACCAATAGCTCGTGCTCCTTATAGACTCGCACCCAGCGAGATGAAAGAACTGCAAAGCCAACTGCAAGAACTATTAGAACGTGGTTTCATTCGACCAAGCACATCACCATGGGGAGCTCCTGTTTTGTTTGTCAAGAAGAAGGATGGTACATTTAGGTTGTGTATTGACTATAGAGAGTTGAACAAACTTACCATCAAAAACCGTTATCCACTGCCGAGAATTGATGACTTATTTGATCAACTACAAGGCTCGTCAGTTTATTCGAAGATCGATTTACGTTCTGGATATCATCAAATGCGAGTAAAGGAGGATGATATTCCAAAAACTGCTTTTAGGACGCGTTATGGTCATTACGAGTTTATGGTTATGCCGTTTGGATTGACTAATGCACCAGCTGTGTTCATGGACCTTATGAACCGAGTGTGTGGGCCATATCTTGACAAGTTTGTCATTGTTTTCATCGATGACATACTTATTTACTCAAAGAATGATCAAGAGCACGAAGAACATTTGAGAAAAGTGCTAGAAGTATTGAGGAAAGAAAAACTGTACGCTAAGTTTTCAAAGTGTGCATTTTGGTTGGAAGAAGTTCAATTCCTCGGTCACATAGTGAACAAAGAAGATATCCAGGTGGACCCGGCAAAGATCGAAACCGTTGAAAAGTGGGAAACCCCAAAAACTCCGAAGCATATACGTCAATTTTTAGGACTAGCTGGTTACTACAGAAGGTTCATCCAAGACTTTTCCAGAATACCAAAACCCTTGACTGCATTAACGCATAAAGGGAAGAAATTTGAATGGAAGGATGAACAAGAGAAAGCGTTTCAGTTATTGAAGAAAAAGTTAACTACGGCACCTATATTGTCATTACCTGAAGGGAATGATGATTTTGCGATATATTGTGACGCCTCAAAGCAAGGTCTCGGTTGTGTATTAATGCAACGAACAAAAGTAATTGCTTATGCGTCTAGACAATTGAAGATTCACGAACAAAATTATACGACGCATGATTTGGAATTAGGCGCGGTTGTTTTTGCATTAAAGACTTGGAGGCACTACTTATATGGGGTCAAAAGTATTATATATACCGACCACAAAAGTCTTCAACACATATTTAATCAGAAACAACTGAATATGAGGCAGCGTAGGTGGATTGAATTGTTGAATGATTACGACTTTGAGATTCGTTACCACCCGGGGAAGGCAAATGTGGTAGCCGACGCCTTGAGCAGAAAGGACAGAGAACCCATTCGAGTAAAATCTATGAATATAATGATTCACACTAACCTTACTACTCAAATAAAGGAGGCGCAACAAGGAGTTTTAAAAGAGGGAAATTTAAAGGATGAAATACCCAAAGGATCGGAGAAGCATCTTAATATTTGGGAAGACGGAACCCGGTATAGGGCTGAAAGAATTTGGGTACCAAAATTTGGAGATATGAGAGAAATGGTACTTAGAGAAGCTCATAAAACTAGATACTCAATACATCCTGGAACGGGGAAGATGTACAAGGATCTTAAGAAACATTTTTGGTGGCCAGGTATGAAAGCCGATATTGCTAAATATGTAGGAGAATATTTGACGTGTTCTAAGGTCAAAGCTGAACATCAGAAACCATCAGGTCTACTACAACAACCTGAAATCCCGGAATGGAAATGGGAAAACATTACCATGGATTTCATTACTAAATTGCCAAGGACTGCAAGTGGTTATGATACTATTTGGGTAATAGTTGATCGTCTCACCAAGTCAGCACACTTCCTGCCAATAAGAGAAGATGACAAGATGGAGAAGTTAACACGACTATATTTGAATTAAGTCGTCTCCAGACATGGAATACCAATCTCTATTATCTCTGATAGGGATGGCAGATTTATTTCAAGATTCTGGCAGACATTACAGCAAGCATTGGGAACTCGTCTAGACATGAGTACTGCCTATCATCCACAAACTGATGGGCAGAGCGAAAGGACGATACAAATGCTTGAAGACATGCTATGAGCTTGTGTTATTGATTTCGGAAACAGTTGGGATCGACATCTACTGTTAGCAGAATTTTCCTACAACAACAGCTACCATTCAAGCATTGAGATGGCGCCGTTTGAAGCACTTTATGGTAGAAAGTTCAGGTCTCCGATTTGTTCGATTTGGTAAATGGGGGAAACTAAATCCAAGGTACATTGGACCATTCAAGATTATAGATCGTGTCGGACCAGTAGCTTACCAACTGGAGCTACCTCAACAACTCGCGGCTGTACATAACACTTTCCACGTCTCAAATTTGAAGAAATGTTTTGCTAAAGAAGATCTCACTATTCCGTTGGACGAAATCCAAATCAATGAAAAACTTCAATTCATTGAAGAACCCATCGAAATAATGGATCGTGAGGTTAAGAGACTTAAACAAAACAAGATACCGATTGTTAAGGTTCGATGGAATGCTCGTAGAGGACCCGAGTTCACCTGGGAGCGTGAAGATCAGATGAAGAAGAAATACCCGCATTTATTTCCAGAAGATACGTCAACACCTCCAACTGCTTAAAATTTCGGGACGAAATTTATTTAACGAGTAGGTACTGTAGTGACCCGAACTTTTCCATGTTTATATATATATATTAAATGAAATTGTTATTTACATGATTAAGTGTTTCCAACATGTTAAGCAATCAAACTTGTTAAGACTTGATTAATTGAAATAGGTTTCATATAGACAATTGACCACCCAAGTTGACCGGTGATTCACGAACGTTAAAACTTGTAAAAACTATACGATGACATATATATGGTTATATATATAGTTAACATGATTTTATTATAAGTATGTATCTCATTAGGTATTTTAACATTGAGTTATATACATAAAAATGAGACTATTAATTTAAGAAACTCGAAAACGATATATATAACGATTATTGTTATAACAACGTCTTACTAGGTACATATGAATCATATTAAGATATTGATACACGTGGTTAATTATGTTAAATGATAAGTAAATATATTATTAAGTGTATTAACAATGAAATGCATATGTAAAAATAAGACTACTAACTTAATGATTTCGAAACGAGACATATATGTAACGATTATCGTTGTAACGACATTTAACTGTATATATATCATACTAAGATATATTATATATCATAATATCATGATAATATAACAATTTAACATCTCATTTATTATAATAAACAATGGGTTAACAACATTTAACAAGATCGTTAACCTAAAGGTTTCAAAATAACATTTACATGTAATGACTAACGATGACTTAACGACTCAGTTAAAATGTATATACATGTAGTGTTTTAATATGTATTCATACACTTTTGAAAGACTTCAAGACACTTATCAAAATACTTCTACTTAATAAAAATGCTTACAATTACATCCTCGTTCAGTTTCATCAACAATTCTACTCGTATGCACCCGTATTCGTACTCGTACAATACACAGCTTTTAGATGTATGTACTATCAGTATATACACTCCAATGATCAGCTCTTAGCAGCCCATGTGAGTCACCTAACACATGTGGGAACCATAATTTGGCAACTAGCTTGAAATATCTCATAAAATTACAAAAATATGAGTAATCATTCATGACTTATTTACATGAAAACAAAATTACATATCCTTTATATCTAATCCATACACCAACGACCAAAAATACCTACAAACACTTTCATTCTTCAATTTTATTCATCTAATTGATCTCTCTCAAGTTCTATCTTCAAGTTCTAAGTGTTCTTCATAAATTCCAAAAGTTCTAGTTTCATAAAATCAAGAATACTTCCAAGATTGCAAGTTTACTTCCAAGTTTTCTAAATCCATTCCAAGTAATCATCCAAGATCAAGATACCTTTGTTACTTACAGTAGGTTATCTTTCTAATACAAGGAAATAATCATATTCAAACTTTAATTCAATTTCTATAACTATAACAATCTTATTTCGAGTAGAAATCTTACTTGAAATTGTTTTCGTGTCATAATTCTGCTTCAAGAACTTTCAAGCCATCCAAGGATCCTTTGAAGCTAGATCTATTTTTCTCATTTCCAGTAGGTTTATCCAAGGAACTTGAGGTAGTAATGATGTTCATAACATCATTCGATTCATACATATAAAGCTATCTTATTCGAAGGTTTAAACTTATAATCACTAGAACATAGTTTAGTTAATTCTAAACTTGTTCGCAAATAAAAGTTAATCCTTCTAACTTGACTTTTAAAATCAACTAAACACATGTTATATATCTATATGATATGCTAACTTAATGATTTAAAACCTGAAAACACGAAAAATACCGTAAAACCGGATTTACGCCGTCGTAGTAACACCGCGGGCTGTTTTGGGTTAGTTAATTAAAAACTATGATAAACTTTGATTTAAAAGTTGTTATTCTGAGAAAATGATTTTTATTATGAACATGAAACTATATCCAAAAATTATGGTTACACTCAAAGTGGAAGTATGTTTTCTAAAATGGTCATCTAGACGTCGTTCTTTCGACTGAAATGACTACCTTTACAAAAACGACTTGTAACTTATTTTTCCGACTATAAACCTATACTTTTTCTATTTATATTCATAAAATAGAGTTTAATATGAAACCATAGCAATTTGATTCACTCAAAACGGATTTAAAATGAAGAAGTTATGGGTAAAACAAGATTGGATAATTTTTCTCATTTTAGCTACGTGAAAATTGGTAACAAATCTATTCCAACCATAAATTAATCAACTTGTATTGTATATTATGTAATCTTGAGATACCATAGACACGTATACAATATTTCGACCTATCATGTCGACACATCTATATATATTTCGGAACAACCATAGACACTCTATATGTGAATGTTGGAGTTAGCTATACAGGGTTGAGGTTGATTCCAAAATATATATAGTTTGAGTTGTGATCAATACTGAGATACGTATACACTGGGTCGTGGATTGATTCAAGATAATATTTATCGATTTATTTCTGTACATCTAACTGTGAACAACTAGTTGTAGGTTACTAACGAGGACAGCTGACTTAATAAACTTAAAACATCAAAATATATTAAAAGTGTTGTAAATATATTTTGAACATACTTTCATATATATGTATATATTGTTATAGGTTCGTGAATCAACCAGTGGCCAAGTCTTACTTCCCGACGAAGTAAAAATCTGTAAAAGTGAGTTATAGTCCCACTTTTAAAATCTAATATTTTTGGAATGAGAATACATGCAGGTTTTATAAATGATTTACAAAATAGACACAAGTATGTGAAACTACATTCTATGGTTGAATTATCGAAATCGAATATGCCCCTTTTTATTAAGTCTGGTAATCTAAGAATTAGGGAACAGACACCCTAATTGACGCGAATCCTAAAGATAGATCTATTGGGCCTAACAAACCCCATTCAAAGTACCGGATGCTTTAGTACTTCGAAATTTATATCATATCCGAAGGGTGTCCCGAAATGATGGGGATATTCTTATATATGCATCTTGTTAATTTCGGTTACCAGGTGTTCACCATATGAATGATTTTTATCTCTATGTATGGGATGTTTATTGAAATATGAAATCTTGTGGTCTATTGTTACGATTTGATATATATATAGGTTAAACCTATAACTCACCAACATTTTTGTTGACGTTTAAAGCATGTTTATTCTCAGGTGAATACTAAGAGCTTCCGCTGTTGCATACTAAAATAAGGACAAGATTTGGAGTCCATGTTTGTATGATATTGTGTAAAAACTGCATTCAAGAAACTGATTTCGATGTAACATATTTGTATTGTAAACCATTATGTAATGGTCGTGTGTAAACAGGATATTTTAGATTACCATTATTTGATAATCTACGTAAAGCTTTTTAAACCTTTATTTATGAAATAAAGGTTATGGTTTGTTTTAAAAATGAATGCAGTCTTTGAAAAACGTCTCATATAGAGGTCAAAACCTCGCAACGAAATCAATTAATATGGAACGTTTTTAATCAATAAGAACGGGACATTTCAAGTGGGGGAGAGTTGTAACATCCCAATTTTCCCATACGTGATTTAAGTTACGTAATTGATCTTAAGAACGTTTATACTTGATCGTATATGTGTTTAAATGATTGGAAGTATAGTGTTATTTGGAACTTCACCTGGAAGTTTAGTGTCATTTGGAACTTCACCTGGAAGTTTAGTGTCATTTGAAACTTCACCTGGAAGTTTAGTGTCATTTGGAACTTCACCTGGAAAATTAGTGTCATTTGGAACTTCACCTGGAAGTTCACCTGGAAGTGTAATGTCACCTAGAAGTTCACCTAGAAGTTCACCTGAATGTTCACCTTGAAATAGGTTATTTTAAATTAAATTGTAATTTTAAAAGATATTCGAGGGCATTTTGGTCATTTCGCGTATGTGCCAGATTGGGATCTTAAATCCCATCCACTCATCTCATTTTCTTATTTTCTTTTTCCTTTTCTTTCTATTTTTCCTCTCAAACTTCAAAACCCCATTTGATTCAAAGGGATTTTTGGAAAGGAAGAAGCGGGTTTTGATCGAAAGCGTAAGAGATAAGTTTGTTCTCCTCGTTCTTAGCTACAAGGTGATAGTAGCGGTAAGCTCTAACTCCAAATTTCATTTTCGTGTTCATCATCTAAATTTGGGGCTTTTGATTGTATGTTCATAGATGAAACCCCATTAGTTCTTAATTGAAGATTAACACCAAGATTCGGGTTTATTGTTGTTGTTGGTGGATTTTGGGTATTTTTGGGAAAGATTGGGGTCATGAGGACCCAAGGATGACTAACCTAGGGTTTTAATGTGATATATGGTGTTTATGGGTCTTAAATGGTTAGTAAAAGCACTAGCACACCTAGATATCATTTTAAATGGGTGAACTTGGTTTAAAATGAGGTGTGGAAACCCTAAGACTTGTAATCTAGGGTTTGGTCATGGGTTTGGTGTTTGTAAGTGTCAATGGTGTTATTAAATCACTAAAACACTTGTTATTGATGAAAGATTTGTTAATGGGACCAAGTTTGACCAAATTGGTAGGTCTAAGTGTTAAAATGGGTCAAATGAGTAATGGTTGACCTAGTTGGGTGAGATGGATATGAAATACCCATAAATGGTGTTAGTTGGTGCTAGTAGACTTTAATCACTAGCTTTTAGTGATTAATAATGAGTCTTGGCCTTTAATGGGCGGTTTTGGCGTAAATGGGTCATTTAATGCAATTGGGTCATTAAATGCTCAAGAGTTAAGTAATGTGGTTAGTTCCACAAGTTTGTGTATTGAATGTGTACTTAATGTATTAGGTACTTTGCTTTGAAGCATACGGAAGTGTTTGATCATCACCGACGTGTTAAGGTGAGTGGAATAATTATGCGTGTATGTATATATTGTATTTATTTGCGTAGTATGAGTTGTGAAGTGTCGATGTGTTAAGACACCACATCTCACGTGACGAGTGAAGTGTCGACGTGTTAAGACACCACTAGGAGTGAAGTATCGACGTGTTAAGATGCCACTCCAAGTAATATGACGAGTGAAGTGTCGACGTGTTAAGACACCACTCAGAGTGAAGTATCGACGTGTTAAGATGCCACTCCAAGTAATATGAAGAGTGAAGTGTCGATGTGTTAAGACACCACTCGGAGTAAAGTATCGACATGGTGTTAGGGGCCACAAGTTATGGGAATGCACAATGCCGAAAAGTGATGACGGAATGTGCTACTATTGTCATAAAGAGGGACATCGCAAGCCGGATTGTCCTGAGTTGGTAGCGGTGAATGTCGCAAGGAGACGTTAAGGTACGTTTCATTTTAATAAATATGTCCTTTGGATATTTATTACGTGTCGTCGTGTGCAAATTTGTTGAATGCATTGCGTTGTGCGTATTATTGTTATGAGTGATGTTCCTATTGGAATTACTCTATGGTGGCATTTTGATTGGCGAATGAAGGGCGTAAGACTTGGTGCAACCAAGCATTCCTTAGTGTTGGGAAATATTTCTGCCAAGCCATGGGTATGGGCTTTGGTGTTCGGTTGTTAGCATGTGTTTGCTTCCGTGTTGAAGTAGTGGAACCATGAGGTTCAACGGGTGGATAAAACCCTAAAGGTCGAGTGTTTGATCTCGATGTATGTTGGTAATGGAGTCTACACGACGCGGTGTTAGGTGCCTCTTTCATACCTACTAGCGTGGTATTTGACTCCGATGGTAGCGCGGTTACTTTGTTGTAACGACCCTGGATTTTCCAACCTATTATTATTAATATTTATTATTAATACTTGCGCTTTAATATATGTATTTTTATACATTTACTTGTTATCGTAATTGACTTTACATGTCCCGACTTGTCTTTGTGACAGACGTACTTTTCACGAATAATATTTCGAATTTTATTTACGTACATGATTAATTATTATTAATCATTTTTAATTAACTAATATTAGTAGTTAATTACTTGGGCTTTTTATTTATTTATTGGTTACTTGGACTTGGGCTTTTATTATATGGATTTGGAAGCCCACCCTACACACTTAATGGACTAGTAAGCCCATCTTTTAAGCTAATGAATCATTAAGGAAAAGCAAGGATTAATTAGCTTAGTTAGAAGACAAAATGTGCAAGCATGCTAAAACTCTTCCCCATACATCTAACTTTAATACCATTATAAGCTTACACCATTCTCCAACACATGAAATTAGCACTTGACGTTTCCCTTTGAGGCCATAAAACCGTCGGCCATAGGTGGTCTTGGAGGGAGTTCAAATTTCATTTTTTGGTTACTTATTTGCAAGCATTCTTTCATTTTACACACACTCCATATTTACACTTTCATTTCTCTCACTTTTTCTCTCAAACCTTGTAAGTAACAAGACTTTATTTCCTTTCTTTTTCTTCCTTAAAACCGAAATCTTCATCATCATTCTTACTAGTTGTAGTTTATTGTTGTTTGTTGTTTTTAAAGATCAAGTTCTATAACTTGTATCATCATGTAATCTTGGTTACTTCCATCTTTTATTTGATGAAGAACCAAGAACAAGAATCTAAACTTGTTAGTTTATATTTCTACACTTAAATGTCATAAGATTTAAAGTTCATAAACTTTATAATCATACTTGTGTTCATGTTTTGTTGACTTAAATTTTTAAGATCCAAGCTTGACTTGAATCTTCTTAAGTATGAAACAAACATGAACATAATACTTATAACTTTAGTTATTTCTTTCTTTTGTAAGTACTTAAAAGTTGTGATGTTGTTAATTTGGTCAAGTATTACTAGTTAAACTTGATCTCATATTTCTTGAAACTAAAGTTAACTTTATAAGTTCAAGAACATGGAAGTATAACTTTCTAGTTATAACTTCATATACTTATGTTGGATCTAAGTTTATATAACTTATGGTCTTCTAATTTTGTTGTAAATAAGAGCTTATAAGCTTATATATACATTTTACAAGTTGAAAATATAAGTTTCATAACTTATAGTTTCATTAAAGTGAAGATCCAAGTTCTATAACTTAGGATCTAACTTAAGAACACTAGATCTAGACATTCTAGTCTAGGATATTTAAGATCTAGCTAAGATCTAAGTTCTACAACTTAAGATCTTGTTTATTTAGTTTACTTTCAAGTTTGTAGCTTAATATTACTATTAGAACTCATGTATGTGTTGGATCTAAGATCTTGATGTAACTTTGGTTCATCAAACTACTTACAACCCTTAAGTGAGTTGTGCTACATATCTTAGACTTACATTAGTGTTATGATGGTCAAAACTTGGTCAAGATGATGCAAACACATCAACGAGTTGTACACTTGAAGCTATAAGCATCAAGGATGAGAACCGTGATGAGCATCAAGCACCAAGAACCCACTGGAGCACCTTACCTACTACTTTCTGGGTCTGATCAGCAACCTGGGCTACTGGAAAAGTTGATTTCCAGCTAGTTCGGTTCGAGTAGATGATTTTACGTTTAGACCTCGTCTTAATCCGAGTTACGGTTTAGGATTTATGGCCATCCGAAAGTCACTACACCCTTTTAACGTTGTGCTGAAATTTCTAACCTACTCGCACTTAAACCCACGGTCAAAGGAAGATGAGTTTGGTTCTGGAAATTGGGCAGCCTCTAGGGGACTCATATACGGAACCATGTCCATTGGTCTCACCTCATTTCAGTTTGTATAGAGGTCGTGGCGACTGAACGAAGTCAGCCTTTATTTCAAACTCTATTCTTGAATAAAACTTACTTTACACTTTTTGTTTGATGATGAATGATGATGATACTTAAGACCTAATTTACATACTTTTAAACCTTTGGGAACGATTTACTAACTTAGTAACTTTTGACTTAGGTTGAGGACCTTCCGGACCAACTACTTGCTTACTTTCCCGAATCAACTTTACTACTTTTCACTGTGAGTTATAGCATCCCTTTTTACTTTAACTATTTTGGGAACTAAGAATACATGCGCATTTTATGTTTTACATACTAGGCACGAGTACTTAAACTTCATATATGTGTGGGTTATACAACGGCATAAACTTTCCCCTTAGCTCGGTAACGTTTAGTCATTGGTCTTTGAACCGGTGAACGCGAATCTTAGATATGGATCCATAGGGTTTGACATCCCCACTCGGGCTAGTAGCGCTAGCATTTATCGGGTGTTTAATACTTCGTAAACTTACGCACTCGCCAAGTGTACTTTTAGGGGGTGTTATTTATGTTAAGTTAGTTACCAAGTGCCCACGGTTATACATATACTTTTCATAATGTTTTGAAACACTGAAATCTTGTGGCCTACCTTACATTACTGTTATACTTAAACTATAGCTCACCAACCTTTGTGTTGATGTTTTTAAGCATGTTTTTCTCAGGTGCTTAAGGTTTGGTAGCTTCCGCTGTAGTTGTCATGCTTTATAGACTCCCGCTGCGCTTATTAGAGATGTCTTCGCATGAAACATTTAATTTGCATTCAAACTATGTTACTTTTGAAACGATGAATTTGTAACGACCTATGGGTCATGTACTTTTATTATTACCTTCTATTCGTAGAAGCACACTATCGGTTGTAAAACTTTTAATGTTGGTTAAGACGTCACTCCGTTTTATGAATGCAAACTTATTTTAAAACAGCATATACTGTTGTTGATGATCCGTACATGTTGATTTTGTACGGGGCATCATATTTGGTATCAGAGCATTGGTTGTAGGGAATTAGGTTGCATTAGTGAGTCTAGACCAGACCGAGTAGGATTCACTAATAGGTCTAATCTACAACTTGCTAGTTTACTTGTTTCTGCAGAACTTGCTGCATGCTATAGATGATCTAGACTGTCATAGTTACTTTGCCTAATACGTGCTTGCTATATGACTTACCGACATGAAAAAGTTATTTTTCCTTATTCAGATGTCGGATATTCAACCTGTTATCATTTTGGAGAGCGACTCAGATTCATCCGCCACCTCGCCTACTACTGCTACCGACACACGGATCCCGTCATCGACACCCTCCAGTGACTCTGGCGCTTCGTCCTTTGGAGTCAGTAGCCACACACCCTGAAATGTCCCGCTCATATTGATTATAAACGTTCCATATTAATTGATTTCGTCGCGAGGTTTTGACCTCTATATGAGACGTTTTTCAAAGACTGCATTCATTTTTAAAACAACCATAACCTTTATTTTATCGATAAAGGTTTAAAAAGCATTACGTAGATTATCAAATAATGATAATCTAAAATATACCGTTTACACACGACCATTACTTAATGGTTTACAATAAGAATATATTACATCAAAAATAAGTTTCTTGAATGCAGTTTTTACATAATATCATACAAGCATGGACTCCAAATCTTGTCCTTATTTTAGTATGCAACAGCGGAAGCTCTTAATAATCACCTGAGAATAAACATGCTTAAAACATCAACAAAAATGTTGGTGATTTATAGGTTTAACCTATATATTATCAAATCATAATAATAGACCACAAGATTTCATATTTCAATATATCCCATACATAGAGATAAAAATCATTCATACGGTGAACACCTGGTAACCGACATTAACAAGATGCATATAGAATATCCCCATCATTTCGGGACACCCATCGAACATGATAAAATCAAAGTACTAAAGCATTCCAAATTCCAGAATGGGGCTTGTTGGGCCCGATAGATCTATCTTTAGGATTCGCGTCAATTTGGGGGTCTGTTACCAAATTCTTAGGCTACCAAGCTAAAAAGGGGCATATTCGGCTTCGATCATTCACCCGTATAAAGTAATTTAATTTACTTGTGTCTATTTCATAAAATATTTATAAAATTGCATGTATTCTCATCCCAAAATATTAGATTTTAAAAGTGGGACTATAACTCACTTTCACAGATTTTTACTTCATCGGGAAGTAAGACTTGACCACTGGTCGATTCACGAACCTATAACAAATATGTACATATATATCAAAGTATGTTCAAAATATATTTACAACATTTTTAATACGTTTTACTGTTTTAAGGTTATTAATTCAGCTGTCCTCGTTAGTAACCTACATCTAGTTATCCATAGTTAGATGTACAGAAATAAATCGATATATATTATCTTGAATCAATCCACGACCCAGTGTATACACATCTCAGGCTAGATCACAACTCAAAGTATATATATTTTTGGAATCAACCTCAACCATGTATAGCTAACTCCAACATTACTGCATATAGAGTGTCTATGGTTGTTCCAAATAACATATATACATGGGTCGATATGATATGTCAAAACATTTGCGTATGTGTCTATGGTATCCCAAGATTACATAATATATTAGAATAAATGTATAATACAATATGAGTTAGCTAGGATATGATTAATATAGATTTGTTACCAATTTTCACGTAGCTACAACAAGCAAAAATATCCAATCTTGTTTTACCCATAACTTTTTCGTTTTAAATCCGTTTTGAGTGAATCTAATTGCTATGGTTTCATATTGAACTCAAGTTTATGAATATATACAGAAACAGTATAAGTTTATAGTCAGAAACACAGGTTACAAGTCATTTTTGTAAAGGTAGTCATTTCAGTCGAAAGAACGACGTCTAGATGACCATTTTGGAAAACATACTTCCACTTTGAGTTTAACCATGATTTTTGGATATAGTTTCATGTTCATAAGAAAAATCATTTTCCCATAAGAACAACTTTTAAATCAAACTTTAACATAGTTTTTAATTAACTAACTCAAAATAGCCTGCGGTGTTACTACGACGGCGTATATCCAGTTTTACGGCATTTTTCGTTTTTTTAGGTTTTAAATCATTAAGTTAGCATATCATATAGATATAGAACATGTGTTTAGTTGATTTTAAAAGTCAAGTTAGAAGGATTAACTTTTGTTTGTGAACAAGTTTAGAATTAACTAAACTATGTTCTAGTGATTACGAGTTTAAACCTTCGAATAAGATAGTTTTATATATATGAATCGAATGATGTTATGAACATCATTACTACCTCAAGTTTAGTAGGTAAACATACTGGAAGTGACAAGAAATTATCTAGCTTTAAAGGATCTTGGATGGCTTGAAAGTTCTTGAAGTAGGATCATGACACAAAACAAGTTCAAGTAAGATTTTTACTCGAATTAAGATAGTTTATAGTTATAGAAATTGAATCAAAGTTTGAATATGAATATTAAATTGAATAAGAAAGATAACCTACTATAAATAAAAAAGGTTTCTTGATCTTAGATGATTACTTGGAATGGATTAGAAAGCTCGGAAGTAAACTAGTAAACTTGAAAGGATTTTCGAAGTGTTCTTGAAGTGTTCTTCCTAAGATGATTATAGCTTGATTCTTGAAGTAATTTTTGATGAAGATGATGATTAGCTACTGAAAAAATTCGTTCATAAGTGTGTGTGTGTGTGTGTGTTGAGAGAGAATTAGAAAGAGAATTGGAAGTGAAATGGAGTGAATGATGAGTGGTAAGTGGTGAGTGGTGAGTGGGGTTAAAAGGAGTTCTAGTTAGTTGACTAGTTCATGGTAGAAGTTAAAATTGATTAGTCATGCATTACATAATCAAGAGTAGAATCCCATGCTAGTTCCTATTGGTATATACTCATAGTAAGTACGTCTAGAAGTTGTGTATAATACGGGTATGAATACGACTAGAATTCTTGATGAAAAAAGAATGGGAATGTAACTGTAACCATTTTCGTTAAGTATGAGTGTTTTGATATATGTCTTGAAGTTTTCCAAAATTATATTAATACATCTAAATACAATACATGTATATACATTTTAACTGAGTCGTTAAGTCATCGTTAGTCGTTACATGTAAGTGTTGTTTTGAAACCTTTAAGTTAACGATCTCATTTAATGTTGTTAACCCATTGTTTATTATATCTAATGAGATGTTAAATTATTATATTATCATGATATTATGATATATTAATATATCTAAATATGATATATATATATACATTTAAATGTCGTTACAACGATAATCGTTACATATATGCCTCGTTTCGAAATCCTTAAGTTAGTAGTCTTGTTTTTACATATGTAGTTCATTATTAATATACTTAACGATATGTTTACTTATCATAATACCATGTTAACTATATATATATATATATATATATATATATATATATATATATATATATATATATATATATATATATATATATATATATATATATATATATCCATATATATGACATCATATATTTTTTACAAGTTTTAACGTTCGTGAATCACCGGTCAACTTGGGTGGTCAATTGTCTATATAAAACCTATTTCAATTAATCAAGTCTTAACAAGTTTGATTGCTTAACATGTTGGAAACACTTAATTATATAAATATCAATTTCATTTAATATATATAAACATGGAAAAGTTCGGGTCACTACAGTACCTACCCGTTAAATAAATTTCATCCCTAAATTTTAAGCAGTTGGAGGTGTTGTCGTATCTTCTGGAAATAAGTGTGGGTATTTCTTCTTCATTTGATCTTCTCGTTCCCAGGTGAAATCGGGTCCTCTATGAGCATTCCATCGAACCTTAACAATTGGTATTTTGTTTTGCTTAAGTCTTTTAACCTCACGATCCATTATTTCGACGGGTTCTTCGATGAATTGAAGTTTTTCGTTAATTTGGATTTCGTCTAACGGAATAGTGAGATCTTCTTTAGCAAAACATTTCTTCAAATTCGAGACGTGTAAAGTGTTATGTACAGCCGCGAGTTGTTGAGGTAACTCAATTCGGTAAGCTACTGGTCTGACACGATCAATAATCTTGAATGGTCCAATATACCTTGGATTTAATTTCCCTTGTTTACCAAATCGAACAACACCTTTCCAAGGTGCAAATTTAAGCATGACCATCTCTCTAATTTCAAATTCTATATATTTTCTTTTAATGTCAGCGTAGCTCTTTTGTCGACTGTGGGCGGTTTTCAACCGTTGTTGAATTTGGATGATCTTCTCGGTAGTTTCTTGTATTATCTCCGGACCCGTAATCTGTCTATCCCCCACTTCACTCCAACAAATCGGAGACCTGAACTTTCTACCATAAAGTGCTTCAAACGGCACCATCTCAATGCTTGAATGGTAACTGTTGTTGTAGGAAAATTCTGCTAACGGTAGATGTCGATCCCAACTGTTTCTGAAATCAATAACACATGCTCGTAGCATGTCTTCAAGCGTTTGTATCGTCCTTTTGCTCTGCCCATCAGTTTGTGGATGATAGGCAGTACTCATGTCTAGACGAGTTCCTAATGCTTGCTGTAATGTCTGCCAGAATCTTGAAATAAATCTGCCATCCCTATCAGAGATAATAGAGATTTGTATTCCATGTCTGGAGACGACTTCCTTCAAATACAGTCGTGCTAACTTCTCCATCTTGTCATCTTCTCTTATTGGCAGGAAGTGTGCTGATTTGGTGAGACGATCAACTATTACCCAAATAGTAACAAAACCACTTGCAGTCCTTGGCAATTTAGTGATGAAATCCATGGTAATGTTTTCCCATATCCATTCTGGGATTTCGGGTTGTTGAAGTAGACCTGATGGTTTCTGATGATCAGCTTTGACCTTAGAACACGTCAAACATTCTCCTACATATTTAGCAACATCGGCTTTCATACCCGGCCACCAAAAATGTTTCTTAAGATCCTTGTACATCTTTCCCGTTCCAGGATGTATTGAGTATCTGGTTTTATGAGCTTCTCTAAGTACCATTTCTATCATATCTCCAAACTTTGGTACCCAAATTCTTCCAGCCCTATACCGAGTTCCGTCTTCCCGAATATTAAGATGCATCTCCGATCCTTTGGGTATTTCATCCTTTAAGTTTCCCTCTTTTAAAACTCCTTGTTGCGCCTCCTTTATTTGAGTAGTAAGGTTAGTCTGAATCATTATATTCATAGATTTTACTCGAATAGGTTCTCTGTCCTTTCTACTCAAGGCATCGGCTACCACATTTGCCTTCCCCGGGTGGTAACGAATCTCAAAGTCGTAATCATTCAACAATTCAATCCATCTACGATGCCTCATGTTCAGTTGTTTCTGATTAAATATGTGTTGAAGACTTTTGTGGTCGGTATATATAATACTTTTGACCCCATATAAGTAGTGCCTCTAGGTCTTTAATGCAAAAACAACCGCGCCTAATTCCAAATCATGCGTCGTATAATTCTACTCGTGAATCTTCAATTGTCTACACGCATAAGCAATTACTTTCGTTCGTTGCTATAATACACAACCGAGACCTTGCTTTGAGGCGTCACAATATATCACAAAATCATCATTCCCTTCGGGTAATGATAATATAGGTGTCGTAGTTAACTTTTTCTTCAACAATTGAAATGCTTTTTCTTGTTCATCCTTCCATTCAAATTTCCTCCCTTTATGCGTTAACGCAGTCAAGGGTTTTGCTATTTTAGAAAAATCTTGGATGAATCTCCTGTAATAACCAGCTAGCCCTAAAAATTGGCGTATGTGTTTCGGAGTTTTCGGGGTTTCCCACTTTTCAACGGTTTCAATTTTTGCAGGATCCACTTGAATACCTTCTTTGTTCACTATATGACCGAGGAATTGAACTTCTTCCAACCAAAATGCACACTTTGAAAACTTAGCGTACAGTTTTTCTTTTCTTAACAACTCTAGCACTTTTCTCAAATGTTCTTCATGCTCTTAGTCATTCTTTGAGTAAATAAGTATGTCATCGATGAAAACAATGATAAACTTGTCAAGGTATGGTCCACACACTCGGTTCATGAGGTCCATGAACACAGCTGGTGCATTAGTAAACCCAAATGGCATAACCATAAACTCGTAATGTCCGTAACGCGTCCTAAAAGCAGTCTTCGGAATTTCATCCTCCTTCACCCGCATTTAATGATACCCAGAACGTAAATCAATCTTCAAATAAACTGACGAGCTTTGTAGTTGATCAAATAAGTCATCGATTCTCGGTAGTGGGTAGCGGTTCTTGATGGTAAGTTTGTTCAACTCTCGATAGTCAATACACAACCTAAATGTACCATCTTTCTTCTTGACAAACAGAACAGGAGCTCCCCATGGTGATGTACTTGGTCGAATGAAACCACGCTCTAAAAGTTCCTGTAATTGACTTTGTAATTCTTTCATTTCGCTGGGTACGAGTCTGTATGGAGCACGAGCTATTGGTGCAGCTTCTGGTACAAGGTCTATTTGAAATTCAACGGATCGATGTGGGGTAATCCCGGTAATTCTTTCGGAAATCCATCGAGAAATTCTTTTGCGACAGGAACATCACTGATGTTCTTTTCTTCAGGTTTAACTTCCTTTATGTGTGCTAGAATGACGTAACAACCTTTTCTTATTAGTTTTTGCGCCTTCAAACTACTAATAAGATTTAATTTCACATTGTTCTTTTCTCCGTACACCATTAAAGGTTTTCCTTTTTCACGCATAATGCGAATCGTATTTTTGTAACAAACGACCTCTGCTCTCACCCTTTTCAACCAGTCCATACCAATTATTACATCAAAACTCCCTAACTCGACTGGTATTAAATCAATTTTAAACGTTTCATCCCCCAGTTTAATTTCTCTATCCCGACATATATTATCTGCTGAAATTAATTTACCATTTGCTAATTCGAGTAAAAATTTACTATTCAAAGGCGTCAATGGGCAACTTAACTTAGCACAAAAATCTCTACTCATATAGCTTCTATCCGCACCCAAATCAAATAAAACATAAGCAGATTTATTATCAATAAGAAACGTACCCGTAACAAGCTCCGGGTCTTCCTGTGCTTCTTCCGTTTTAATATTGAAAACTCTTCCGCGGCCCTGCCCATTAGTATTCCCCTGATTCGGGCAATTACTTCTAATGTGCCCTGGTTTTCCACATCCATAACAAACAAAGGCGGCATTACTTGTTTCGCCACTATTTGTTCCTTTAGTTATGTTAAACTTTGGTCCGTAGACCTCACACTTTTTCGTACCATGGCCAGTTCTTTTACACTTGGTGTAAAATGTCGTGCAGAACCCATTCTGGTGGTACTCTTCACACCTTTGGCATTTTTGGTTTTTATTGCCGTTGTTGTTATTGAGGTTGTTGTTGGGATTGTTATTGTTGTTGGAGCAGTTGTTGTAGTTATTGTTGTTGTTGGGACGTTTGTTGTAGTTATTGTTGGGATTGCGGTTATTTTTGCGATTGTTGTTGCGGTTGTGGTTGTAATTGTTGTTGTTGTTGTATTGGTGATTCTTGTCACCGTTTTCCTCCCACTTCCTCTTGAGTTGTTTCGTGTTGGCTTCTTCGACCGCCTGCTCTTTAATTCTTCCCTCAATATGATTTATGAGTTTATGAGCCATTCGACTTACCTTTTGTATGGAAGCAGGCTCGTGTGAACTCACATCTTCTTGAATCCTTACTGGTAACCCTTTTATAAATGCGTCGATATTCTCTTCTTCATCTTTGAACGTTCCTGTACATAATAGGCACAACTCTGTGAATCGTCGTTCATATGTGGTAATGTCGAACCCTTGTGTTCGTAACTCTCTAAGTTCTACCTTGAGCTTATTGACTTCATTTCTAGGACGGTACTGCTCGTTCATCAATTACTTGAATGCCGACCATGGTAGTGCGTAAGCAGCATTTTGTCCTACCTGTTCAAGATAGGTGTTCCACCACGTTAACGCAGTACCTGTGAAGGTATGCGTAGCGTACTTAACTTTGTCCTCTTCAGTACACTTACTTATGGAAAACACCGATTCGACCTTCTCGGTCCACCGTTTCAATCCATTTGGTCCTTCGGTTCCATCAAATTCTAAAGGTTTGCAGGTAGTGAATTCTTTGTAGGAGCATCCTACACGATATCTTGTGGAATTAGTCCCACTGCTAGATCCAGAGTTATTGTTATTTTGCATCGCAGCCGGTACTGCGGCTATGTTTGCTGCTAGGAAAACACGGAAGTCTTCCTCACTCATGTTCAAATTCTGACGAGTTGCCGGTGCCATTTCCTTCAAAAATAGCCCAAAAGAATTAAGTTAATCATATAGAATTTTAAGAGTAGTCAATAGTATTTCGTATCATAGTATGAACTCATTTATAAAAGCTTTTTCTTCATATTAGCGTTTTATAGTTTTAATTCGGGTAGTACCTACCTGTTAAGTTCATACTTAGTAGCAAATATACAATTCAACTACTATAATTCTATATGAAAAACTGATTATAATAATATAACGCGTTCAAATTTATACAATATTTTACAAACTTACAATACCACTATTATACATATAGGATGAAATATAGCACATAATAACTTTGCTACTTGGCAGCTATAAAGGCAATTCTAGTTAATACGCAAGTCGTTCAGCAAAAGAAATAAAGACACGTAATTCATAAGTCCAGAAACAAGTCATGCATTCTGGTTTTACTAAGACGACTTCCCATCCTTGGTCTTGTGGAAAGTAACCGTTATGACCATTGGCAAGGCAGCATGTTATAATGTCATCAAAAGGACGAGGGTTTCGTAATGTCCAACAGCCCCGTAATAATCTAAAAACCTTGTTTCTCACCTCAACTACTAATTCGTCACTTGTGGAAAGGTTTTATTTAAAAGTTGTAATCCGATGTTCTTTTTCTCACTTTGGTAAGAAGCGAACATCACTAACCCGTAAGCATAACATGCTTCTTTATGTTGCATGTTAGAAGCTCTTTCTAACTCGTGAAATCCTATGTTGGGATATGTTGAGTCAAAATAGGTTCTTAACCCGTAGCGTAAAATTGCATTTGGGTTCCCCGCATTTAACGCTTTAAAGAAAACACGGCGTAACTTACGGTCTCCCCAATGTGATATACCCCACCTATCAAAGGAAAGCCTTTTATAAACTAAGGCATTTCTGGAAAGTCTTTCAAATGTTTGACAAGTTAATTTCGCCATAACTAAATGTGCCGATGAATTCTGACCGACTCTAGACAAGATTTCCTCAATCATATCCTCTGGTAGGTCTTCTAAAATATTCGGTTGTCTACCCTTAACGTCCATTTTGTTTTTATACTGTAAAATAGACAAGGATTAGATTCGTAAAAGATAATTAACAAATAATACAAGCAATTTTTACATAGAACATAAAAGTACAAGCACGCTACAATACATATAATACACAACATGATTACAACTCCCTAATCTGAATAACTGGTTTCTTCTTCTTCGGACTTGGTTCGCTTTCCTAATTTTCTAGGGATATATGGTGTTCCTCTAATACGAGCCGTCGTTTTCCACAATGGTTTAGAGGTTCCCGGGTTATTGTTACACTTTAGGAAATACGGATGTTGCCGATACATATAAAGCTCATCGGGGTTGGAATCAGGTTTCTCTATTTTTATACCTTTTCCCTTATTATTTTCTTTTGCTATATTAAATTGGGTCGAGGTAATTTCTATAACATCATCAGAATCCTCATCGGGATCCGATTCATCGGAAAATTGGTAATCTTCCCAATATTTTGCTTCCTTGGCGAAAACACCATTGACCATTTTTAACTTTGGTCTGTTGGTTGAGGATTTTCTTTTATTTAAACGATTTACTGTAGGTATCAATATTTCTTCCTCTGGAACCTCTTCTTCTTCCGGTTCCTCCTCTTCCGATTCCTCCTCTTCTGGTTCCTCTTCTTCCGGTTCCTCTTCTTCTGGTTCCTCCTCTTCCGGTTCCTCTTCGGGAATTTGTGAATCTTCCCAAAGTATATTCAACTCTTCATTATTATTAGGTGAGTCGATGGGATTTCTACTAGTGGTAGACATCTATCACACAATATCAAACATATTAAGAGGTTAATATATCACATAATAATTACATGTTAATAATATATAGTTTCCAACAAAAGTGTTAAGCAATTGTTTTTAAAGAAAATACGGTCGAAGTCCAGACTCACTAATGTATCCTAACAACCTCGATAAGACAGACTAATGCAAATTTCTGGTTCTCTAAGACCAACACTCGGATACCAACTGAAATGTCCCGTTCATATTGATTATAAACGTTCCATATTAATTGATTTCGTCGCGAGGTTTTGACCTCTATATGAGACGTTTTTCTAAGACTGCATTCATTTTTAAAACAACCATAACCTTTATTTTATCGATAAAGGTTTAAAAAGCATTACGTAGTTTATTAAATAATGATAATCTAAAATATACCGTTTACACACGATCATTACATAATGGTTTACAATAAGAATATATTACATCAAAAATAAGTTTCTTGAATGCAGTTTTTACATAATATCATACAAGCATGGACTCCAAATCTTGTCCTTATTTTAGTATGCAACAGCAGAAGCTCTTAATAATCACCTGAGAATAAACATGCTTAAAACGTCAACAAAAATGTTGGTGAGTTATAGGTTTAACCTATATATTATCAAATCATAATAATAGACCACAAGATTTCATATTTCAATACATCCCATACATAGAGATAAAAATCATTCATACGGTGAACACCTGGTAACCGACATTAACAAGATGCATATAGAATATCCCCATCATTCCGGGACACCCATCGGACATGATAAAATCGAAGTACTAAAGCATTCCAAATTCCAGAATGGGGTTTGTTGGGCCCGATAGATCTATCTTTAGGATTCGCGTCAATTTGGGGGTCTGTTCCCAAATTCTTAATCTACCAAGCTAAAAAGGGGCATATTCGGCTTCGATCATTCACCCGTATAAAGTAGTTTCATTTACTTGTGTCTATTTCGTAAAATATTTATAAAATTGCATGTATTCTCATCCTAAAATATTAGATTTTAAAAGTGGGACTATAACTCATTTTCACAGATTTTTACTTCGTCGGGAAGTAGGACTTGGCCACAACGAACCTATAACAAATATGTACATATATATCAAAGTATGTTCAAAATATATTTACAACATTTTTAATACGTTTTACTGTTTTAAGTTTATTAAGTCAGCGGTCCTCGTTAGTAACCTACATCTAGTTGTCCATAGTTAGATGTACAGAAATAAATCGATATATATTATCTTGAATCAATCCATGACCCAGTGTATACACGTCTCAGGCTAGATCACAACTCAAAGTATATATATTTTTGGAATCAACCTCAACCCTGTATAGCTAACTCCAACATTACTGCATATAGAGTGTCTATGGTTGTTCCAAATAACATATATACATGGGTTGATATGATATGTCAAAACATTTGCATACGTGTCTATGGTATCCCAAGATTACATAATATATTAGAATACATGTATAATACAATATGAGTTAGCTAGGATATGATTAATATAGATTTGTTACCAATTTTCGCGTAGCTACAACAAAGTAAAATATCTAATCTTGTTTTACCCATAACTTCTTCGTTTTAAATCCGTTTTGAGTGAATCCAATTGCTATGGTTTCATATTGAACTTAAGTTTATGAATCTATACAGAAAAAGTATAAGTTTATAGTCAGAAACACAGTTTACAAGTCATTTTTGTAAAGGTAGTCATTTTGTCAAAAGAACGACGTCTAGATGACCATTTTGGAAAACATACTTCCACTTTGAGTTTAACCATGATTTTTGGATATAGTTTCATGTTCATAAGAAAAATCATTTTCTCAGAAGAACAACTTTTAAATCAAAGTTTAACATAGTTTTTAATTAACTAACCCAAAACAGCCCGCGGTGTTACTACGACGGCGTATATCCAGTTTTACGGTTTTAAATCATTAAGTTAGCATATCATATAGATATAGAACATGTGTTTAGTTGATTTTAAAAGTCAAGTTAGAAGGATTAACTTTTGTTTGTGAACAAGTTTAGAATTAACTAAACTATGTTCTAGTGATTACGAGTTTAAACTTTTGAATAAGATAGTTTTATATATATGAATCGAATGATGTTATGAACATTATTACTACCTCAAGTTTAGTAGGTAAACCTACTGGAAGTGACAAGAAATGATCTAGCTTCAAAGGATCTTGGATGGCTTGAAAGTTCTTGAAGTAGGATCATGACACAAAATAAGTTTAAGTAAGATTTTTACTCGAATTAAGATAGTTTATAGTTATAGAAATTGAATCAAAGTTTGGATATGAATATTACCTTGAATAAGAAAGATAACCTACTATAAATAACAAAGGTTTCTTGATCTTAGATGATTACTTGGAATGGATTAGAAAGCTTGGAAGTAAACTAGTAAACTTGAAAGGATTTTTGAAGTGTTCTTGAAGTGTTCTTCCTAAGATGATTATAGCTTGATTCTTGAAGTAATTTTTGATGAAGATGATGATTAGCTACTGGAAAAATTCATTCATAAGTGTGTGTGTGTGTGTTGAGAGAGAATTAGAAAGAGAATTGGAAGTGAAATGGAGTGAATGATGAGTGGTAAGTGGTGAGTGGTGAGTGGGGTTAAAAGGAGTTCTAGTTAGTTGACTAGTTCATGGTAGAAGTTAAAATTGATTAGTCATGCATGACATAATCAAGAGTGGAATCCCATGCTAGTTCCTATTGGTATATACTCATAGTAAGTACATCTAGAAGCTGTGTATAATACGGGTATGAATACGACTAGAATTCTTGATGAAAAAAGAATGGGAATGTAACTGTAACCATTTTCGTTAAGTATGAGTGTTTTGATATATGTCTTGAAGTCTTCCAAAATTATATTAATACATCTAAATACACTACATGTATATACATTTTAACTGAGTCGTTATGTCATCGTTAGTCGTTACATGTAAGTGTTGTTTTGAAACCTTTAAGTTAACGATCTCATTTAATGTTGTTAACCCATTGTTTATTATATCTAATGAGATGTTAAATTATTATATTATCATGATATTATGATATATTAATATATCTAAATATGATATATATACATTTAAATGTCGTTACAATGATTAGCGTTACATATATACCTCGTTTCGAAATCCTTAAGTTAGTAGTCTTGTTTTTACATATGTAGTTCATTGTTAATATACTTAATGATATGTTTACTTATCATAATACCATGTTAACTATATATATATATATATATATATATATATATATATATATATATATATATATATATATATATATATATATATATATATATATATATATATATATATATATATATATATATCCATATATATGACATCATATAGTTTTTACAAGTTTTAACGTTCGTGAATCACCGGTCAACTTGGGTGGTCAATTATCTATATAAAACCTATTTCAATTAATCAAGTCTTAACAAGTTTGATTCCTTAACATGTTGGAAACACTTAATTATATAAATATCAATTTCATTTAATATATATAAATATGGAAAAGTTCGGGTCACTACACACCCGACCTAGTGATCATCTCAGACGGACATGAGGATCCACCGGAGATTCCAGCTCCACTCATCCCAGGACCCTCGGAGCCACAGCACCATTCTGGTGTTGCTGTGAATCCTGGGGAATATGGGGAAGTTCCTTTCCGGAATGAGCATGGTCATTGGGCTAGACGCCTTCCTGATGGACGTGTCGTGCCGATTCCACCCGGTAGATACCGACTGATGACTACTGGCCGAGCACATCTACCTTCCGATGATTCCGATGACTCATCATCTGAAAAACTCATCATCTGGCGACTCTAGGGACGAGGATTCTGACGAGGACCCTGAGGAGGCACACGTGAAGCCAACCTCTCCCCCGCCGAAGAAGCAGTATCGTTTCGACGGAACTGTTATTCCAGGGTTTAATGGAGGTAGGTTGTTCGTTAACGCACGTTGACTGAAGGTTAGAGTTACCGCTCTTAAGCGGCTTGTGCGGTATCCTGCTGATCCATTCATACGTAAGGCTCCCCATTACGCAGCATCTACTTCTGGTGCTGGACCGTCTGCACCACCAGCTCCACCAGCATCATCTGCACCACCGGCACCACCTGCACCATCAGTACCGCCTGCTCCACCAGCCTCTCCCTCTGTCGAGGAACTGACGAGGGAGGTGGATATCCTCCGTGTTTGGGTAACTGAGCTCGAGGACCAGGTGTCCCACATGATGGACATCCTTTACCCACCGTCACCATATGTGATGACCCGAAAATTTTCGACCAAATTTAAACTTGACCTTTAATTGATTTTGACATGATAAGCAAAGTCTGTAATGTTGAGTCTCAAAAATTTTGAACTGTTTCATATATTCATTTGACCTTCGACTATTTCTGACGATTCACGAACAATTAATTGTAAGAGATATGTGTGTATATATACATATATATGTATAAATAATACTTGAAAAATAAATTAAAATATTATATGAGTTAATTAATTATGTAAAATAAAATAATATATAAAAATTATATATCTATATATGCGAATGAAGCATATTGAATATATATCTATATAGGATTTTGAATATAACAATTAAATAATCGTAATACTTGTTTGTCATCTCGTTTGTTATTAAACAAGTTAATATGAACATATATGATTTTAAAATAAACGGAGATCCGAAAATGAGTTATATAAATCATAGACTCATTAAAAATATACTTAGGAACTATTTGTTGATTTTTAAAATTTTTTATATTTTACTTGGGGTTGGGAGTAAATAATTAATGTAAAATTTATTTAATAGCTAATGCTCGAATTTTATACCATAATGACCAAAATAAATAAATATACTTAATTTAAAAATATGAGATTTTTTGAAGACTTTTATCCGCCACTGATTTACAGCGGAAAAATGAAATTTAGTCCGTGAATGATGACGGCTAATATTATCACACGTTTATTTATTTATATTATATTAACACTATTGTTAATTGATACAAACATCCGTGATTGAATGAAGATTTTGATTTGGTCACTGTTGTTATTTTGTTTGCTTCACAAATTGCTTCACAACTTGACATATAAATATGTTATATATACATATACATGCACAATACTTTTGTCAATCACTTCTAAGTTGATTAACTCGAGTAACTGCCCGTCCTTTTCATTCTTTATCATATTCGTATTATAATATTACAATATATTTATATATATAGGTAGGAGATATATATATATATATATATATATATATATATATATATATATATATATATATATATATATATATAGATATTAAGATAGATAGATAACTAACTTATCCCCACCATCCACTACCTCTTATCTCTCTATCTGTTTCTTTTCTTTTTCCTATTTATTTCTTACTCTTATAGATATATATATATATATATATATATATATATATATATATATATATATATATATATATATATATATATATATATATATATATATATATATATATATACATTATGCATAGACTTATATATATACATCTATATGATCAACCATCGACACCCATGAACAAACATCTTCATTCTTGTGAATTTCTCTCAAAACTGCCACCACTCTCGGCCATGACCACCATTTATCACCTTCCTTGAACTCTTCCTTTACGGCTTCAACCATCAACCGTCTTCGATTCATCATCACTTTCATTAGAACCTACCATCATCAAACCCACTTTGATCACCACCCTTTTCTATCTCCATAACCACCACCCCATCACTATCCCTCTTGTTCGAATAATACAACCACCATCTTCGTTATTGTGGTTACTATTTAGTCCGAACTCCACCATTGTTACCCATCAACCACCTCTGTCAAACCCTGAACAACCTGCTACTGTCCAAGCTTTTCCGTTCATTTTTAAACTCAACTCGGAACCTCCTGTTGTTGTTATTTGATCGCAACCCACATGTTTTTTTTATTGTTTTTTTTATTTATCACTTAACCACCATCACACACGTACAATTTTCTATTTTTGCATCTACTATTTCTGTTGGAATATACACACGAAGAAGATGAAACGATAAATGGTAATAAATGGACAACAAATTTACGAGTTTCACGTAAGCTTGATCACCGAGCTGCAACCTTCTTCTTGATGCTGCTGCACAATTCCTGTTTTGATTCTAATTAGCACACGTAAGAGATGGAGCACTGATGATGATGTTAATGATAATACCGTATGGTGATGGGTTAATATAGAGGAAAATAATGATGATTAAAATGAAAACGATTAATCGAGTGTATGTTGATGATATTAAAAACGATGACGATTAAGATGATAATTACGGATGATGGTGATGATAATGATGCAATTATGAGATGATGATTATCGTGACGATGAAATAGAAGATGATGATCACGAGTATGATGAAGATATAGGATGATGAATGATGTCGATTTATTGTTGAAGAAGGAGAAGTACACAGAAAATGGTTTATATGATTCAGGTTGAGTATTAAAACAGAAAAGAGGAAAAGGAGCAGTAGTTTGGGTGTGTGGGTGTTTAACAGGAGGTTATGAGTTCGAATCTAGGTAACTGCAAATATTTTTATCAATATTTGAAAACCGAATTGGGCTTAAAAATTGGGCTACTACTATTCCCCTTGCTGGACCAAAAATCTTAGGTTTCAAACTTGCTCTGTTGGGCCGTGGTCTATTTTTCGGTTGGGCTGAACAGATTAAGGGTCAAGTAAATTAAATACATACCATAGATTAGAAAAAGGGAGACGGAGTAGTGGTGTGGGTTGTTGTCAAATGAGCGAGTGGTCACGGGTTCAATCCCTGCTGGTGACATTATAATTTTTAAAGTTTCTTTTGAGGTAGTTTTTCATTACCAAAAATTATTATTATTATTATTATTGTTATTATTATTATTATTACTATTATTATTGTTATCATTATTAGTTATATGATTATTATTGTCGTTAATATAACTTATAATATTATTATTACTAGTATTATCATATAAAACTACTAGTACTATCATTATTAATATTATTATTATTAGTATTTATTATTATTGTAACATTATTATTATTATCACTATTATCATTGTAGTAAAATTTTTATAGTTATCATTATTATCTGTACTAGTATTATTATTAATACCTTTATTACTAAAAGCAATGTTATTCTTAAAACTGTCGAGTTTGTTAAAACTGGTATTATTATGAAAATAATAAAAGTATTGTTTTTCATTAATATTGATATTAGTATCATTTCTATTAGTATAGTAACACATTTAAAATCTGTAATATCATTATTATCATTGTTATTGTTATAAGCACTATCTTAACATTATCATTATCATTATTATTATTATTATATTTATTAACAGTGCTATTGTTATTATTAAAACTTATTATCATTACTAATCATTTATTTAAAGTTATCATTTTAAAGCAAAAAGTATTATGATTATTAGTAATAACAATATCATTAATATTAAAAGTATTATGAAGATAAAAATAAAAGTTTTAAAAATATTATGATAGGTATATAATAACTATATTAACAAATTATTATAGAAAATACTCATATATAATAATTTAGACATTTTTACTATAACACTAAACAGATATACCTATATATATATATATATATATATATATATATATATATATATATATATATATATATATATATATATATATATATATATATATATATATATATATATATATATATATAACTATAATAATATTAATCATTTTGAATATATACACAAATTAAATATATATAATATATAAATTAAGATATAATAAATAAATTTGTTCAGTTACGATTATATGTTTTAATACATATATACAAATGGTATAGGTTCGTGAATCTGAGGCCAACCCTGCATTGTTCAGTTATTCAATGTCGTCATATGTATTTTTACTACAAAATACAGTATTGTGAGTTTCATTACCCCCTTTTTAAATGCTTTTGCAATATATATTTTTGGGACTGAGAATACATGCGCTTTTATAAATGTTTTACGAAATAGACACAAGTAATCGAAACTACATTATATGGTTGAATGATCGAAGCCGAATATGCCCCTTTTGTTTGGTAACCTAAGAATTAGTAAACCGATCTACTAATTTACGTGAATCCTAAAGATAGATCTATTGGGCCTAACGAACCCCATCCAAAGTACCGGATGCTTTAGTACTTCGATGTTGTTTTTTATCATGTCCGAAGGATTTTCCAGAATGATAGGGGATATTCTTATACGCATCTTGTTAATGTCGGTTACCAGGTGTTCAATCCATATGAATGATTTTTGTCTCTATGCATGGGACGTTTATTTATGAGAACTGGAAATGAAATTCTTGTGGTCTATTAAAATGATGGAAATGATTATTTATGTTAAACTAATTAACTCACCAACCTTTTGGTTGACACTTTAAAGCATGTTTATTCTCAGGTACGAAAGAAATCTTCCGCTGTGCATTTGCTCATTTTAGAGATATTACTTGGAGTCATTCATGACATATTTCAAAAGACATTGCATTCGAGTCATTGAGTTCATCAAGATTATTATTAAGTCAATTATAGTTGGATATATTATGAAATGATATGCATGCCGTCAAATTTCGATGTAAAGCAAGTTTGTCTTTTAAAAACGAATGCAATGTGAAATGTCCCGTTCTTATTGATTAAAAACGTTCCATATTAATTGATTTCGTTGCGAGGTTTTGACCTCTATATGAGACGTTTTTCAAAGACTGCATTCATTTTTAAACAAACCATAACCTTTATTTCATCAATAAAGGTTTAAAAAGCTTTACGTAGATTATCAATTAATGATAATCTAAAATATCCTGTTTACACACGACCATTACATAATGGTTTACAATACAAATATGTTACAACAAAATAAGTTTCTTGAATGCAGTTTTTACACAATATCATACAAGCATGGACTCCAAATCTTGTCCTTATTTAAGTATGCGACAGCGGAAGCTCTTAATAATCACCTGAGAATAAACATGCTTAAAACGTCAACAAAAATGTTGGTGAGTTATAGGTTTAACCTATATATATCAAATCGTAACAATAGACCACAAGATTTCATATTTCAATACACATCCCATACATAGAGATAAAAATCATTCATATGGTGAACACCTGGTAACCGACAATAACAAGATGCATATATATAAGAATATCCCCATCATTCCGGGACACCCTTCGGATATGATATAAATTTCGAAGTACTAAAGCATCCGGTACTTTGGATGGGGTTTGTTAGGCCCAATAGATCTATCTTTAGGATTCGCGTCAATTAGGGTGTCTGTTCCCTAATTCTTAGATTACCAGACTTAATAAAAAGGGGCATATTCGATTTCGATAATTCAACCATAGAATGTAGTTTCACGTACTTGTGTCTATTTTGTAAATCATTTATAAAACCTGCATGTATTCTCATCCCAAAAATATTAGATTTTAAAAGTGGGACTATAACTCACTTTCACAGATTTTTACTTCGTCGGGAAGTAAGACTTGGCCACTGGTTGATTCACGAACCTATAACAATATATACATATACATATATATCAAAGTATGTTCAAAATATATTTACAACACTTTTAATATATTTTGATGTTTTAAGTTTATTAAGTCAGCTGTCCTCGTTAGTAACCTACAACTAGTTGTCCACAGTTAGATGTACAGAAATAAATCGATAAATATTATCTTGAATCAATCCACGACCCAGTGTATACGTATCTCAGTATTGATCACAACTCAAACTATATATATTTTGGAATCAACCTCAACCCTGTATAGCTAACTCCAACATTCACATATAGAGTGTCTATGGTTGTTCCGAAATATATATAGATGTGTCGACATGATAGGTCGAAACATTGTATACGTGTCTATGGTATCTCAAGATTACATAATATATAATACAAGTTGATTAAGTTATGGTTGGAATAGATTTGTTACCAATTTTCACGTAGCTAAAATGAGAAAAATTATCCAATCTTGTTTTACCCATAACTTCTTCATTTTAAATCCGTTTTGAGTGAATCAAATTGCTATGGTTTCATATTGAACTCTATTTTATGAATCTAAACAAAAAAAGTATAGGTTTCTAGTCATAAAATAAGTTACAAGTCGTTTTTGTAAAGGTAGTCATTTCAGTCGAAAGAACGACGTCTAGATGACCATTTTAGAAAACATACTTCCACTTTGAGTTTAACCATAATTTTTGGATATAGTTTCATGTTCATAATAAAAATCATTTTCTCAGAATAACAACTTTTAAATCAAAGTTTATCATAGTTTTTAATTAACTAACCCAAAACAGCCCGCGGTGTTACTACGACGGCGTAAATCCGGTTTTACGGTGTTTTTCGTGTTTCCAGGTTTTAAATCATTAAGTTAGCATATCATATAGATATAGAACATGTGTTTAGTTGATTTTAAAAGTCAAGTTAGAAGGATTAACTTTTGTTTGCGAACAAGTTTAGAATTAACTAAACTATGTTCTAGTGATTACAAGTTTAAACCTTCGAATAAGATAGCTTTATATGTATGAATCGAATGATGTTATGAACATCATTACTACCTTAAGTTCCTTGGATGAACCTACTGGAAAAGAGAAAAATGGATCTAGCTTCAATGGATCCTTGGATGGCTCAAAGTTCTTGAAGCAAAATCATGACACGAAAACAAGTTCAAGTAAGATCATCACTTGAAATAAGATTGTTATAGTTATAGAAATTGAACCAAAGTTTGAATATGATTATTACCTTGTATTAGAATGATAACCTACTGTAAGAAACAAAGATTTCTTGAGGTTGGATGATCACCTTACAAGATTGGAAGTGAGCTAGCAAACTTGAAAGTATTCTTGATTTTATGAAACTAGAACTTTTGGAATTTATGAAGAACACTTAGAACTTGAAGATAGAACTTGAGAGAGTTCAATTAGATGAAGAAAATTGAAGAATGAAAGTGTTTGTAGGTGTTTTTGGTCGTTGGTGTATGGATTAGATATAAAGGATATGTAATTTTGTTTTCATGTAAATAAGTCATGAATGATTACTCATATTTTTGTAATCTTATGAGATATTTCATGCTAGTTGCCAAATGATGGTTCCCACATGTGTTAGGTGACTCACATGGGCTGCTAAGAGCTGATCATTGGAGTGTATATACCAATAGTACATACATCTAAAAGCTGTGTATTGTACGAGTACGAATACGGGTGCATACGAGTAGAATTGTTGATGAAACTGAACGAGAATGTAATTGTAAGCATTTTTGTTAAGTAGAAGTATTTTGATAAGTGTATTGAAGTCTTTCAAAAGTGTATAAATACATATTAAAACACTACATGTATATACATTTTAACTGAGTCGTTAAGTCATCGTTAGTCGTTACATGTAAGTGTTGTTTTGAAACCTTTAGGTTAACGATCTTGTTAAATGTTGTTAACCCAATGTTTATAATAACAAAAGAGATTTTAAATTATTATATTATCATGATATTATGATGTACGAATATCTCTTAATATGATATATATACATTAAATGTCGTTACAACGATAAACGTTACATATATGTCTCGTTTCAAAATCATTAAGTTAGTAGTCTTGTTTTTACATATGTAGTTCATTGTTAATATAATTAATGATATGTTTACTTATCATAATATCATGTTAACTATATATATAACCATATATATGTCATCATATAGTTTTTTTTACAAGTTTTAACGTTCGTGAATCACCGGTCAACTTGGGTGGTCAATTGTCTATATGAAACCTATTTCAATTAATCAAGTCTTAACAAGTTTGATTGCTTAACATGTTGGAAACATTTAATCATGTAAACATCAATCTCAATTAATATATATAAACATGGAAAAGTTCGGGTCACTACAGTACCTACCCGTTAAATAAATTTCGTCCCGAAATTTTAAGCTGTTGAAGGTGTTGACGAATCTTCTGGAAATAGATGCGGGTATTTATTCTTCATCTGATCTTCACGCTCCCAGGTGAACTCGGGTCCTCTACGAGCATTCCATCGAACCTTAACAATTGGTATCTTGTTTTGCTTAAGTCTTTTAACCTCACGATCCATTATTTCGACGGGTTCTTCGATGAATTGGAGTTTTTCGTTGATTTGGATTTCATCTAACGGAATAGTGAGATCTTCTTTAGCAAAACATTTCTTCAAATTCGAGACGTGGAAAGTGTTATGTACAGCCGCGAGTTGTTGAGGTAACTCAAGTCGGTAAGCTACTGGTCCGACACGATCAATAATCTTGAATGGTCCAATATACCTTGGATTTAATTTCCCTCGTTTACCAAATCGAACAACGCCTTTCCAAGGTGAAACTTTAAGCATGACCATCTCTCCAATTTCAAATTCTATATCTTTTCTTTTAATGTCAGCGTAGCTCTTTTGTCGACTTTGGGCGGTTTTCAACCGTTGTTGAATTTGGATGATCTTCTCGGTAGTTTCTTGTATAATCTCCGGACCCGTAATCTGTCTATCCCCCACCTCACTCCAACAAATCGGAGACCTCACTTTCTACCATAAAGTGCTTCAAACGGCGCCATCTCAATGCTTGAATGGTAGCTGTTGTTGTAGGAAAATTCTGCTAACGGTAGATGTCGATCCCAACTGTTTCCGAAATCAATAACACATGCTCGTAGCATGTCTTCAAGCGTTTGTATCGTCCTTTCGCTCTGCCCATCAGTTTGTGGATGATAGGCAGTACTCATGTCTAGATGAGTTCCTAATGCTTGCTGTAATGTCTACCAGAATCTTGAAATAAATCTGCCATCCCTATCAGAGATAATAGAGATTGGTATTCCATGTCTGGAGACGACTTCCTTCAAATACAGTCGTGCTAACTTCTCCATCTTGTCATCTTCTCTTATTGGTAGGAAGTGTGCTGATTTGGTGAGACGATCAACTATTACCCAAATAGTATCAAAACCACTTGCAGTCCTTGGCAATTTAGTGATGAAATCCATGGTAATGTTTTCCCATTTCCATTCCGGGATTTCGGGTTGTTGAAGTAGACCTGATGGTTTCTGATGCTCAGCTTTGACCTTAGAACACGTCAAACATTCTCCTACGTATTTAGCAACATCGGCTTTCATACCCGGCCACCAAAAATGTTTCTTGAGATCCTTGTACATCTTCCCCGTTCCAGGATGTATTGAGTATCTGGTTTTATGAGCTTCTCTAAGTACCATTTCTCTCATATCTCCAAATTTTGGTACCCAAATCCTTTCAGCCCTATACCGGGTTCCGTCTTCCCGAATATTAAGATGCTTCTCCGATCCTTTGGGTATTTCATCCTTTAAATTTCCCTCTTTTAAAACTCCTTGTTGCGCCTCCTTTATTTGAGTAGTAATGTTATTATGAATCATTATATTCATAGATTTTACTCGAATGGGTTCTCTATCCTTCCTGCTCAAGGCATCGGCTACCACATTTGCCTTCCCCGGGTGGTAACGAATCTCAAAATCCTAATCATTCAATAATTCAATCCACCTACGCTGCCTCATATTCAGTTGTTTCTGATTAAATATGTGTTGAAGACTTTTGTGGTCGGTATATATAATACTTTTGACCCCATATAAGTAGTGCCTCCAAGTCTTTAATGCAAAAACAACCGCGCCTAATTCCAAATCATGCGTCGTATAATTTTGTTCGTGAATCTTCAATTGTCTAGACGCATAAGCAATCACCTTCGTTCGTTGCATTAATACAAAACCGAGACCTTGCTTTGATGCGTCACAATAAATCACAAAATCATCATTCCCTTCAGGCAATAACAATATAGGTGCCGTAGTTAGCTTTTTCTTCAATAACTGAAACGCTTTCTCTTGTTCATCATTCCATTCAAATTTCTTCCCTTTATGCGTTAATGCAGTCAAGGGTTTTGCTATTCTGGAAAAGTCTTGGATGAACCTTCTGTAGTAACCAGCTAGTCCTAAAAACTGGCGTATGTGTTTCGGAGTTTTCGGGGTTTCCCACTTTTCAACAGTTTCTATCTTTGCCGGATCCACCTTAATACCTTCTTTGTTCACTATGTGACCGAGGAATTGAACTTCTTCCAACCAAAATGCACACTTTGAAAACTTAGCGTACAATTCTTCCTTCCTCAATACTTCTAACACCTTTCTCAAATGTTCACCGTGTTCTTGGTCATTCTTTGAGTAAATAAGTATGTCATCAATGAAAACAATGACAAACTTGTCAAGGTATGGTCCACACACTCGGTTCATAAGGTCCATGAACACAGCTGGTGCATTAGTTAAACCAAACGGCATGACCATAAACTCGTAATGACCGTAACGTGTTCTGAAAGCAGTCTTTGGAATATCATCTTCTTTCACCCGCATTTGATGATACCCGGAACGTAAGTCAATCTTTGAATAAACAGACGAGCCTTGTAGTTGATCAAATAAGTCGTCGATTCTCGGTAGTGGGTAGCGGTTCTTGATGGTAAGTTTGTTCAACTCTCGGTAGTCGATACACAACCTGAATGTACCATCTTTCTTCTTGACAAACAAAACAGGAGCTCCCCACGGTGATGTGCTTGGTCGAATGAAACCACGCTCTAAAAGTTCTTGTAATTGGCTTTGCAGTTCTTTCATCTCGCTGGGTGCGAGTCTGTAAGGAGCACGAGCTATTGGTGCAGCTCCTGGTACAAGATCTATTTGAAATTCAACGGATCGATGTGGGGGTAATCCCGGTAATTCTTTCGGAAATACATCGGGAAATTCTTTTGCAATGGGAACATCATTGATGCTCTTTTCTTCAGTTTGTACTTTCTCGACGTGTGCTAGAACAGCATAGCAACCTTTTCTTATTAGTTTTTGTGCCTTCAAATTACTAATAAGATGTAGCTTCGTGTTGCCCTTTTCTCCGTACACCATTAAGGGTTTTCCTTTTTCTCGTATAATGCGAATTGCATTTTTGTAACAAACGATCTCCGCTTTCACTTCTTTCAACCAGTCCATACCGATTATCACATCAAAACTCCCTAACTCTACTGGTATCAAATCAATCTTAAATGTTTCGCTAACCAGTTTAATTTCTCGATTCCGACATATATTATCTGCTGAAATTAATTTACCATTTGCTAATTCGAGTAAAAATTTACTATCCAAAGGCGTCAATGGACAACTTAATTTAGCACAAAAATCTCTACTCATATAGCTTCTATCCGCACCCGAATCAAATAAAACGTAAGCAGATTTATTGTCAATAAGAAACGTACCCGTAACAAGCTCCGGGTCTTCCTGTGCCTCTACCGCATTAATATTGAAAACTCTTCCACGGCCTTGTCCATTCGTGTTCTCCTGGTTCGGGCAATTTCTAATAATGTGGCCTGGTTTTCCACATTTATAACAAACTACATTGGCATAACTTGCTCCGACACTACTTGCTCCGCCATTACTCGTTCCGACACCATTTGTTCCTTTCGTTCTATTAACCCCTGGTCCGTAGACCTCACACTTCGCCGCGCTATGACCATTTCTTTTACACTTGTTGCAAAATTTGGTGCAGAACCCCGAGTGATTCTTTTCACACCTTTGGCATAGTTGCTTCTGATTGTTGTTGTTGTTGTGGTTATTATTGTTGTTGGGATGATTGTTGTAGTTGCTGTTGTTGTTGTTGTTGTTGTTGGGCCGTTTGTTGTAGTTGCGATTGATGTTGCGATTGTTGGGATAATTGTTGCGATTATTGTTGTAATTGCTGTTGTTGTTGTATTGGTGATTCTTATCACCGTTTTCCTCCCACTTTCTTTTGACTTGCTTCACATTGGCCTCTTCAGCAGTCTGTTCTTTAATTCTTTCTTCAATCTGGTTCACTAGTTTGTGAGCCATTCTACATGCCTGTTGTATGGAGGCGGGCTCGTGTGAACTTATATCTTCTTGGATTCTTTCCGGTAATCCTTTCACAAACGCGTCGATCTTCTCTTCCTCATCTTCGAATGCTCCCGGACACAATAGGCACAATTCTGTGAATCGTCTTTCGTACGTGGTAATATCAAATCCTTGGGTTCGTAACCCTCTAAGTTCTGTCTTGAGCTTATTGACCTCGGTTCTGGGACGGTACTTCTCGTTCATCAAGTGCTTGAATGCTGACCACGGTAGTGCGTACGCATCATCTTGTCCCACTTGCTCTAGATAGGTATTCCACCATGTTAACGCAGAACCTGTGAAGGTATGCGTAGCGTACTTCACTTTGTCCTCTTCAGTACACTTACTTATGGCAAACACCGATTCAACCTTCTCGGTCCACCGTTTCAATCCGATCGGTCCTTCGGTTCCATCAAATTCCAAAGGTTTGCAGGCAGTGAATTCTTTGTAGGTGCATCCTACACGATTTCCTGTACTGCTAGATCCAAGGTTATTGTTGGTATGTAGCGCAGCCTGTACTGCGGCTATGTTTGAAGCTAGAAAAGTACGGAATTCCTCTTCATTCATATTCACGGTGTGTCGAGTAGTCGGTGCCATTTCCTTCAAAATAGTTAAATGGAACAAGTTAATCATACAGAATATTAAGAGTAGTTAATAGTATTTCGTAGCATAATATGAACTCATTTATAAAATCTTTTTCTTCATATTAGCGTTTTATAAGTTTAAATTCGGGTAGTACCTACCCGTTAAGTTCATACTTAGTAGCTAATATACAATTCAACTACTACAATTCTATATGAAAAACTGATTATAATAATATTTCGCGTTCATACTTTTATACAATATTTTACAAATTTACAATACCGCTTATTTTACATAAAGCATGAAATATAGCACACAATAACTTTGATACAAGATAGTTGTGAAGACAATTCTAGCTAGTACACAAGTCGTTCAGCAAAGGCAATAAAGACACGTAATTCATACGTCCAGAAACAAGTCATGCATTCTGGTTTTACTAGGACTACTTCCCATCCTTGGTCTTGTGCAACATAACCGTTATGGCCGTTGATAAGACAGCGTGTTGTAACGTCATCAAAGGGATGAGGGTTACGTAATGTCCAACAGTCCCGTAATAATCTAAAAACCTCATTTCTTACCCCAATTACCGACTCCGTCACTTGTGGAAACGTTTTGTTTAATAGCTGTAGCCCGATGTTCTTGTTCTCACTTTGGTGAGAAGCGAACATTACTAATCCGTAAGCATAACATGCTTCTTTATGTTGCATGTTAGCCGCTTTTTCTAAATCACGAAGTCCAATATTCGGATATATTGAGTCAAAATAATTTCTTAACCCGTTGCGTAAAATAGCATTTGGGTTCCCCGCAATATATGCGTCAAAGTAAACACATCGTAACTTATGGGTTTCCCAATGTGATATCCCCCATCTTTCAAACGAAAGTCTCTTATAAACCAAGACATTCTTGGAACGTTCTTCGAATGTCTTACAAACTGATCTCGCCTTAAATAGTTGTGCCGAGGAATTCTGACCGACTCTAGACAAGATTTCATCAATCATGTCTCCGGGTAGGTCTCTTAAAATATTGGGTTGTCTATCCATTTTGCGTTTTTATACTGTAAAATAGACAAGAGTTAGATTCATAAAAAAAAATACTTATTAATACAAGCAATTTTTACATATATCATAAAGCATAAGAACACTATATTCCATATATTACACCACACGAATACAACTATCTTATTCCGACTCGCTCGTTTCTTCTTCTTCGGTTTTGGTTCGTTTTGCCAAGTTTCTAGGGATATATGATGTTCCCCTAATACGAGCCGTCGTTGTCCACATTGGTTTAGAAAAACCTGGTGGTTTAGAGGTTCCCGGGTCATTGTTACAACTTAAGGACTTCGGGGGTTGACGATACATATAAAGTTCATCGGGGTTGGAATTAGATTTCTCTATTTTTATGCCCTTTCCCTTATTATTTTCTTTTGCCTTTTTAAATTCAGTTGGGGTAATTTCTATAACATCATCGGAATTCTCGTCGAAATCCGATTCATCGGAGAATTGGTAATCCTCCCAATATTTTGCTTCCTTGGCGGAAACACCATTGACCATAATTAACTTTGGTCGGTTGGTTAAGGATTTTCTTTTACTTAACCGTTTTATTATTTCCCCCACCGGTTCTATTTCTTCATCCGGTTCCGATTCTTCTTCCGGTTCCGATTCTTCTTCCGGTTCCGACTCTTCTTCCGGTTCCTCTTCGGGAACTTGTGAATCAGTCCACAAATCATTCCAATTTACATTTGACTCTTCATTATTATTAGGTGAGTCAATGGGACTTGTTCTAGAGGTAGACATCTATCACATAATATCAAACACGTTAAGAGATTAATATATCACATAATATTCATATGTTAAAAATATATAGTTTCCAACAAAAATGTTAAGCAATCATTTTTAAAGAAAACACGGTCGAAGTCCAGACTCACTAATGCATCCTAACAAACTCGATAAGACACACTAATGCAAATTTTCTGGTTCTCTAAGACCAACGCTCGGATACCAACTGAAATGTCCCGTTCTTATTGATTAAAAACGTTCCATATTAATTGATTTCGTTGCGAGGTTTTGACCTCTATATGAGACGTTTTTCAAAGACTGCATTCATTTTTAAACAAACCATAACCTTTATTTCATCAATAAAGGTTTAAAAAGCTTTACGTAGATTATCAATTAATGATAATCTAAAATATCCTGTTTACACACGACCATTACATAATGGTTTACAATACAAATATGTTACAACAAAATAAGTTTCTTGAATGCAGTTTTTACACAATATCATACAAGCATGGACTCCAAATCTTGTCCTTATTTAAGTATGCGACAGCGGAAGCTCTTAATAATCACCTGAGAATAAACATGCTTAAAACGTCAACAAAAATGTTGGTGAGTTATAGGTTTAACCTATATATATCAAATCGTAACAATAGACCACAAGATTTCATATTTCAATACACATCCCATACATAGAGATAAAAATCATTCATATGGTGAACACCTGGTAACCGACAATAACAAGATGCATATATATAAGAATATCCCCATCATTCCGGGACACCCTTCGGATATGATATAAATTTCGAAGTACTAAAGCATCCGGTACTTTGGATGGGGTTTGTTAGGCCCAATAGATCTATCTTTAGGATTCGCGTCAATTAGGGTGTCTGTTCCCTAATTCTTAGATTACCAGACTTAATAAAAAGGGGCATATTCGATTTCGATAATTCAACCATAGAATGTAGTTTCACGTACTTGTGTCTATTTTGTAAATCATTTATAAAACCTGCATGTATTCTCATCCCAAAAATATTAGATTTTAAAAGTGGGACTATAACTCACTTTCACAGATTTTTACTTCGTCGGGAAGTAAGACTTGGCCACTGGTTGATTCACGAACCTATAACAATATATACATATACATATATATCAAAGTATGTTCAAAATATATTTACAACACTTTTAATATATTTTGATGTTTTAAGTTTATTAAGTCAGCTGTCCTCGTTAGTAACCTACAACTAGTTGTCCACAGTTAGATGTACAGAAATAAATCGATAAATATTATCTTGAATCAATCCACGACCCAGTGTATACGTATATCAGTATTGATCACAACTCAAACTATATATATTTTGGAATCAACCTCAACCCTGTATAGCTAACTCCAACATTCACATATAGAGTGTCTATGGTTGTTCCGAAATATATATAGATGTGTCGACATGATAGGTCGAAACATTGTATACGTGTCTATGGTATCTCAAGATTACATAATATATAATACAAGTTGATTAAGTTATGGTTGGAATAGATTTGTTACCAATTTTCACGTAGCTAAAATGAGAAAAATTATCCAATCTTGTTTTACCCATAACTTCTTCATTTTAAATCCGTTTTGAGTGAATAAAATTGCTATGGTTTCATATTGAACTCTATTTTATGAATCTAAACAAAAAAAGTATAGGTTTCTAGTCAGAAAATAAGTTACAAGTCGTTTTTGTAAAGGTAGTCATTTCAGTCGAAAGAACGACGTCTAGATGACCATTTTAGAAAACATACTTCCACTTTGAGTTTAACCATAATTTTTGGATATAGTTTCATGTTCATAATAAAAATCATTTTCTCAGAATAACAACTTTTAAATCAAAGTTTATCATAGTTTTTAATTAACTAACCCAAAACAGCCCGCGGTGTTACTACGACGGCGTAAATCCGGTTTTACGGTGTTTTTCGTGTTTCCAGGTTTTAAATCATTAAGTTAGCATATCATATAGATATAGAACATGTGTTTAGTTGATTTTAAAAGTCAAGTTAGAAGGATTAACTTTTGTTTGCGAACAAGTTTAGAATTAACTAAACTATGTTCTAGTGATTACAAGTTTAAACCTTCGAATAAGATAGCTTTATATGTATGAATCGAATGATGTTATGAACATCATTACTACCTTAAGTTCCTTGGATGAACCTACTGGAAAAGAGAAAAATGGATCTAGCTTCAATGGATCCTTGGATGGCTCAAAGTTCTTGAAGCAAAATCATGACACGAAAACAAGTTCAAGTAAGATCATCACTTGAAATAAGATTGTTATAGTTATAGAAATTGAACCAAAGTTTGAATATGATTATTACCTTGTATTAGAATGATAACCTACTGTAAGAAACAAAGATTTCTTGAGGTTGGATGATCACCTTACAAGATTGGAAGTGAGCTAGCAAACTTGAAAGTATTCTTGATTTTATGAAACTAGAACTTTTGGAATTTATGAAGAACACTTAGAACTTGAAGATAGAACTTGAGAGAGTTCAATTAGATGAAGAAAATTGAAGAATGAAAGTGTTTGTAGGTGTTTTTGGTCGTTGGTGTATGGATTAGATATAAAGGATATGTAATTTTGTTTTCATGTAAATAAGTCATGAATGATTACTCATATTTTTGTAATCTTATGAGATATTTCATGCTAGTTGCCAAATGATGGTTCCCACATGTGTTAGGTGACTCACATGGGCTGCTAAGAGCTGATCATTGGAGTGTATATACCAATAGTACATACATCTAAAAGCTGTGTATTGTACGAGTACGAATACGGGTGCATACGAGTAGAATTGTTGATGAAACTGAACGAGAATGTAATTGTAAGCATTTTTGTTAAGTAGAAGTATTTTGATAAGTGTATTGAAGTCTTTCAAAAGTGTATAAATACATATTAAAACACTACATGTATATACATTTTAACTGAGTCGTTAAGTCATCGTTAGTCGTTACATGTAAGTGTTGTTTTGAAACCTTTAGGTTAACGATCTTGTTAAATGTTGTTAACCCAATGTTTATAATAACAAAAGAGATTTTAAATTATTATATTATCATGATATTATGATGTACGAATATCTCTTAATATGATATATATACATTAAATGTCGTTACAACGATAAACGTTACATATATGTCTCGTTTCAAAATCATTAAGTTAGTAGTCTTGTTTTTACATATGTAGTTCATTGTTAATATAATTAATGATATGTTTACTTATCATAATATCATGTTAACTATATATATAACCATATATATGTCATCATATAGTTTTTTTTACAAGTTTTAACGTTCGTGAATCACCGGTCAACTTGGGTGGTCAATTGTCTATATGAAACCTATTTCAATTAATCAAGTCTTAACAAGTTTGATTGCTTAACATGTTGGAAACATTTAATCATGTAAACATCAATCTCAATTAATATATATAAACATGGAAAAGTTCGGGTCACTACACAATGCTTGTAAAATGTATCATATAGAGGTCAAATACCTCACGATGTAATCATATGTTATTGTATTCGTCCTTATAGATTAGGACGGGTCGTCTCATTTGGTATTAGATGGTCTTAGCGAACCAGGTCTTGCATTAGTGTGTCTAACTGATAGTTGTTTAGTTGTATTAGTGAGTCTGGACTTCGACCGTGTCTGCATGTCAAAAGTTTTGCTTATCATTTCTAGTCGGAAATCGGAAATTATCTGCTTATCATCCTTAGGAAATTACCTGCTTATCATTCTTAGTCTAGACATGTCTTACTGCCTCTATTGCATAGACAGTGTATAGATAAATTCATATCTTAGCGTATCTGTTATTGTTACCTTTGCCTGATAGCTTCCGTAGATTCCTCCGTAACATATGGGATTTTAGTATTATATATGCATATGTAAATCATGTATTGCAGAATACTAATCTACATCCTATAATCTATTTCATATCAAAAATCCTTCATCTGATCGTACGAGATGGATCCCTCAACCAGTTCGAGTTCCTCGGATTCCGACAGCTATTCTGACATGGATATTCACCTAAACTCTGAAAGCAGTGTAACCGGAATGGATCAACCAATCAGCCATCCCCAATTCATTTGATGAGTTTGTAGTCGACTTCATCAATGGCAATGAGAAGAAAGCGATACTTTTCATCAACCAAATTTCCCTTTTGGCGGTGAACCTGAAGCATTCACCGGCGAACCAATCCGAAATACCATTTTCACCCTTATTTCCCGAATACCTCGCCATGATCATATACTAGCTCAAATTCAAAACTTTATTCACCGCTTGTTCCAACCACCAATCATCCCGGAGTAATCGAAGAAGTCAACAAGCTTCGCACCCGAGTTGTAGCCTTGGAAAAGATGGTGCAAAATGTACCAGCTTCAGCAGCATCACCGGCACCAACAGTACCATCAGTAACAACACCAGCACCATCAGTAACAAAACCAGTACCATCAACAATCCATGTCTCAACATCTCATTCTGTACCGCGATTATAATCATCATACTACGTGTCGTTCTGCATCAATTATCTTCGTTCGACATGGCAATTATGTAATCTCTAATGTTTTAGAGATTATATATTCTTGTTCTAACGGTAAATCAAATGAGTTTAATATCATATTGACTCATTAAATCCATGATTACATATGAAGAAAATATATATGTATATATATTTTTTCATAAAGATTGTAATTAAAAATTCTTTCGTACAAACAGTTAATGGTGAAAATATTTTAACGGGTAGGTAATACTCGAGGAATATTTTGATTTCACATTAATAAGTACACTGTACATTCTTTCAAATCTAATTCAACATTCATTTACTATCCTATTTACAACCACTGATATACGTATCCGTTCACCACAAAATAACCATTTTCATTCAATTTCATATTTGGATTTTGATCTATCAGAATCCAACAAGTGGCATGATGAAGAAAACATTGGACAAAATAAAAATTTGTTAGAAACAAACGAATTAACTATGAGACATTCTATTAAGAATCCACGCTAACAAAAATCCTAGCTAACTGTTCCTAGCTAACTGATTACATTTTATTTATCGCAATTTAATTATCGCAATTTTATTTATCGTCATTTAATTTCTGTTATTTACTTTACGCACTTTATTTATCATCATTTAATTTCTGTTATTTATTTTACGCACTTTAAATATCGGGACACGTATACAAGATTTTGACATATCATATCGACGCATCTATATATATTATTTGAAATAACCATAGACACTCTATATGCAGTAATGCTGGAGTTAGCTATACAGGGTTGAGGTTGATTCTATAATAATATATATACTTTGAGTTGTGATCGAGTCTGAGACATGTACACGGGTCACGATACATAGTAATTAATTCGAATATTATATATTAAACTATATATGAATTATTGGACTGTTACTGTGGACTATCGACTGTGGACTAATAACATTAGAAAATTAAAATGAATTAAAATATTAATTATAACATATGAAACTAAACATTTCTTCAAGTTTGCCACTTGATCTCATCTTAAACCTCATTTGTATCTTGACGATTACAATATGCGTTTAAACTTTTCATGATTCTTGAAAACACCTCAATCGAGAGAATGAACCAACCGCATTTCATCTACAGAAGAAAAGATTGATGCATATAGTTATACACACTCGGAACCTGAGTAAATGTTTAACACGTATCTGTGCTAGCTCCTTTGGCATTGTTATTACCATAAATAACAATGCAATTCTTTTCCAAATTAGCCAATTTTGTCACAGCTCCAACAAGTCAACTTCGACTTTTCAATCGTACTAGTCTTATTATAACCTTGATATATATGCATGCTCATTTATTATTACTGGAGAACCTTTTTATATTCCATCATATTACCATCAACGTTTAATCATCTAAAAACATAATTCTCTAGAAACCACCTCGGATTGATAACCGATGATTCAGATGTGGCTACATTAAATGCAGACGAAATAGTAAAATTGTAGATGGCCTAAATGGCCAATAGGTTGATGATAAAGAATGGAGTGTTTGGAACGCTCGATTAAAAATTTGGTACTCAAAAACGGATTGAGCTAACCAGGAAGGAGACCAAGAACAAATACAAGGACCAAACCCTATATTCAAAGAATCCAGGTAATTCTGGATCCGATGAAATCTTTAGAGAATATCTTGCTCCGAAGTCATGTTAAAATCTTGCGGAAAATTTTCTTCATCAACCTTCGAACTTAGAAAATTCCAAAATATCATCATAAATATCTTCTATATTTTTGAGGATATTTTCAAAAATATTCTTATCCGAAATTATCTACCTCTTCGTGTTTTCTGTATTCCATTATATAGGAAACTTCTGTAAAATCTAAGTACAAATTATGAATGAATTGTGGAGTTGGGAATTGAAGCATGTGTTAGTATAATATAATGACGCCCGGACAACGTGATTATATTACAGTAAGTCATGCTGAGTTTCTAATGGAACGTGATAAAGAATCACAGGTCATACCTTTATCATGAACCATGTTACATAACTCTTTCATTCTACTTAACCTCTGAACATATCAAGAAAATATATTCTTGATAGTTCCGTCATCAGGGATTCTGGTAATTTGACAAATCAAAACGTGCTAATACATTCCTCTCTGCTTAGAATACTATAATCATTCGAAACTCCATACTTACGAATTCTGAACTATTACTCGCTTTACTAGAGATCGAGAAGATAATAAAAAGGCAAAGAGCTCCAAAATATAAGAGAAAATATAAAGCCCGATAACAACACATAAATTACAAACCGTGTATATCAATGTTTATCGCAACATAAAGACACCGGAGTATGATAAACACAATAACCTCAAAAACGAAGTAGAAGAAAACAGATTCCTCCGGTGGTAGTTGGAAAAGGATAATGATTGTTGAGGTAGAAAAGATAAGGACAAGAATCAGAACTGGATTAAGCATTTTCACAGTCTTTTGAATTTGGAAATTTAGTATAGGAGTGGTAAAAATAATGAAACGGAAGAAGTTAATTTATAGTGAAATAACCAATAAAGAAATCAAGACAGATTTCTGCATTTAATTAGAGAGATCCTAATTTCCTCAATCCCGAGGAAATCAGATCTTATTCAGATTTCAAAGATTTTCTTCAAATCCCTTGAATTCCGGAATTCAACCAAGACAACGTCAAAAGAAAAGACGCACCTTATTTTCTAAATTCAATCGTGACTACGTCAAAAGTTAAATCTCTATCTCAATCTTTTGTGATAGCTTCATTCGTACTCTTCGAATAATAAAATTGTTTTATGCATATTACTCAATGATGATAAAACTCTATTTATCAAATCATATTTGTCATGAAAACATTTTTAATGTTAACCATGACCATCTCGATCAAATTTCGGGACAAAATTTCTTTAACGGGTAGGTACTGTGATGACCCAAAAATTTTTGACCAAATTTAAACTTGACCTTTAATTGATTTTGACACGATAAGCAAAGTCTGTAATGTTGAGTCTCAAAAATTTTGAACTATTTCATATATTCATTTGACCTTCGACTATTTCTGACGATTCACGAACAATTAATTGTAAGAGATATGTGTGTATATATACATATATATGTATAAATAATAATTGAAAAATAAATTAAAATATTATATGAGTTAATTAATTATGTAAAATAAAATAATATATAAAAATTATATATCTATATATGTGAATGAAGCATATTGAATATATATACTATATAAGGTTTTGAATATAACAATTAAATAATCGTAATACTTGTTTGTCATCTCGTTTGTTATTAAACAAGTTAATATGAACATATATGATTTTAAAATAAACGGAGATCCAAAAATGAGTTATATAAATCATAGACTCATTAAAAATATACTTAGGAACTATTTGTTGATTTTTAAATTTTTTTATATTTTACTTGGGGTTGGGAGTGAATAATTAATGTAAAATTTATTTAATAGCTAATGCTCGAATTTTATACCATAATGACCAAAATAAATAAATATACATAATTTAAAAATATGAGATTTTTCTGAAGACTTTTATCCGCCACTGATTTACAGCGGAAAAGTGAAATTTATTCCGTGAATGGCGACGGCTAATATTATCACACGTTTATTTATTTATTTATATTATATTAACACTATTGTTAATTGATACAAATATCCGTGATTGAATGAAGATTTTGATTTGGTCACTGTTGTTATTTTGTTTGCTTCACAAATTGCTTCACAACTTGACATATAAATATGTTATATATACATATACATGCACAATACTTTTGTCAATCACTTCTAAGTTGATTAACTCGAGTAACTGCCCGTCCTTTTCATTCTTTATCATATTCGTATTATAATATTACAATATATTTATATATATAGGCAGGATATATATATATATATATATATATATATATATATATATATATATATATATATATATATATATATATATATATATATATATATATATATATATATATATATATATATATATATATATATATATATTTGTTTGTGTATATGTGTATAGATATTGAGATAGATAGATAACTAACTTATCCCCACCATTCACTACCTCTTATCTCTCTATCTGTTTCTTTCTTTTTCCTATTTATTTCTTACTCTTAGAGATATATATATATATATACACATTATGCATAAACTTATATATATACATCTATATGATCAACCATCGACACCCATGAATAAACATCTTCATTCTTGTGAATTTCTCTCAAAACCGCCACCACTCTCGGCCATGACCACCATTTATCACCTTCCTTGAACTCTTCCTTTACGGCTTCAACCATCAACCATCTTCGATTCATCATCACTTTCATTAGAACCTACCATCATCAAACCCACTTTGATCACCACCCTTTTCTATCTCCATAACCACCACCCCATCACTATCCCTCTTGTTCGAATAATACAACCACCATCTTCGTTATTGTGGTTACTATTTAGTCTGAACGCCACCATTGTTACCCATCAACCACCTCCATCAAACCCTGAACAAACTGCTACTGTCCAAGCTTTTCTGTTCATTTTTAAACTCAACTCGAAACCTCCTGTTATTGTTATTTGATCGCAACCCACATGTTTTTTTATTATTTTTTATTTATCACTTAACCAGCATCACACACGTACAATTTTCTGTTTTTGCATCTACTATTTCTGTTGGAATATACACACGAAGAAGATGAAACGATAAACGGTAATAAATGGACAACAAATTTACGAGTTTCACGTAAGCTTGATCACCGAGCTGCAACCTTCTTCTTGATGCTGCTGTACAATTCCTGTTTTGATTCTAATTAGCACGCGTAAGAGATGGAACACTGATAATGGCATTACCGTATGGTGATGGGTTAATATAGAGGAAAATGATGATGATTAAAATGAAAACAATTAATCAAGTGTATGTTGATGATATTAAAAATGATGACGATTAAGATGATAATTACGGATGATGGTGTGATGACCCGGGAATTTCCGACCAAATTTAAACTTCAACTTTATATTATTCTGACACGATAAGCAAAGTCTGTTAAGTTAAATCTCAAAGATTTTGAACTATATTTATATAATCATTTAACCTTTGACTATTCCGACGATTCACGAACACTAGTTGTAAATAAATAGGTACACATAAATATATATATATATATATACATATATATATATATATATATATATATATATATATATATATATATATATATATATATATATATGTATATGTATATGTATATATATATATATGTATATGTATATATATATATATATATGTATGTATGTATGTATGTATGTATGTATATATATATATATAATGTTTTGAATTAATAAAATATATTTTTAAACCTTAGGAATTAAAAATATAAAATAATAATTAGAATAAATAAATTACCATTATACATATATATTATTATGAGTCTACACATGAATTCTAATAATAATTATAATATATTGTGACATATAGTATTTGATAAATATTATATTATACTAGAGTGTAAAGTTAAAATATTAATTACAAGTTAAAATGTAAATGATATATCAATGTTAGTATTATTACTTTCATTATTATTACTAATGTTACTAATGATATTAAAAATTTGTATTATTAATATCACTACTTCTAATATGAGATATATATAAAATAAATAAAATTGTGATAAGTATAAATTAATATATTCATGTATCATTATAATTAATATTATTTTTAAGTATCATTAATAAAATTATTATTATGATTATCATTATTAGAAATAAAAATTTATTTAAATTGTTAGTATCAATATTACCATATTACTATCGTTATCAATAATATTATCACTATTAAAATTAATATTAGTATTATCAACTACCGGTAATAATAATATATTTATAATTGCTAAATATAAAAATTTAAGAACTAGATATATATATATATATATATATATAAACAAAATATATAAACATAAATAGATAAAAAATCGACATTTAAAAGTAGATATATATATATATATATATATATATATAGAAGCAGATATATATATATATATTTATATACATAACGAATTACATACAGATATATAATTGTTACCTGTCTCTATCTCTTTTTCTAATTTCTCTCTTATCATTATTCTGCTCCTATTCTTAACTTTGTACTCTTGTCAATCCCTTTACAGAAACAACATAAAAATCCAATTGAAGTCTGTAACAGATAATTTGTACGACCAGGATAACAGATATGTATAAATAGATATCAGATAAATAAATGAATAAATATTGTACGATCCAATCTTATATAATCTATCAATTTGTTTTTACCTTCTTGTTGCTACTTCAATCTGTTACAACTCATTTTCCATAGTACCAATCAGATGACTAATTGAATCGATCTTATTCTATTTTAATTAATTGTTCTGTGCCCTTTTGTCTGATTAAGAAAATCGTGAACCATTTTTTCTGTTTAAGTGATCAATTCAATCGACTATTACGTCATTTTAACTTACTACCACTTCTAGTAATCAAAAACACCCTTTACAGCTTCAACTAAATCGAATTTAATTCAGAAATAATGAAGAACACGGCACATATCTCTGTTTCTTCTTAATTTTCTAAAAACATCGAATTTGAATCTCATTTTAAATTCTATAAATGTGAAGATGTTAGAAATCTTTTACTTAAACTCTCTGTAAAGTTTCAAATGCTAATTCTTCATATCGAGTTCGAATTAATAGAGTCAAAGTTTTGAAAATAAAAAGTCAATGAAGTGTTCATGCTAAAATTCGATCTTGTTTTAGTGTTTTGAGGTAAATTAACGATTCATACAGTTTATATAGATGATTTGCAATCTTTTTCATGAAGGAGTCAAGGTCTGAAATATTTTCTAAGATTGAAATTGATGCTTGAGTTCATAAACGACCTTAAAGGTCTGCTACAGAGATTTATTTTATTTCTTTTTCCTATTTTAAATTAATTTTAGTTAATTCCTAAATGTTCAATAACTGAGTTAAATCCTAAAGATTAATTAAGAAGATTGATAAGTGTCTGGTTCGATCAGTGGTTGCTTGGTTTAGAATTGAAGAAGAAAATGGAATCGTTTTTCATACGTTATATATATATATGGAATTGGTATTAATCAGAAAGATATGGGCGGAGCAGATGGCTAGGGTGTTATTTGGTTAACGAGAGGTCGAGGGTTCGAGCCCGAGCAAGGGCTGTATTTTTTTTAAAACTCATTCTGTTGAGGTAGTTGATTTTTATCTATTATTGTTATTATTTTTTTTATTATTATTACTTATTGTTATTATTATTGTCATTATAATTATATTAACTATTACTAATATTAAAACAAGTATTTAGAACAAGTATTATTATTATTATGACTAAGGTTATTGATATATTAAGAATATTATTATCATTAAGTAATAAAAATTTTATTAGTATTAGTATTATTAATAAGTATTATGAATATTAGTTATTATTATTACCACTAATATAAGTCGTAGTTACTAACTATTATTATCGTTATCATAACCCTAGTAACTATTATAATTATTATTGTTATTATTAATATTATTATCAAAATCGGTATTATTATTAAATAATACGATTATTAATATTACCTTTATTAATCTCAAAAATTACCTTTTTAAGCAGATAAATATTTTGTACATAAAATATACTTATTACTGATACTATAATGATATTAAAATTTCACATAACTATATATATCAAATTTACTAATATTATTTATATAAATACTTACAAATGGTAAATTATCGATTTTTAAATATTACATTTAAACAAGTATGTATATATTAATATAACTATATAAATAATAACCATTTTGAATATAAAAACAAATTAAATAAATAATATATAAATTAAGACATAATAAATTGTTCGGTTACGATTATACGTTTTAATATATATACATACCAATGATATAGGTTCGTGAATCCAAGGCCAACCCTGCATTGTTCAATATAGTCATATGTATTTTTACTACAAAATACATTAGGTGAGTTTCATTTGCCTTTTTACCCTTTATATTTTTGGGTTGAGAATACATGCGCAATTTTTATAAATGTTTTACGAAATAGACACAAGTAATCGAAACTACATTATATGGTTGAATGATTGAAGCCGAATATACCCCTTTTTGATTGGTAACCTAAGAATTATTAAACCGATCTACTAATTGACAAGAATCCTAAAGATAGATCTATGGGCCCGACGAACCCCATCCAAAGTACCTGATGCTTTAGTACTTCGATGTTGTTTTATATCATGTCCGAAGGATTTCCCGGAATGATAGGGGATATTCTTATATGCATCTTGTTAATGTCGGTTACCAGGTGTTCAATCCATATGAATGATTTTTGTCTCTATGCATGGGACGTATTTATGAGAACTGGAAATGAAATTCTTGTGGTCTATTAAAATGATGGAAATGAATATTTATGATAAACTAATGAACTCACCAACCTTTTGGTTGACACTTTAAAGCATGTTTATTCTCAGGTATCAAGGAATTCTTCCGCTGTGCATTTGCTCATTTTAAAGATATTACTTGGAGTCATTCATGACATATTTTAAAAGACGTTGCATACGAGTCGTTGAGATTATCAAGATTATTATTAAGTCAAGTATAGTTGGATATATTATGAAATGGTATGCATGCCGTCAACTTTCAATGCAAAGGAAGTTTGTCTTTTAAAAACGAATGCAATGTTTGTAAAATGTATCATATAGAGGTCAAGTACCTCGCGATGTAACCAATTGTAATGTATTAGTCCAGATGGATTAGGACGGGTCATTAGAGTTGGTATCAGAGCGGTGGTCTTAGCGAACCAGGTCTTGCATTAGTGTGTCTAACTGATAGTTGTTTAGTTGTATTAGTGAGTCTGGACTTCGACCGTGTCTGCATGTCAAAAGTTTTGCTTATAATTTCGTGTCGAAAATTACCTGCTTATCATTCTTAGTCTAGACACATCTTACTGCATTGATTGCATGAATAGTGTGTAGACAAAATTCATATCTTAGCGTATCTGTTATTGTTACCTTTGCCTGACAGTTTCCATAGATTCCTCCGTAACTTATAGGATTTTAGTATTATATATGCATATGTAAATTATGTATTGCAGGGTACTAATCTACATCCTATAATCTATTTCTTATCGAAAAATCCTTCATCTGATCGTACGGGATGAATCCTTCAACCAGTTCGAGTCCCTCGAATTCCGATAGCTATTCCGATAGTTATTCCGACGGTTATTCCGACATGGACGTTCACCTAAGCTCCGAAAGCAGCGTCACCAGAATGAATCAACCAATCATCCATCCCCAATTCATATGATGAGTTCGTGATCGACTCAATCAATCACCAGCCGAATTTACCTCTTGGCGATGAACATGAAGCATTTACCGGCGAACCCATTCGAAACACCATTTTCACACTCATTTCCAGAGTATCTCGCCACGATTATATATCAAAAATTCTAAACCTTATTCATCCGTTCGTTCCTACCGACAATCATCCCAGAATAATAGAAGTCAACGAGCTTCGCGCTCAAGTAATCAATTTAGAAAACATGGTGCAAAACTTACCAGCTTCAGCAACATCACCAGCACCAATAGTACCATCAACAACCCAAGTCTCAACATCACATGTCTGAACATCTCATTCTGTACTTCGAGTATAATCATCGTTCTACATGACGTTCTACATCATTTATCTTCGTTCGACATGGCGATTACGTAATCTCTAATGTTTTAGAGATTATATATATTCTTGTTCTAACGGTAAACCAAATGAGATTAATAGCATATTAACTCATTAAATCTATATTACATCTGAAGAAAATATATATGTATATATATTTTTTCATAAATATTGTAATTTAAAATTCTTTCGTACAAACTGTTAATGGTGAAAATATTTTAACGGGTAAGTAATACCCGAGGAATATTTAGATTTCACAATTAATAAGTACACTGTACATTCTTTCAAATCTGATTCAACAGTCAATTACTATCTGAAATGTCCCGTTCTTATTGATTAAAAACGTTCCATATTAATTGATTTCGTTGCGAGGTTTTGACCTCTATATGAGACGTTTTTCAAAGACTGCATTCATTTTTAAACAAACCATAACCTTTATTTCATCAATAAAGGTTTAAAAAGCTTTACGTAGATTATCAATTAATGATAATCTAAAATATCCTGTTTACACACGACCATTACATAATGGTTTACAATACAAATATGTTACAACAAAATAAGTTTCTTGAATGCAGTTTTTACACAATATCATACAAGCATGGACTCCAAATCTTGTCCTTATTTAAGTATGCGACAGCGGAAGCTCTTAATAATCACCTGAGAATAAACATGCTTAAAACGTCAACAAAAATGTTGGTGAGTTATAGGTTTAACCTATATATATCAAATCGTAACAATAGACCACAAGATTTCATATTTCAATACACATCCCATACATAGAGATAAAAATTCATTCATATGGTGAACACCTGGTAACCGACAATAACAAGATGCATATATATAAGAATATCCCCATCATTCCGGGACACCCTTCGGATATGATATAAATTTCGAAGTACTAAAGCATCCGGTACTTTGGATGGGGTTTGTTAGGCCCAATAGATCTATCTTTAGGATTCGCGTCAATTAGGGTGTCTGTTCCCTAATTCTTAGATTACCAGACTTAATAAAAAGGGGCATATTCGATTTCGATAATTCAACCATAGAATGTAGTTTCACGTACTTGTGTCTATTTTGTAAATCATTTATAAAACCTGCATGTATTCTCATCCCAAAAATATTAGATTTTAAAAGTGGGACTATAACTCACTTTCACAGATTTTTACTTCGTCGGGAAGTAAGACTTGGCCACTGGTTGATTCACGAACCTATAACAATATATACATATACATATATATCAAAGTATGTTCAAAATATATTTACAACACTTTTAATATATTTTGATGTTTTAAGTTTATTAAGTCAGCTGTCCTCGTTAGTAACCTACAACTAGTTGTCCACAGTTAGATGTACAGAAATAAATCGATAAATATTATCTTGAATCAATCCACGACCCAGTGTATACGTATCTCAGTATTGATCACAACTCAAACTATATATATTTTGGAATCAACCTCAACCCTGTATAGCTAACTCCAACATTCACATATAGAGTGTCTATGGTTGTTCCGAAATATATATAGATGTGTCGACATGATAGGTCGAAACATTGTATACGTGTCTATGGTATCTCAAGATTACATAATATATAATACAAGTTGATTAAGTTATGGTTGGAATAGATTTGTTACCAATTTTCACGTAGCTAAAATGAGAAAAATTATCCAATCTTGTTTTACCCATAACTTCTTCATTTTAAATCCGTTTTGAGTGAATCAAATTGATATGGTTTCATATTGAACTCTATTTTATGAATCTAAACAAAAAAAGTATAGGTTTCTAGTCAGAAAATAAGTTACAAGTCGTTTTTGTAAAGGTAGTCATTTCAGTCGAAAGAACGACGTCTAGATGACCATTTTAGAAAACATACTTCCACTTTGAGTTTAACCATAATTTTTGGATATAGTTTCATGTTCATAATAAAAATCATTTTCTCAGAATAACAACTTTTAAATCAAAGTTTATCATAGTTTTTAATTAACTAACCCAAAACAGCCCGCGGTGTTACTACGACGGCGTAAATCCGGTTTTACGGTGTTTTTCGTGTTTCCAGGTTTTAAATCATTAAGTTAGAATATCATATAGATATAGAACATGTGTTTAGTTGATTTTAAAAGTCAAGTTAGAAGGATTAACTTTTGTTTGCGAACAAGTTTAGAATTAACTAAACTATGTTCTAGTGATTACAAGTTTAAACCTTCGAATAAGATAGCTTTATATGTATGAATCGAATGATGTTATGAACATCATTACTACCTTAAGTTCCTTGGATGAACCTACTGGAAAAGAGAAAAATGGATCTAGCTTCAATGGATCCTTGGATGGCTCAAAGTTCTTGAAGCAAAATCATGACACGAAAACAAGTTCAAGTAAGATCATCACTTGAAATAAGATTGTTATAGTTATAGAAATTGAACCAAAGTTTGAATATGATTATTACCTTGTATTAGAATGATAACCTACTGTAAGAAACAAAGATTTCTTGAGGTTGGATGATCACCTTACAAGATTGGAAGTGAGCTAGCAAACTTGAAAGTATTCTTGATTTTATGAAACTAGAACTTTTGGAATTTATGAAGAACACTTAGAACTTGAAGATAGAACTTGAGAGAGTTCAATTAGATGAAGAAAATTGAAGAATGAAAGTGTTTGTAGGTGTTTTTGGTCGTTGGTGTATGGATTAGATATAAAGGATATGTAATTTTGTTTTCATGTAAATAAGTCATGAATGATTACTCATATTTTTGTAATCTTATGAGATATTTCATGCTAGTTGCCAAATGATGGTTCCCACATGTGTTAGGTGACTCACATGGGCTGCTAAGAGCTGATCATTGGAGTGTATATACCAATAGTACATACATCTAAAAGCTGTGTATTGTACGAGTACGAATACGGGTGCATACGAGTAGAATTGTTGATGAAACTGAACGAGAATGTAATTGTAAGCATTTTTGTTAAGTAGAAGTATTTTGATAAGTGTATTGAAGTCTTTCAAAAGTGTATAAATACATATTAAAACACTACATGTATATACATTTTAACTGAGTCGTTAAGTCATCGTTAGTCGTTACATGTAAGTGTTGTTTTGAAACCTTTAGGTTAACGATCTTGTTAAATGTTGTTAACCCAATGTTTATAATAACAAAAGAGATTTTAAATTATTATATTATCATGATATTATGATGTACGAATATCTCTTAATATGATATATATACATTAAATGTCGTTACAACGATAAACGTTACATATATGTCTCGTTTCAAAATCATTAAGTTAGTAGTCTTGTTTTTACATATGTAGTTCATTGTTAATATAATTAATGATATGTTTACTTATCATAATATCATGTTAACTATATATATAACCATATATATGTCATCATATAGTTTTTTTTACAAGTTTTAACGTTCGTGAATCACCGGTCAACTTGGGTGGTCAATTGTCTATATGAAACCTATTTCAATTAATCAAGTCTTAACAAGTTTGATTGCTTAACATGTTGGAAACATTTAATCATGTAAACATCAATCTCAATTAATATATATAAACATGGAAAAGTTCGGGTCACTACAGTACCTACCCGTTAAATAAATTTCGTCCCGAAATTTTAAGCTGTTGAAGGTGTTGACGAATCTTCTGGAAATAGATGCGGGTATTTATTCTTCATCTGATCTTCACGCTCCCAGGTGAACTCGGGTCCTCTACGAGCATTCCATCGAACCTTAACAATTGGTATCTTGTTTTGCTTAAGTCTTTTAACCTCACGATCCATTATTTCGACGGGTTCTTCGATGAATTGGAGTTTTTCGTTGATTTGGATTTCATCTAACGGAATAGTGAGATCTTCTTTAGCAAAACATTTCTTCAAATTCGAGACGTGGAAAGTGTTATGTACAGCCGCGAGTTGTTGAGGTAACTCAAGTCGGTAAGCTACTGGTCCGACACGATCAATAATCTTGAATGGTCCAATATACCTTGGATTTAATTTCCCTCGTTTACCAAATCGAACAACGCCTTTCCAAGGTGAAACTTTAAGCATGACCATCTCTCCAATTTCAAATTCTATATCTTTTCTTTTAATGTCAGCGTAGCTCTTTTGTCGACTTTGGGCGGTTTTCAACCGTTGTTGAATTTGGATGATCTTCTCGGTAGTTTCTTGTATAATCTCCGGACCCGTAATCTGTCTATCCCCCACCTCACTCCAACAAATCGGAGACCTGCACTTTCTACCATAAAGTGCTTCAAACGGCGCCATCTCAATGCTTGAATGGTAGCTGTTGTTGTAGGAAAATTCTGCTAACGGTAGATGTCGATCCCAACTGTTTCCGAAATCAATAACACATGCTCGTAGCATGTCTTCAAGCGTTTGTATCGTCCTTTCGCTCTGCCCATCAGTTTGTGGATGATAGGCAGTACTCATGTCTAGATGAGTTCCTAATGCTTGCTGTAATGTCTGCCAGAATCTTGAAATAAATCTGCCATCCCTATCAGAGATAATAGAGATTGGTATTCCATGTCTGGAGACGAGTTCCTTCAAATACAGTCGTGCTAACTTCTCCATCTTGTCATCTTCTCTTATTGGTAGGAAGTGTGCTGATTTGGTGAGACGATCAACTATTACCCAAATAGTATCAAAACCACTTGCAGTCCTTGGCAATTTAGTGATGAAATCCATGGTAATGTTTTCCCATTTCCATTCCGGGATTTCGGGTTGTTGAAGTAGACCTGATGGTTTCTGATGCTCAGCTTTGACCTTAGAACACGTCAAACATTCTCCTACGTATTTAGCAACATCGGCTTTCATACCCGGCCACCAAAAATGTTTCTTGAGATCCTTGTACATCTTCCCCGTTCCAGGATGTATTGAGTATCTGGTTTTATGAGCTTCTCTAAGTACCATTTCTCTCATATCTCCAAATTTTGGTACCCAAATCCTTTCAGCCCTATACCGGGTTCCGTCTTCCCGAATATTAAGATGCTTCTCCGATCCTTTGGGTATTTCATCCTTTAAATTTCCCTCTTTTAAAACTCCTTGTTGCGCCTCCTTTATTTGAGTAGTAATGTTATTATGAATCATTATATTCATAGATTTTACTCGAATGGGTTCTCTATCCTTCCTGCTCAAGGCATCGGCTACCACATTTGCCTTCCCCGGGTGGTAACGAATCTCAAAATCGTAATCATTCAATAATTCAATCCACCTACGCTGCCTCATATTCAGTTGTTTCTGATTAAATATGTGTTGAAGACTTTTGTGGTCGGTATATATAATACTTTTGACCCCATATAAGTAGTGCCTCCAAGTCTTTAATGCAAAAACAACCGCGCCTAATTCCAAATCATGCGTCGTATAATTTTGTTCGTGAATCTTCAATTGTCTAGACGCATAAGCAATCACCTTCGTTCGTTGCATTAATACACAACCGAGACCTTGCTTTGATGCGTCACAATAAATCACAAAATCATCATTCCCTTCAGGCAATGACAATATAGGTGCCGTAGTTAGCTTTTTCTTCAATAACTGAAACGCTTTCTCTTGTTCATCATTCCATTCAAATTTCTTCCCTTTATGCGTTAATGCAGTCAAGGGTTTTGCTATTCTGGAAAAGTCTTGGATGAACCTTATGTAGTAACCAGCTAGTCCTAAAAACTGGCGTATGTGTTTCGGAGTTTTCGGGGTTTCCCACTTTTCAACAGTTTCTATCTTTGCCGGATCCACCTTAATACCTTCTTTGTTCACTATGTGACCGAGGAATTGAACTTCTTCCAACCAAAATGCACACTTTGAAAACTTAGCGTACAATTCTTCCTTCCTCAATACTTCTAACACCTTTCTCAAATGTTCACCGTGTTCTTGGTCATTCTTTGAGTAAATAAGTATGTCATCAATGAAAACAATGACAAACTTGTCAAGGTATGGTCCACACACTCGGTTCATAAGGTCCATGAACACAGCTGGTGCATTAGTTAAACCAAACGGCATGACCATAAACTCGTAATGACCGTAACGTGTTCTGAAAGCAGTCTTTGGAATATCATCTTCTTTCACCCGCATTTGATGATACCCGGAACGTAAGTCAATCTTTGAATAAACAGACGAGCCTTGTAGTTGATCAAATAAGTCGTCGATTCTCGGTAGTGGGTAGCGGTTCTTGATGGTAAGTTTGTTCAACTCTCGGTAGTCGATACACAACCTGAATGTACCATCTTTCTTCTTGACAAACAAAACAGGAGCTCCCCACGGTGATGTGCTTGGTCGAATGAAACCACGCTCTAAAAGTTCTTGTAATTGGCTTTGCAGTTCTTTCATCTCGTTGGGTGCGAGTCTGTAAGGAGCACGAGCTATTGGTGCAGCTCCTGGTACAAGATCTATTTGAAATTCAACGGATCGATGTGGGGGTAATCCCGGTAATTCTTTCGGAAATACATCGGGAAATTCTTTTGCAATGGGAACATCATTGATGCTCTTTTCTTCAGTTTGTACTTTCTCGACGTGTGCTAGAACAGCATAGCAACCTTTTCTTATTAGTTTTTGTGCCTTCAAATTACTAATAAGATGTAGCTTCGTGTTGCCCTTTTCTCCGTACACCATTAAGGGTTTTCCTTTTTCTCGTATAATGCGAATTGCATTTTTGTAACAAACGATCTCCGCTTTCACTTCTTTCAACCAGTCCATACCGATTATCACATCAAAACTCCCTAACTCTACTGGTATCAAATCAATCTTAAATGTTTCGCTAACCAGTTTAATTTCTCGATTCCGACATATATTATCTGCTGAAATTAATTTACCATTTGCCAATTCGAGTAAAAATTTACTATCCAAAGGCGTCAATGGACAACTTAATTTAGCACAAAAATCTCTACTCATATAGCTTCTATCCGCACCCGAATCAAATAAAACGTAAGCAGATTTATTGTCAATAAGAAACGTACCCGTAACAAGCTCCGGGTCTTCCTGTGCCTCTACCGCATTAATATTGAAAACTCTTCCACGGCCTTGTCCATTCGTGTTCTCCTGGTTCGGGCGATTTCTAATAATGTGGCATGGTTTTCCACATTTATAACAAACTACATTGGCATAACTTGCTCCGACACTACTTGCTCCGCCATTACTCGTTCCGACACCATTTGTTCCTTTCGTTCTATTAACCCCTGGTCCGTAGACCTCACACTTCGCCGCGCTATGACCATTTCTTTTACACTTGTTGCAAAATTTGGTGCAGAACCCCGAGTGATTCTTTTCACACCTTTGGCATAGTTGCTTCTGATTGTTGTTGTTGTTGTGGTTATTATTGTTGTTGGGATGATTGTTGTAGTTGCTGTTGTTGTTGTTGTTGTTGTTGGGCCGTTTGTTGTAGTTGCGATTGATGTTGCGATTGTTGGGATAATTGTTGCGATTATTGTTGTAATTGCTGTTGTTGTTGTATTGGTGATTCTTATCACCGTTTTCCTCCCACTTTCTTTTGACTTGCTTCACATTGGCCTCTTCAGCAATCTGTTCTTTAATTCTTTCTTCAATCTGGTTCACTAGTTTGTGAGCCATTCTACATGCCTGTTGTATGGAGGCGGGCTCGTGTGAACTTATATCTTCTTGGATTCTTTCCGGTAATCCTTTCACAAACGCGTCGATCTTCTCTTCCTCATCTTCGAATGCTCCCGGACACAATAGGCACAATTCTGTGAATCGTCTTTCGTACGTGGTAATATCAAATCCTTGGGTTCGTAACCCTCTAAGTTCTGTCTTGAGCTTATTGACCTCGGTTCTGGGACGGTACTTCTCGTTCATCAAGTGCTTGAATGCTGACCACGGTAGTGCGTACGCATCATCTTGTCCCACTTGCTCTAGATAGGTATTCCACCATGTTAACGCAGAACCTGTGTAGGTATGCGTAGCGTACTTCACTTTGTCCTCTTCAGTACACTTACTTATGGCAAACACCGATTCAACCTTCTCGGTCCACCGTTTCAATCCGATCGGTCCTTCGGTTCCATCAAATTCCAAAGGTTTGCAGGCAGTGAATTCTTTGTAGGTGCATCCTACACGATTTCCTGTACTGCTAGATCCAAGGTTATTGTTGGTATGTAGCGCAGCCTGTACTGCGGCTATGTTTGAAGCTAGAAAAGTACGGAATTCCTCTTCATTCATATTCACGGTGTGTCGAGTAGTCGGTGCCATTTCCTTCAAAATAGTTAAATGGAACAAGTTAATCATACAGAATATTAAGAGTAGTTAATAGTATTTCGTAGCATAATATGAACTCATTTATAAAAGCTTTTTCTTCATATTAGCGTTTTATAAGTTTAAATTCGGGTAGTACCTACCCGTTAAGTTCATACTTAGTAGCTAATATACAATTCAACTACTACAATTCTATATGAAAAACTGATTATAATAATATTTCGCGTTCAAACTTTTATACAATATTTTACAAACTTACAATACCGCTTATTTTACATAAAGCATGAAATATAGCACACAATAACTTTGATACAAGATAGTTGTGAAGACAATTCTAGCTAGTACACAAGTCGTTCAGCAAAGGCAATAAAGACACGTAATTCATACGTCCAGAAACAAGTCATGCATTCTGGTTTTACTAGGACTACTTCCCATCCTTGGTCTTGTGCAACATAACCGTTATGGCCGTTGATAAGACAGCGTGTTGTAACGTCATCAAAGGGATGAGGGTTACGTAATGTCCAACAGTCCCGTAATAATCTAAAAACCTCATTTCTTACCCCAATTACCGACTCCGTCACTTGTGGAAACGTTTTGTTTAATAGCTGTAGCCCGATGTTCTTGTTCTCACTTTGGTGAGAAGCGAACATTACTAATCCGTAAGCATAACATGCTTCTTTATGTTGCATGTTAGCCGCTTTTTCTAAATCACGAAGTCCAATATTCGGATATATTGAGTCAAAATAATTTCTTAACCCGTTGCGTAAAATAGCATTTGGGTTCCCCGCAATATATGCGTCAAAGTAAACACATCGTAACTTATGGGTTTCCCAATGTGATATCCCCCATCTTTCAAACGAAAGTCTCTTATAAACCAAGACATTCTTGGAACGTTCTTCGAATGTCTTACAAACTGATCTCGCCTTAAATAGTTGTGCCGAGGAATTCTGACCGACTCTAGACAAGATTTCATCAATCATGTCTCCGGGTAGGTCTCTTAAAATATTGGGTTGTCTATCCATTTTGCGTTTTTATACTGTAAAATAGACAAGAGTTAGATTCATAAAAAAAAAATACTTATTAATACAAGCAATTTTTACATATATCATAAAGCATAAGAACACTATATTCCATATATTACACCACACGAATACAACTATCTTATTCCGACTCGCTCGTTTCTTCTTCTTCGGTTTTGGTTCGTTTTGCCAAGTTTCTAGGGATATATGATGTTCCCCTAATACGAGCCGTCGTTGTCCACATTGGTTTAGAAAAACCTGGTGGTTTAGAGGTTCCCGGGTCATTGTTACAACTTAAGGACTTCGGGGGTTGACGATACATATAAAGTTCATCGGGGTTGGAATTAGATTTCTCTATTTTTATGCCCTTTCCCTTATTATTTTCTTTTGCCTTTTTAAATTCAGTTGGGGTAATTTCTATAACATCATCGGAATTCTCGTCGAAATCCGATTCATCGGAGAATTGGTAATCCTCCCAATATTTTGCTTCCTTGGCGGAAACACCATTGACCATAATTAACTTTGGTCGGTTGGTTGAGGATTTTCTTTTACTTAACCGTTTTATTATTTCCCCCACCGGTTCTATTTCTTCATCCGGTTCCGATTCTTCTTCCGGTTCCGATTCTTCTTCCGGTTCCGACTCTTCTTCCGGTTCCTCTTCGGGAACTTGTGAATCAGTCCACAAATCATTCCAATTTACATTTGACTCTTCATTATTATTAGGTGAGTCAATGGGACTTGTTCTAGAGGTAGACATCTATCACATAATATCAAACACGTTAAGAGATTAATATATCACATAATATTCATATGTTAAAAATATATAGTTTCCAACAAAAATGTTAAGCAATCATTTTTAAAGAAAACACGGTCGAAGTCCAGACTCACTAATGCATCCTAACAAACTCGATAAGACACACTAATGCAAATTTTCTGGTTCTCTAAGACCAACGCTCGGATACCAACTGAAATGTCCCGTTCTTATTGATTAAAAACGTTCCATATTAATTGATTTCGTTGCGAGGTTTTGACCTCTATATGAGACGTTTTTCAAAGACTGCATTCATTTTTAAACAAACCATAACCTTTATTTCATCAATAAAGGTTTAAAAAGCTTTACGTAGATTATCAATTAATGATAATCTAAAATATCCTGTTTACACACGACCATTACATAATGGTTTACAATACAAATATGTTACAACAAAATAAGTTTCTTGAATGCAGTTTTTACACAATATCATACAAGCATGGACTCCAAATCTTGTCCTTATTTAAGTATGCGACAGCGGAAGCTCTTAATAATCACCTGAGAATAAACATGCTTAAAACGTCAACAAAAATGTTGGTGAGTTATAGGTTTAACCTATATATATCAAATCGTAACAATAGACCACAAGATTTCATATTTCAATACACATCCCATACATAGAGATAAAAATTCATTCATATGGTGAACACCTGGTAACCGACAATAACAAGATGCATATATATAAGAATATCCCCATCATTCCGGGACACCCTTCGGATATGATATAAATTTCGAAGTACTAAAGCATCCGGTACTTTGGATGGGGTTTGTTAGGCCCAATAGATCTATCTTTAGGATTCGCGTCAATTAGGGTGTCTGTTCCCTAATTCTTAGATTACCAGACTTAATAAAAAGGGGCATATTCGATTTCGATAATTCAACCATAGAATGTAGTTTCACGTACTTGTGTCTATTTTGTAAATCATTTATAAAACCTGCATGTATTCTCATCCCAAAAATATTAGATTTTAAAAGTGGGACTATAACTCACTTTCACAGATTTTTACTTCGTCGGGAAGTAAGACTTGGCCACTGGTTGATTCACGAACCTATAACAATATATACATATACATATATATCAAAGTATGTTCAAAATATATTTACAACACTTTTAATATATTTTGATGTTTTAAGTTTATTAAGTCAGCTGTCCTCGTTAGTAACCTACAACTAGTTGTCCACAGTTAGATGTACAGAAATAAATCGATAAATATTATCTTGAATCAATCCACGACCCAGTGTATACGTATCTCAGTATTGATCACAACTCAAACTATATATATTTTGGAATCAACCTCAACCCTGTATAGCTAACTCCAACATTCACATATAGAGTGTCTATGGTTGTTCCGAAATATATATAGATGTGTCGACATGATAGGTCGAAACATTGTATACGTGTCTATGGTATCTCAAGATTACATAATATATAATACAAGTTGATTAAGTTATGGTTGGAATAGATTTGTTACCAATTTTCACGTAGCTAAAATGAGAAAAATTATCCAATCTTGTTTTACCCATAACTTCTTCATTTGAAATCCGTTTTGAGTGAATCAAATTGCTATGGTTTCATATTGAACTCTATTTTATGAATCTAAACAAAAAAAGTATAGGTTTTTAGTCAGAAAATAAGTTACAAGTCGTTTTTGTAAAGGTAGTCATTTCAGTCGAAAGAACGACGTCTAGATGACCATTTTAGAAAACATACTTCCACTTTGAGTTTAACCATAATTTTTAGATATAGTTTCATGTTCATAATAAAAATCATTTTCTCAGAATAACAACTTTTAAATCAAAGTTTATCATAGTTTTTAATTAACTAACCCAAAACAGCCCGCGGTGTTACTACGACGGCGTAAATCCGGTTTTACGGTGTTTTTCGTGTTTCCAGGTTTTAAATCATTAAGTTAGCATATCATATAGATATAGAACATGTGTTTAGTTGATTTTAAAAGTCAAGTTAGAAGGATTAACTTTTGTTTGCGAACAAGTTTAGAATTAACTAAACTATGTTCTAGTGATTACAAGTTTAAACCTTCGAATAAGATAGCTTTATATGTATGAATCGAATGATGTTATGAACATCATTACTACCTTAAGTTCCTTGGATGAACCTACTGGAAAAGAGAAAAATGGATCTAGCTTCAATGGATCCTTGGATGGCTCAAAGTTCTTGAAGCAAAATCATGACACGAAAACAAGTTCAAGTAAGATCATCACTTGAAATAAGATTGTTATAGTTATAGAAATTGAACCAAAGTTTGAATATGATTATTACCTTGTATTATAATGATAACCTACTGTAAGAAACAAAGATTTCTTGAGGTTGGATGATCACCTTACAAGATTGGAAGTGAGCTAGCAAACTTGAAAGTATTCTTGATTTTATGAAACTAGAACTTTTGGAATTTATGAAGAACACTTAGAACTTGAAGATAGAACTTGAGAGAGTTCAATTAGATGAAGAAAATTGAAGAATGAAAGTGTTTGTAGGTGTTTTTGGTCGTTGGTGTATGGATTAGATATAAAGGATATGTAATTTTGTTTTCATGTAAATAAGTCATGAATGATTACTCATATTTTTGTAATCTTATGAGATATTTCATGCTAGTTGCCAAATGATGGTTCCCACATGTGTTAGGTGACTCACATGGGCTGCTAAGAGCTGATCATTGGAGTGTATATACCAATAGTACATACATCTAAAAGCTGTGTATTGTACGAGTACGAATACGGGTGCATACGAGTAGAATTGTTGATGAAACTGAACGAGAATGTAATTGTAAGCATTTTTGTTAAGTAGAAGTATTTTGATAAGTGTATTGAAGTCTTTCAAAAGTGTATAAATACATATTAAAACACTACATGTATATACATTTTAACTGAGTCGTTAAGTCATCGTTAGTCGTTACATGTAAGTGTTGTTTTGAAACCTTTAGGTTAACGATCTTGTTAAATGTTATTAACCCAATGTTTATAATAACAAAAGAGATTTTAAATTATTATATTATCATGATATTATGATGTACGAATATCTCTTAATATGATATATATACATTAAATGTAGTTACAACGATAAACGTTACATATATGTCTCGTTTCAAAATCATTAAGTTAGTAGTCTTGTTTTTACATATGTAGTTCATTGTTAATATAATTAATGATATGTTTACTTATCATAATATCATGTTAACTATATATATAACCATATATATGTCATCATATAGTTTTTTTTACAAGTTTTAACGTTCGTGAATCACCGGTCAACTTGGGTGGTCAATTGTCTATATGAAACCTATTTCAATTAATCAAGTCTTAACAAGTTTGATTGCTTAACATGTTGGAAACATTTAATCATGTAAACATCAATCTCAATTAATATATATAAACATGGAAAAGTTCGGGTCACTACACTATCCTACTTACATCCACAGATATACGAATCCGTTCACCGCAGAATAACTATTTTTATCCAATTTCATAGTTGGATTTTGAATTATCAGAATCCAATAAACGGCATAATGAAGAAAACATTGGAAAAAATAAAATTTGTTAGAAAAAAACGAATTAACTATGAGAAATTCTATTAAGGATCCACGCTAACAAAATCCTAGCTAACTGTTCCTAGCTAACTGTTAATTCCGTATTACCATTTATTTATCGCATTTTGTTTATCGTTATTTAATTTCTGTTATTTATTGTACGCACTTTAAATATCGGGACACGTATACAAGGTTTTGACATATCATATCGACGCATCTATATATATTATTTGGAATAACCATAGACACTCTATATACAGTAATGCTGGAGTTAGCTATACAGGGTTGAGGTTAATTCTACAATAATATATATAGTTTGAGTTGTGATCGAGTCTGAGACATGTACACGGGTCACGATACGTATTAATTAATTCGAATATTATAAATTAAACTATATATGAATTATTGGACTGTTAACTATGGACTATCGACTGTGGACTATCAAGATTGGACAATTAAAAATGAATTAAAATATTGATTATAACATATGAAACTAAACAATTCTTCAAGTTGCCACTTGATTTCATCTTAAACCTCATTTGCATCTTGACGATTCCAATCTGCGTTCAAACCTTTCATGATTTATGAAAACACCTCAATCGAGAGGATGAACCAACCGCACTTAGACTACAAAAGAAAAGATTGATGCATATAGTTATGCACTTGAAAACACTCGGAACCTGAGTAAACGTTTAACACGTATCTGTGCTATCTCCTTTGGCGTTGTTATTTCCGAAAATAACTTTACAATCCCTCTTCAAGGTAGCCAATTTTGCCACAGCTTTAGCAAATCAACTTCGAATTTCATTCGGATTAGCCTATTTTGTCACCACTCCAACAACTCAACTTCGACTTTTCGTTCGAAACCACCTTATTATAACTTGATATATACTTTTGCTCTTCATCATCATTACCGGAGAACCGTTTATGTTCCATCTGAAGGTTTTTTTCGTATGCCCGAGAGACATATTAAATTAACGTGGCTAATATGTTTTGATCCAAGTCAGGTCATACCCAATAACAAGCTTACCAACATCTTATTCGTATTTGATCTTAACGATTGGATCATTGATCAAATACGCGACACTTGAATTTTAAGAAAAATGGTTTTCTGAAAGATTACTTGATGTGTATATATAAATTATGGAATAATTTATATAACAAGAGTTTAAATTATTTATGGGTTAAATAATTAATTTTGTTATGTTACATTTTATAAAGTTTGGTTTTATTAAAATAAATGTACATAACAAATATATAAATATGGAAGTATTATGAAGAGTTTTATAAAATCTAATTCTTTTTTTATAAAACTTATTTTATAATACTTGAAAGAGAAAGTGGCCTTGGAGTTGCAAGTTCACATGCTTTAGGCTTGGAATCTTTCACCCATACTTTCTCAATTCCATATGTAAGCATCTTGACTCTTGTAGGAACCAACACATGCAATTAAGACTTCAAAAATTCTGCACAAAACCTCCCAAAAAGAGTGCTGTAGGCCGTGGGATTTTTAGGGAAGAAGAGGGTTCTTAATTTGGTTTTTGGAAGCTAAATTCAAGTGTCAACAAATCCTAACCAAAGTACAAGGTGTTGGTGATAAGCTTGGGGTATTACAACTTGAGGTTTCATACATTTTGGAGCTCCATTCAACATCATCATCTTCATCATTTACTAGCAAGCTTGGAGTAGGTATAATCTCTTTACTTGCTTGTAGTTTGTAAGTATGTTTCACAACTTGATCCTATTTGGGATTTAACTTTAATTGGTTAAAGATTAACATGTTCTAAAATGGTAATTTCATGCTTCCGCTTTAATGTGATTCTTAAAATGTTTTATACATTATGGAACTTGTTAAATCCCAACAATGGTATCTAGAGCCGAAGTTGTTGAAATATGCTTCGAGATGATTATTAAACTCACTATATATTTTGCATTTTATGTACATGCATGATTGTAAAATGCAAAAATTAAAGTGTTTGGGTGGGTTTGTTGGTTGGCCGAATTCAAGGAGGTTCCAAATGGGTTTTGGAACTTGCCATTTGGTCAATTTTGTTGTATGTTAAAATTCGCAATCAAGCCTTGACCTTGTGTTTGAATGGTTGCATGTTTGGTTGATTTAATTCATTCATTTGGTATGTAATATTATTTCATTCATTTGGTTTGTAATATTATTATTTTGGTTATGTAATTTATTTTATATTTGGCATGTAAAATAGATTAGGTTGTATTTTCATTTTTTAGAGAAAAATGTATTAGGATATATATTTTTTGTAAAAGATGAAGATGCAAGATGAAGAACACAAGAAGAAGCATTTGGATGCAAGATTAAGTGGGAGATTTAAAATCTCCTACTTTGTGTTATAACCCTTAACCCGTGGCATTTGTTTTCGGCTAAACAAATGTCCACCCAAATGGCTTGATTGTGAAATTATTTTTTTTTTGCATGTGTGGTTGTTTTGTTGTTTGACTATAGATTGTATGTTTGGTTGCTACAAATTAATCACACAAGTTAACAACAAACAAACTAAAATTTAATCGGTTAAATTAGACGTTATTAAACAACATGCAAAATGACAATTTAAATGGTTAAATTGAAATGGCAAAAGGACATAATAATTGGTTATTAACACTCATATAAAGTGGTTTATATCAAATCATGCAATTGGCTTAATTACAAGACATGAAAATAGATTTTCATACAAACCATACACTAAATGCATGTTGGTGTATGGTGTAAAAGTTTTCTCAAACTAGAATTAAATGAAAACTTAAAATCCCTTATTAACAAGGCAAACAAGTTAAACGCCATCCTTTTGTGTGACACTTGAAAATATTAGGGAACTCATAATGGGATAAAGATCACCTAACCATTATGAGCAAACTAATATGATTGAGGTAAATTTCGCACACTTGTGGGATAAAGGTCACCTAACCACTTGTATGTTAAATTTACACGTTTACATAAGTAGGACGACTTGATTTGGGAATCATGAACTTAGGGTCACCGAAGCATGAGGAACAAATAGGCGTTGATGGGATAAATATGCCATGCAAAAGGATTGCATGATCCCATAACTTAGAAGTTGCAAAAGGATTGCAATTGTCATATAATAACTACCTAGCAAAATCAAATGACGGGATAAAGGTCACCTAACCGAAATTTGGTTTACCGTTGGTTTCTAAAATTTAATAAATATCAATTGGATTTAAAGGGTATTGATTGTTAAATTAAAATTGATACTTAAACAACTTTGTTAAATTTTGTAGATGGCTGCCAATAACAACAACATTCCAAACGCACCAATAAACTTTAACAACCTATTGTTGAGGTCAATCCTCGAAAAGGAAAAACTCAACCATACGAACTTCATGGATTGGTTCCGCAATCTAAGAGTTGTCCTCAAATTAGAGGATAGGGCGTATGTGTTGGAAGACCCCATTCCCGATCAACCGGAGGAGGATGATACGGAAGGCATGGCTTATTAGGAGAAATATTGCACCGATTCGGTGCAAGTTTCTTGCCTCATGCTTGGGACTATGATACCCGAACTCCAAAAGGATTTTGAGCATCATAGTGCATATGACATGATCACACAGTTGAAGGAGATGTTCCTTCAACAAGCTCGTGTCGAGCGCTTCGAAACGGTTCGAGCGCTTCATGCATGTCCGATGGATGACTCCCAATCCGTTTCATCTTATGTCCTTAAGATGAAAAGCCTAACTGATCGAGCGAACCGTCTAAACTGCAACGTGTCTAATGAATTAGCCACAGACCTTATCCTTAAATCCTTGTCAAAGAGGTTTAACACATTTGTAATGAATTACAATATGAATGGATGGGATAAGAGCATTGGCGAATTACACGCCATGCTTAAGACGGCCGAAGCGAGCATGGGTAAAAGGGCTTCACCCATGTTTATGATCAATGAAGGCGGGTCCAAAGGCAATAACACTTCTAAGCCGAAGGCGGCTAAGAAGAAGGGACCCGCCTGCCAAGGCAAGGGCAAGGGAAAGGGGAAGATGGTTACCCCAACCAACAACAACAAGAAGCAAAAGGTTGCCGGAAAGGCTAACCCCAAGGAAGATCCGTGCTTTGGTTGCGGTGAAATGGGTCACTGGAAACGCAACTGCCCGGTCTACCTTAAGGAGTTGAAGGAAAAGAGGGATGCAGGGCAAACCTCAGGTAATGTATATATGGTGTACATTGAGCTTAGTATTACTTCTTCTAATACATGGGTATTGGACACAGGATGTGGAACTCACATTTGCAATTCTATGCAGGGGTTCAAAAGAAGTAAACAAGAAGCGGGAACATCAAGTCTCTACATGGGAAATGGAGCTAAGGTGCACGTAGTAGCTCAAGGAGACTTCATTCTAAGGCTTCCAAGTGGTTTGGAACTTATTTTGAAAAATGTTTTGTATGCACCCGATTTATCGCGAAACATTATTTATGTATCCCGTTTGAAACAATGTGGTTTTAATCTTAATTTCATTAATGATGATATCCATGTTTCTTTAGATAGTGTGTTCTATTTCAAGGCTTCGCCTGTGAATGGTATTTATGAATTGGTTCATGATGACACATAATACAATAGCTCAATATACCATGCAAACACCAAGAAACTCAAAAGGGATTTGAGTGATTCCTACTTATGGCATTGTCGCCTTGGTCACATAAACAAGAATCGAATGCATACACTTCAAAAGAATGGACTTTTGAAATCAAATGAACTAGACTCGTTTGATGTATGTGAATCTTGTTTACAAGGCAAAATGACAAAAGAACCTTTCAAAGGGACCTATGAAAGGGCTAAGGACTTATTGGGATTAATACATTCGGATGTATGTGAACCCTTTAAGCCCATAACTAGGAATGGTGAAAGATACTTCGTTACTTTCATTGATGACTTCAGTCATTTCGGATATGTCTACTTATTAAGACACAAGGACGAAACTTTTAAAGCATTCAAGGAATATCAAAACGAAGTACAAAATCAACTCAATAAGACAATTAAGGTACTTGGTACCGATAGAGGAGGTGAATACCTAAGCGATGCTTTCCAAGATCATCTTAAAAGTTGTGGGATTATCTCGCAGCTTACTCCTCCAGGAACACCCCAACTTAATGGAGTTTCCGAAAGGAGGAACCGAACCCTAATGGATATGGTTCGATCTATGATGGCTAGAAGCTTGTTACCTCTATCATTTTGGGGTTATTGTCTATGCTCCGTGGCTCGTATTTTAAATATGGCCCCAACCAAGAAAGTGGAACGAACTCCTCATGAGATGTGGTTTGGAAAACCTCCATCTCTATCATACTTAAAGGTATGGGGATGTGAAGCTTATCCTAAGTGTTACGTCCCTAATAAGTTGAATGCTCGATCCACGAAGTGTATCTTCATAGGATATCCCAAGGATGATATGGGATATTATTTCTATGATCTTTCCGAACAGAATGTATTGTCTTGCTCGGAAGGCGGAATTCCTTGAAACTAAGTTCCTAATGGAAGGTAATAGTGAAAGGAAGATAGATCTTGAAGAGTTCCAAGATCAAGTAGATGATACACAATTGGTTAACACTAGCACTCGACATGAAAATGTTGAGAATGATCAAATGGATGATCAAAGTATACAAGATGTTCGCAAATCTGGCAGGATTAGTAATCCTCCTGAGAGATATGGGTTTCTCATGGATGATTGCTATGTGGTTGATTTGGATGAACCAATAAACTACCAAGATGCTTTATCAAGGATTGATAAAGATAAATGGCAGGAAGCCATGAACGCTGAGATGCAATCCATGTATGACAACCAAGTTTGAGAACTAGTTCTACAACCTGCTAACTCCAAGTTAGTTGATTGTAAATGGATTTTCAAGATAAAAACTGACATGCATGGAAACTTAAATACATATAAAGCCAGACTTGTAGCAAAAGGTTTCACTCAAACTAAAGGGGTTGACTATGATGAAACCTTTTCGCCTGTGGCAATGCTAAAGTCTATTAGGATATTAGTTGCCATTGCTGCTCATTATGATTATGAAATTTGGCAAATGGATGTCAAAACCGCTTTCCTAAATGGATATCTTGAGGAAGATGTCTATATGGTTCAGCCTGAAGGTTTTGTCGATCCGAAACATCCTAACAAAGTATGTAAGTTAAAGAAATCAATCTACGGATTGAAACAAGCATCTAGAATGTGGAATCATCGTTTTAATGAGGAAGCCAAGAAATTTGGCTTCATTAAAAATGGTGATGAAGCTTGTGTATACAAGAAAGCTAGTGGGAGCACTATCATGTTCCTTGTATTATATGTGGATGATATATTGTTATTTGGAAACGATATTCCGACAATGCAAGGTGTTAAGACTTGGCTGAAAAGCTGCTTCTCCATTAAGGATCTTGAAGAAGCACAATACATTTTGGGGATTAGGATCTACAGGGATAGATCCAAGAAATTGATAGGTTTGAATCAAAGTGCATACATTGAAAAGATCTTGAAAAGGTTCAAGATGGAGAACTCTAAGAAAGGTTTGGTACCTATTCAAAGAGGAACGCTCCTTAGTTCATCTCAGTGTCCCACCACAAAAGATGAACAGGAAAGAATGAAGAAAGTCCCATATGCGCCTGCTATTGGGTCAATCATGTATGTAATGATATGCACTAGACCGGATGTGTCATGCGCTCTTAGCCTGACAAGTAGATACCAGAATAACCCAGGAAACAGTCATTGGATTGCTGTTAAAAGTATATTGAAATACCTTTGGAGGACTAAGGATATGTTTCTAATATATGGGTCTGGTGAGGAGGAGCTCGTTGTGAAAGGTTACGTGGACGCGAGTTTCCAAACTGATCGTGATGATTCTCGATCACAATCCGGTTATGTCTTCACATTAAATGGAGGTGCGGTCTCTTGGAAGAGTTCAAAACAGGATGTTGTTGCATTATCCACTACGGAGTCAGAGTACATTGCCGCCTCATTGGCAGCTCAGGAAGCTGCATGGATGAAGATATTCATCGACGACTTAGGAGTTGTCCCTTCCATTCAGGACCCTCTTGAGATCTTTTGTGACAACGAGGGTGCGATTGCTCAAATAAAGGAACCTCGTGCTCACCAAAAGACCCGTCGCATTGAGCAGAGATTCAACTACATAAGGGATGAAGTTGAAAAGGGAAAGATATGTATTTGCAAAGTTCACACAGATCTTAATATAGCGGATCCACTCACGAAGCTCTTACATGGTGCGAAACATCAAGGGCATGTTAGTGCATTAGGGCTTCGATATTCTAGTGATTGGTTGTGATCTGTTTTAAGTATTGTAACGGAACGAATTTGTTCAAACTCATTAATATAATTATGGCATGAATTTAATTTTGAGTTATGTTCCTATTTTGCATATTTTATCCATGAATAAGTAATTATTCTAAATTCCGTAGTCGATCACATTTGTGGGAACAAGTGTGAGGTTTAGACTATTGTGAACTTGGATTGGTATACATTCACGGGATGAATGTAGGGCAAGGTTGCTACCAAGGTTCGTAGATATTTGTGGGATACAAATATTGGAAGACCCGCCCTCAAGATTTACTAAATGGAACCTTTGTGGTTGATCACACGTAATCTTGAGTAAAGGCGAATATCATTGTATCCTCTGACCTGAGATACATATTGGATTCGGATATTCACTAAGTATTCTGCCTTGATTCTTTCCTTCGCTATTCTGAAATATGGTAGTTCATAAGGAAGAGCTCAGGTGTAATACAAAGTATATATCTAGGACGTATGTAGTCAAGATGGAATTTGTCCCTCTTATTCGTTGAGAGTCAGATGTCTAAGGCCTGATAAAGTTAAATCTAGAAGAGAGTGATCACTCTGTGTCTCTTGGATTTAACATGATATCTAGGATGAAAGGATAAATGAAAGATTCGCCTATTCATATTCGAGATGGGAACTCAAAAGGGATGATGTTATTGAATGGCACAAAGTCATAACATATTAGGGGTGATGGACGGTCGTTAGGTGGTATCCATCACTTGCATTAATTTCTTATGTTTCTCAAGCAAGTGGGAGATTGAAGGTTTTTTTTCGTATGCCCGAGAGACATATTAAATTATCGTGGCTAATATGTTTTGATCCAAGTCGGGTCATACCCAATAACATGCTTACCAACATCTTATTCGTATTTGATCTTAACGATTGGATCATTGATCAAATACGCGACACTTGAATTTTAAGAAAAATGGTTTTCTGAAAGATTACTTGATGTGTATATATAAATTATGGAATAATTTATATAACAAGAGTTTAAATTATTTATGGGTTAAATAATTGATTTTGTTATGTTACATTTTATAAAGTTTGGTTTTATAAAAATAAATGTACATAACAAATATATAAATATGCAAGTATTATGAAGAGTTTAACAAAATCTAATTCTTTTTTTACAAAACTTATTTTATAATACTTGAAAGAGAAAGTGGCCTTGGAGTTGCAAGTTCACATGCTTTAGGCTTGGAATCTTTCACCCATACTTTCTCAATTCCATATGCAAGCATCTTGACTCTTGTAGGAACCAACACATGCAATTAAGACTTCAAAAATTCTGCACAAAACCTCCCAAAAAGAGTGCTGTAGGCCATGGGGTTTTTAGGGAAGAAGAGGGTTCTTAATTTGGTTTTTGGAAGCTAAATTCAAGTGTCAACAAATCCTAACCAAAGTACAAGGTGTTGGTGATAAGCTTGTGGTATTACAACTTGAGGTTTCATACATTTTGGAGCTCCATTCATCATCATCATCTTCATCATTTACTAGCAAGCTTGGAGTAGGTATAATCTCTTTACTTGCTTGTAGTTTGTAAGTATGTTTCACAACTTGATCCTATTTGGGATTTAACTTTAATTGGTTAAAGATTGACATGTTCTAAAATGGTAATTTCATGCTTCCGCTTTAATGTGATTCTTAAAATGTTTTATACATTATGGAACTTGTTAAATCCCAACACCATCACATTAGCAGTGACCTTACCAGCAACTTCATTAATCTTTGGCTTTCTGAAAAGTTATTATATTCATTGAAACCCTATCATCTACTCATTTGCATCTAATAACGAGAATTGCCATACCAAATACCGAGAAATCATCAATCAGTATTTTGAAATCTCGCAGCATGTCTAAGTCTAGGGGTGTTCGTTCGGTCGGTTTATGGTTTACGTGGTTTATTCAGTTTAGTTTATTTGGTTTTCGAGAATATTTTTGTGAACCAATAACCGAACCATATTTGACAAAACCAAACCAATCCAACCAAATAAAAAATCGGTTTACATGGATTGGTTTTGGTTAAACCATAATAAAACTTTTCGATAAAAAGTGTGTATTATTTTTTTTTAAAAAGCAAACATATTTTTATTGATTAAACTATAAGTATACAATTAAAATATTTTCTGCTAAGCATGCAATATGAGAAGCAACACATTAATATACAACCCATATATACAATCAATACTATACAAATGAACTGAGTAGCACAAAAATAAAACGAAACGAGCGCCAGTTAAGTTTTCAGGTATAAAAAATTCATAATACGGAATAATTGATAAACAAATTTAATTGTTAAAGTGGAACTAAACCAATAATAACATTAAACTCAAACAAGAACAAATAAAAGATAACCCATACTTAAAATCCAAAATAAAATAAAACAAATATTTAATATATACACCATAAATAAAAGTATATTTCGGTTTTTCGGTTTGAAACCAAATATTAATTTTACAAACCAAATCCAAACCGAAAACCATAAATATTTTTGGGTAAAACCAATTAACCAAACCAAAACTAAATAAGCCAACCCACTTTAACCAAATCAATTTGGTTTGGTCGATTTCGTGGTCAAAACCGTTTAATGTACACCCCTATCTAAGTCAGCAGTTATATGTATATATATATAACATTTATCTCTTAGAACTATGATCTTCCATTCTGAAATTCTGAAAAGCACCCAGTCTGTGAATTAATACTCTGAATTTTGAAAGGTTGAATGAAGCAACAAAAACTGTAAATGACCTCAACAGTCAAAAGTTGATGATAAAGAATTGTATGTTGGCAAAGCTCAGAAAAAGTTTGAAACTGAAAAACTGATTGAGCAAACTACGAAGGAGTCTCTGAACAAATCACAAGTACTAAACTTGTACATTAAGAATCCTGATGATTCTGTTTCTGATGAAATCTTTAGCGAATACCATGCTTCTGACTCCAAACTCTTGCGGAAAAATTTTCTTCACCATCCTTCGATATTAGAAATTCCAAGATATCATCGTATCTTTCATTATAAATATCCTCCATATTTCTGAAGATATTTTCATAACTATTCTTATCTGAAATCATTAATCTCTTCGTGCTATCGGTGTTACATCATATAGAAACTGTTAGTTTCTATATTCTGTAAACTTCCGAGCTTAAAATATGAATGTTATTGAAGTAATGTTGGGAACTGATGCATGAGTTAGTATAATATAATGACACTTGATCAACGTGATTATATTACAGTAAGTCATGCTGAGTTTCTAAATGGAACATGATGATTCACAGATTATAACGTCATCATGTGTCATGTTACATAACTCTTTCATTCTGATTAACTTCTAAACATATCAAGAAAAATATATTCTTGATAGTTCTATTCTCAGTGATTCTGGTAATTTGACAAATCAAATCGTGCTATTACGTTCTTTCTTGTTTAGAACATCAAGTTCATTCGAAACTCCATACTTACGAATTCTGGACCATTACCCGCTTTACTAGAGGTAGAGAAGAGAATAAAAAGGCAAAGAGCTCTAAAATATAAGAGAAAATATAAAGCCCAATAACAATACGGAGATTACAAACCATGTGTGACGATCCGGGAATTTCCGACCAAATTTAAACTTGATCTTTATTTAATTTCGAGACGATAAGCAAAGTCTATAATATTGAGTCTTAAAAATTTTTGAACTGTTTACATTGGTTCATTTAACCTTTGACTACTCCCGATGATTCACGAACAATTGTTTGTAAATAAACATGTATATATAAATGAATGTATGTAATATATATATATATATATATATATATATATATATATATATATATATATATATATATATATATATATATATATATATATATATATTAATTTGAAATCTATTAAATATAAATATTTAGAATTAAATATGTAAAATAAAATATAAGGTAATAAAGTGATTACTAATGATAAAACTATATATAAGTGTATATGATTTTTGAAAATAATCATTAGGATGTAATCCAGAAAATAAATATAAAAGTTTAACTATTATATGTAACTTAAAAGGAATCTATATAAATATATATGATTCTATGTATAAATATTTTATTATCTATATATATTGTGTGTAGATACTCAAATATAGTTTTAAATAGTAAACATTACATAAATAATAAATGGTAAAAGTTATATATTGAATGTAATTACAAGTTTAATTATAATTGTTATATCATTAATTATCATTGTTAGTATGGTGTCATTAAAAATCATTATGTATATTATCATGAATAATATGATCATTACCATTTTATAAGTATTATTATAATTATTATTATTTATTATCATTAATATTAGTATTAGTGATATCATTATCATTATTATTATTTCTATTATTATTATTAGTATTATTTTGATTGATAATATTATTATTATTATTTTCTATTATTATAATTATCAGTATTTTTATTATTTCCAACAACAATAATAATATTATTATTATTAATATATTTATTAATATTTACTAATTATTAAAATAAACATTAACTAAATAAACTCAAAATACAGAATCAACTTAAGGAATTACAATCACAATCGAACTGTTTTTTTTTGTTCTTGTCTCTTAATTGATTCACCAAATCCATAGTACAATCCATTCTATTATCAACTTATTCTTTTAATATTTTTCATGTACGTACTCAATAATAGATGATGACTAAAATTTTTGACCATAAATCAAAGGAAACCATCTGAAGATATCCTCACATTAAACCAACTGCACACCCTCAAAAATCGATCTTCTCCTTTTCTTCATTCCTCTATTTTCCTTCTCTACTTCATTACTCTTCTTGTTCACCGACACAACAAAAGACCACATCTTCTTCTTCATAAAATTTCGATCACCATTTCAACCCATTGAACCATCTTCATCTTACAGACCCTTGCTGCAATCACAACAACTCCTAATTTTTTTTAGTTCAGCTTACAACCAATAAACCATCACCATTTTCTGTAGTGCTGTACAATGAACACATCAAGAACAACCATGATCAACTTCACCTGCAAACCCACAAATCCACCTGTAATTCGCATTTGTTCTGTAAACTGAAACTAGTCGTTAAGCATCACTTACCATTATCGATTGTTGTATACTTTTATTCAAAAATCAAAACAATACAAATACAAAACTTGAAACTATTATGAGAAGATGATAACTAACCAATTGCCTGATATTCCTAACTTCTGTCTCGATTAACAACCAAATCAAAATCACCACTTGTTACTATGTACTGCTGCTACTACTTCTTCTCTATATTTTTTTTCTGTTTTCCTAGTTCCCTGCTACACTCCTGTTTCATTCGAAGACATTCATTATCATTATACCTGTAACATAACAGAACACATGGAAATTATTGTGGTACATTTTTTGTTCCTGATTGGAATAAAATACCAAACCAACCTTAACCATCATCATCTAAACCTATTATCATTATCAAGAAATAACAAGAACCATAACAAAAATTTCACTACCTGATCATTGTTCTGTTTCGAGTTTCAACCAAAATCGATCACCATCTCCAATGAACTCTTACTTGCTCCTGCAACAACCAAGAACGAACCCTAATTACTATTATATTTCTGTTTTGGTTCAACCCTAGAATCCATGATTTTTGCTAAATTCGAATAAATAAGTATACAGAAAATATAAAGGGATTTAAGAAACTAAGAGAATATCTTTGAATCGATTACTTACTTGAATCAATTGATTGCCAGTTACTTGATCGAGTAATTAGGAATAACGATTAATGATGATTGAGAATTAATGAAACGGATGATGATGTCAAAACGGTGATGATGATGAATTGAGGACCGGTTATACTTCGATGATCGTCGCTTGATAGATTGAAGAATCGAATAACACCTGAACCGTGATTTCTTCTGCGAGATACTCCTGTTCTCGATCTGCTTTTGAGTCACCGACATACACCACATATTCTTTTATATATTAGGTATTATTATTATTATTGTTATTTATTATTAATATTAATTATTATTATTATTATTATTATTATTATTATTATTATTATTATTATTATTATTATTATATTATTATTATTATTATTATACATTTTATTATTATTGTTATTTGGGTAATAAAAACGGGTCATCCTGTTGGGCTATGGGTTTGGGCCGTAAAACATAAAAGTCGAGCATATATATATATATATATATATATATATATATATATATATATATATATATATATATATATATATATATATATATATATATATATATATATATATATATATATATATATATATATATATATATATATATATATATATATATATATATAACAATTGATAATTTTTATATAACAATTGATACATATATATATATATATATATATATATATATATATATATATATATATATATATAATGTTTTGAATTAATAAAATATATTTTTAAACCTTAGGAATTAAAAATATAAAATAATAATTAGAATAAATAAATTACCATTATACATATATATTATTATGAGTCTATACATGAATTCTAATAATAATTATAATATATTATGACATATAGTATTTGATAAATATTATATTATACTATAGTGTAAAGTTAAAATATTAATTACAAGTTAAAATGTAAATGATATATCAATGTTAGTATTATTACTTTCATTATTATTACTAATGTTACTAATGATATTAAAAATTTGTATTATTAATATCACTACTTCTAATATGAGATATATATAAAATAAATAAAATTGTGATAAGTATAAATTAATATATTCATGTATCATTATAATTATTATTATTTTTAAGTATCATTAATAAAATTATTATTATGATTATCATTATTAGAAATTAAAATTTATTTAAATTGTTAGTATCAATATTACCATATTACTATCGTTATCAATAATATTATCACTATTAAAATTAATATTAGTATTATCAACTACCGGTAATAATAATATATTTATAATTGCTAAATATAAAAATTTAAGAACTAGATATATATATATATATATATATATATATATATATATATATATATATATATATATATATATATATATATATAAACAAAATATATAAACACAAATAGATAAAAAATAGACATTTAAAAGCAGATATATATATATATATATATATATATATATATATATATATATATATATATATATATATATATATATATATATATATATATTTATATTTATATACATAACGAATTACATACAGATATATAATTGTTACCTGTCTCTATCTCTTTTTCTAATTTCTCTCTTATCATTATTCTGCTCCTATTCTTAACTTTGTACTCTTGTCAATCCCTTTATAGAAACAACATAAAAATCCAATTGAAGTCTGTAACAGATAATTTGTACGACCAGGATAACAGATATGTATAAATAGATATCAGATAAATAAATGAATAAATATTGTACGATCCAATCTTATATAATCTATCAATCCGTTTTTATGTTCTTGTTGCTACTCCAATCTGTTACAACTCATTTTCCATAGTACCAATCAGATGACTAATTGAATCGATCTTATTCTATTTTAATTAATTGTTCTGTGCCCATTTGTCTGATTAAGAAAATTGTGAACCATTTTTCTGTTTAAGTAATCAATTCAATTGACTGGTACGTCATTTTAACTTACTACCACTTCTAGTAATCAAAAACACCCTTTACAGCTTCAACGAAATCGAATTTAATTCAGAAATAATGAAGAACACATCACATATCTCTATTTCTTCTTAATTTTCCAAAAACCTCGAATTTGAATCTCATTTTAAATTCTATAAATGTGAAGATGTTAGAAATCTTTTACTTAAACTCTCTGTAAAGTTTTAAATGCTAATTCTTCATATCGAGTTCGAATTAATAGAGTCAAAGTTTTGAAAATAAAAAGTCAATGAAGTGTTCATGCTAAAATTCGATCTTGTTTTAGTGTTTTGAGGTAAATTAACGATTCATACAGTTTATATAGATGATTTACAATCTTTTTCATGAAGGAGTCAAGGTCTGAAATATTTTCTAAGATTGAAATTGATGCTTGAGTTCATAAACGACCTTAAAGGTCTGCTACAGAGATTTATTTTATTTCTTTTTCCTATTTTAAATTAATTTTAGTTAAATATTAAATGTTCAATAACTGAGTTAAATCCTAAAGATTAATTAAGAAGATTGATAAGTGTCTGGTTCGATCAGTGGTTGCTTGGTTTAGAACTGAAGAAGAAAATGGAATCGTTTTTCATACGGGTTATATATATATGGAACTGGTATTAATCAGAAAGATATAGGCGGAGCAGATGGCTAGGGTGTTATTTGGTTAATGAGAGGTCGAGGGTTCGAGCCCGAGCAAGGGCTGTATTTTTTTTAAAACTCATTCTGTTGAGGTAGTTGATTTTTATCTATTATTGTTATTATTTTTTTTATTATTATTACTTATTGTTATTATTATTGTCATTATAATTATATTAACTATTACTAATATTAAAACAAGTATTTAGAAAAAGTATTATTATTATTATGACTAAGGTTATTGATATATTAAGAATATTATTATCATTAAGTAATAAAAAATTTATTAGTATTAGTATTATTAATAAGTATTATGAATATTAGTTATTATTATTACCACTAATATAAGTCGTAGTTACTAACTATTATTATCGTTATCATAACCCTAGTAACTATTATAATTATTATTGTTATTATTAATATTATTATCAAAATAGGTATTATTATTAAATAATACGATTATTAATATTACCTTTATTAATCTCAAAAATTACCTTTTTAAGCAGATAAATATTTTGTACATAAAATATACTTATTACTGATGCTATAATGATATTAAAATTTCACATAACTATATATATCAAATTTACTAATATTATTATATAAATACTTACAAATAGCAAATTATCGATTTTTAAATATAACATTTAAACAAGTATGTATATATTAATATAACTATATAAATAATAACCATTTTGAATATAAACACAAATTAAATAAATAATATATAAATTAAGACATAATAAATTGTTCGGTTACGATTATGCATTTTAATATATATACATACCAATGATATAGGTTCGTGAATCCAAGGCCAACCCTGCATTGTTCAATATAGTCATATGTATTTTTACTACAAAATACATTAGGTGAGTTTCATTTGCCTTTTTACCCTTTATATTTTTGGGCTGAGAATACATGCGCAATTTTTATAAATGTTTTACGAAATAGACACAAGTAATTGAAACTACATTATATGGTTGAATGATTGAAGCCGAATATACCCCTTTTTGATTGGTAACCTAAGAATTATTAAACCGATCTACTAATTGACAAGAATCCTAAAGATAGATCTATGGGCCCGACGAACACCATCCAAAGTACCTGATGCTTTATTACTTCGATGTTGTTTTATATCATGTCCGAAGGATTTCCCGGAATGATAGGGGATATTCTTATATGCATCTTGTTAATGTCGGTTACCAGGTGTTCAATCCATATGAATGATTTTTGTCTCTATGCATGGGACGTATTTATGAGAACTGGAAATGAAATTCTTGTGGTCTATTAAAATGATGGAAATGAATATTTATGATAAACTAATGAACTCACCAACCTTTTGGTTGACACTTTAAAGCATGTTTATTCTCAGGTATCAAGGAATTCTTCCGCTGTACATTTGCTCATTTTAAAGATATTACTTGGAGTCATTCATGACATATTTTAAAAGACGTTGCATACGAGTCGTTGAGATTATCAAGATTATTATTAAGTCAAGTATAGTTGGATATATTATGAAATGGTATGCATGCCGTCAACTTTCAATGCAAAGAAAGTTTGTCTTTTAAAAACGAATGCAATGTTTGTAAAATGTATCATATAGAGGTCAAGTACCTCGCGATGTAACCAATTGTAATGTATTAGTCCAGATCGATTAGGACGGGTCATTAGAGATAGTAATGATAATGATGCAATTATGAGATGATGATTATCGTGACGATGAAATAGAAGATGATGATCACGAGTATGATGAAGATATAGGATGATGAATGATGTCGATTTATTGTTGAAGAAGGAGAAGCACACAAAAAATGGTTTATAGGATTCAGGTTGAGTATTAAAACAGAAAAGAGGAAAAGGAGCAGTGGTTTAGGTGTATGGGTGTTTAACAGGAGGTTATGAGTTCGAATCTAGGTAACTGCAAATATTTTTATCAATATTTGAAAACTGAATTGGGCTTTTAAATTGGGCTACTACTATTCCCCTTATTGGACCAAAAATCTTGGGTTTTAAACTTGCTCTGTTGGGTCGTGGTCTATTTTTCGGTTGGGCTGAACAGATTACGGGTCAAGTAAATTAAATACGTACCATAGATTAGAAAAAGGGAGACAGAGTAGTGGTGTGGGTTGTTGTCAAATGAGTGAGTGGTCACGGGTTCAATCCCTGCTGGTGACATTGTAATTTTTAAAGCTTGTTTTGAGGTAGTTTTTCATTACCAAAAATTATTATTATTATTATTATTATTATTATTATTATTATTATTATTATTATTATTATTATTATTATTATTATTATTATTATTATTATTATTATTATTGTTGTTGTTATTATTATTATTATTATTATTACTATTATTATTATTATCATTATTAGTTATATGATTATTATTGTCGTTAATATAACTTATAATATTATTATTACTAGTATTATCATATAAAACTACTAGTACTATCATTATTAATTTTATTATTATTAGTATTTATTATTATTGTAACATTATTATTATTATCACTATTATCATTGTAGTATAATTTTTATAGTTATCATTATTATCTGTACTAGTATTATTATTAATACCTTTATTACTAAAAGCAATGTTATTCTTAAAACTGTCGAGTTTGTTAAAACTGGTATTATTATGAAAATAATAAAAGTATTGTTTTTCATTAATATTGATATTAGTATCATTTCTATTAGTATAGTAACACATTTAAAATTTGTAATATCATTATTATCATTGTTATTGTTATAAGCACTATCTTAACATTATTATTATTATTATTATTATTATTATTATTATTATTATTATTATTATTATTATTATTATTATTATTATTATTATTATTATTATTATTATTATTATTATTATTATTATTATTATATTTATTAACAGTACTATTGTTATTATTAAAACTTGTTATCATTACTAATCATTTATTTAAATTTATCATTTTAAAGCAAAAAGTATTATGATTATTAGTAATAACAATATCATTAATATTAAAAGTATTATGAAGATAAAAATAAAAGTTTTAAAAATATTATGATAGGTATATAATAACTATAATAACAAATTATTATAGAAAATACTCATATATAATAATTTAGACATTTTTACTATAACACTAAACAGATATACCTATATATAACTATAATAATATTAATCATTTTGAATATATACACAAATTAAATATATATAATATATAAATTAAGATATAATAAATAAATTTGTTCAGTTACGATTATATGTTTTAATACATATATACAAATGGTATAGGTTCGTGAATCCGAGGCCAACCCTGCATTGTTCAGTTGTTCAATGTCGTCATATGTATTTTTACTACAAAATACAGTATTGTGAGTTTCATTACTCTCTTTTTAAATGTTTTTGCAATATATATTTTTGGGACTGAGAATACTTGCGCTTTTATAAATGTTTTATGAAATAGACATAAGTAATCGAAACTACATTATATGGTTGAATGATTGAAGCCGAATATGCCCCTTTTGCTTGGTATCCTAAGAATTAGTAAACCGATCTACTAATTGACGCGAATCCTAAAGATAGATCTATTGGGCCTAACGAACCCCATCCAAAGTACCGGATGCTTTAGTACTTCGATGTTGTTTTTTATCATGTCCGAAGGATTTCCCGGAATGATAGGGGATATTCTTATATGTATCTTGTTAATGTCGGTTACCAGGTGTTTAATCCATATGAATGATTTTTGTCTCCATGCATGGGACGTTTATTTATGAGAAGTGGAAATGAAATTCTTGTGGTCTATTAAAATGATGGAAATGATTATTTATGTTAAACTAATGAACTCACCAACCTTTTGGTTAACACTTTAAAGCATGTTTATTCTCAGGTACAAAAGAAATCTTCCGCTGTGCATTTGCTCATTTTAGAGATATTACTTGGAGTCATTCATGAAATATTTCAAAAGACATTGCATTCGAGTCGTTGAGTTCATCAAGATTATTATTAAGTCAATTATAGTTGGATATATTATAAAATGATATGCATGCCATCAACTTTCGATGTAAAGCAAGTTTGTCTTTTAAAAACGAATGCAATGCTTGTAAAATGTATCATATAGAGGTCAAGTACCTCATGATGTAATCATATGTTATTGTATTCGTCCTTATGGATTAGGACGGGTCGTCTCACTATAGGGCTTTTGTATTAGATTTCTTTATGTAATCCCGTTTGTAGTTTCATGTTTCACTCATGTATTGTGCGAATCTTATGCGAATGTATGCAACTTTTTATTAATGAATGGAACTTAGCGTTGTTTAATTTTTGTACAATGTTCCATTTACGTTACTGTATGATGATTTTGTGGTATCTGTATCTAGTTGCATTACTTAATCAACATGTGTTGTGTTGATTCCATGTTGGTTACCATATACTGTATTATTATTATTTGAATACTGGATTTTGACTTGAGTCAAAAATTTTGTTTAGAAGATCAATGGCCAACGGAAGATCAACGCCCACAGCAGCACAGATCAAAGAAATGATAGCCGAACGGGTAGCCGCAGCTATAGCGGAAATGAACCCCCAAGCTCCACCGGCTATCCAGCACAATCATAACGGGTGCACATACAAGGAATTCCAAAGCTGCAAGCCCCACAATTTTAGTGGTACTGAGGGGCCAGTTGGACTGACTAGGTGGTTTGAGAAATTAGAAGCTGTGTTCCGTGTATACAACTGTTCAGAAATGAATAAAACCAAGTATACCTCATGTACGCTGTCGGACGACGCCTTAACCTGGTGGAACACACTTGCTCAAGCTAAGGGTATTGATGAGGTGTATGCTACCCCATGGGAGGAATTTAAGGGGGCCATGATTGAAGAGTATTGCCCCAGGACAGAGATACAGAAAATGGAGGCTGAGTTCTGGGATTAGAAGGTTGTGGGAACCGATCTCGATGGTTATAACCGTATGTATCTGGAATTAGCTCTGATGTGTCACACGATGGTTACCCCGGAATTTAAGCGAATGGAACGGTATTTGTAGGGACTTCCCAAGTCCATCCAAGGAAATGTCACCTCTTCAAAACCAGCTGATGTCCCGGAAGCTATGCGCATGGCTCATATCCTGATGAACCAAATCACCAGTAAAGAACCAGAAAAGGCTAAATCCGAATCGGGTAGTAGTGAGAAGCGTAAGTGGGATAACAACAAAGGGAGGGTCTTTGAATAAAACCCGGCTAAGCGACATGAAGGTTTCAAGGGAAACAACCCCAACCTGAACCCTAGCTCGAACTCTAACTACAAGGGTAGTCTGCCGCAGTGCAAGAGATAATACAAGCATCACACCGGGTACTGCAACGTGGTCTGCAAAAAATGTAAAAGGACTGGGCATATTGGCAAAGACTACAAGATCACCACCCTGAATGTGAAGATAAACCCCACTGGACCAAGAAAGTGTTATGAGTGTGGACAACCGGGCCACTTAAAAAATGAGTGTCCCAACAAGCGAAAGGACGGCGGACCACCGCGTGGCAGAGCTTTCAACGTAAACGCAAGGGATGCCCGTGAGAACCCCGACTTGGTTACAGGTATATTCACTATCAACAATCTATTAGCTTCTGTTCTGTTTGATACTGATGCCGATAGAAGTTATGTATGTAGACACTTTTGCTCTAAGATAAATTGGTCGTTAGTTCCTTTAAAGGAGAGTATGCTTGTAGAGGTAGCCAATGGAAAACTTGAGAAAGTTGACCAAATTAGCCGAGGAGCTATTATCAATATAGCTCGTGTGGATTTCGAGATTGACTTGATACCCATCAAGTTGGGAAGCTTTGATGTTATTGTCGGTATGGACCAGTTGACCAAGATAAGGGCCGACATTATCTGTGGAGATAAAGCTCTTCGCATACCACACAGAGACGGTGAGCCACTGATTATTTACGGAGAGAGATGTAGCTCGAAACTGAATCTCATTAGTTGCATGAAAGCGCAAAAGATCATGAAGAAAGGACGTCTTGATGTTCTAGCACATGTGAAAACATTAAAAACTGAGGTGAAGAGCATGGATGATGTACGAATTATGAATGAATTTTCCGACGTCTTTCCAGAAGAATGCCTGGATTACCGCCATCGAGAGCAATGGAGTTTCAGATCGATTTAGTGCCAGGAGCTGCACCTGTAGCTCGCGCACCTTATCGACTTGCACCTTCCGAGATGCTAGAGTTACAGAGCTAATTACAAGAACTGCTAGACCGTGGATTTATCCAACCAAGTTTCTCGCCTTGGGGTGCACCTATCTTATTTGTGAAGAAGAAGGATGGATCTTTCCGCATGTGTATCGACTACCGTGAACTCAACAAATTGACGATCAAGAATCGGTATCCTCTTCCCCGAATTGACGATCTTTTCGATTAGCTACAAGTATCGAGCGTTTACTCTAAGATCGATTTGCGATCCGGTTATCACCAGTTGAGGGTGAAAGAGAGCGATGTGATGAAAACTGCATTCAGGACCCGTTATGGTCATTATGAGTTTCTCGTGATGCCATTCGGTCTAACCAACGCACCTGCCGTGTTTATGGATCTCATGAATCGTGTATGCAAGCCATACCTGGATAAGTTCGTTATCGTCTTCATAGATGATATCCTCATCTACTCCAAAAGCGAAGAAGAACATGAGCAACATCTTCGACTAGTGTTGGAACTCTTGAGAGAAGAGCAACTTTATGTAAAATTCTCCAAGTGTGAGTTTTGGTTGAAGGAAGTCCAATTTCTGGGTCACATTGTGAGTGATCAAGGTATCAAAGTTGATCCCGCAAAGATTGAAGCAATCAGCAAGTGGTAAACCCCCACTACTCCGACTCATATCTGCCAATTTCTAGGCCTCGCCGGTTACTACCGAAGATTTATTGAAGGTTTCTTTCTGATTGCGCGTCCTTTGACCGCGCTGACACACAAAGGGAAGAAGTTCATTTGGGAACCCGAACATGAATCAGCATTTCAAACCTTAAAAAAGAAGTTAACCACCGCACCTATCTTATCACTTCCTGAAGGCAGTGACGATTTCGTCATTTATTGCGATGCTTCGAAAAGTGGTTTTGGTTGTGTACTGATGTAACGAACAAAGGTTATCGCTTACGCCTCTCGTCAACTGAAGATTCATGAGCGAAATTACACAACGCATGATCTCGAGCTTGGAGCCGTTGTCTTTGCATTAAAACTGTGGAGACACTATCTTTATGGAACTAAGAGCACTATTTTCACCGATCATAAAAGCATCCAGCACATCTTTGATCAGAAGCAACTAAATATGAGACAACGTTGATGGATCGAGACACTGAAAGACTATGATTGTGAACTTCGTTATCACCCTGGCAAGTCCAATATTGTAGTTGACGCTTTGAGCTGAAAGGAGAGGATGGCACCTCTTCGTGTTCGGGCCCTGAAAACATCACCATTCATTCGAACCTCAACAGCCAGATCCGAGCAGCCCAAGATGAGGCTCTCAAGGAGGAGAATATTTCTCATGAACACTTGAACATTCTCGTCTCTCGATTCGAGGTTAAGGAGACTAGACTCCGATGCTATGCCGGAAGAATTTGGGTACCTCGTTATGGAGATTTACGGAGTCTTATACTAGATGAAGCCCACAAGTCGAGGTATTCGATTCACCCAGGAGCCGGTAAAATGTACCACGATCTTAAGGAACAGTACTGGTGGGCTAATCTTAAGAAGGACGTTGCAACTTATGTTGGGAAGTGTTTGACTTGCTCGAAAGTCAACGTCGAACATCAGACGCCTTCTGGGTTACTTCAACAACTGGAAATCCCACAATGGAAGTAGGAAAGGATAACAATGGATTTCATTACAAAGTTACCAAAGACGGTGGGCGGATACGATACCATCTGGGTTATCGTTGATCGTCTTACCAAATCTGCACACTTCTTAGCCATGAAGGAAACGGATACGATGGAGAGACTCACTTAACTATACATAAAAGAGGTTGTATCTCGTCATGGTATGCCCTTATCGATCATCTCAGATCACGATCCCGGTTTTGCTTCCATATTTTGGCATTCTTTGCAAGAAGCCTTGGGGACTCGTCTCGACATGAGCACTGCGTATCACCCGCAGACCGACGGACAAAGCGAACTCACGATTCAGACTTTAGAAGATATGTTGCGTGCATGTGTCATTGATTTCGGAAAGGCTTAGGAAAGGCATTTGCCGCTAGCCAAATTCTCTTACAACAACAGTTATCATTCAAGTATTAATGTTGCACCTTTTGAAGCGTTGTATGGCCGCAAATGCCGATCTCCTATTTGTTGGGCCAAAGTAGGCGAAACGAAAATCACCGGACCCGAGATAGTCCATGAAACAACTAAGAAGATTGTCCAAATTCAAGCGAGACTCAAGACGGCTTGTGATCGCCAAAAGAGTTATGCCGACCTTAAACATAAAGACTTCGAATTCAATGTGGGTGACCGTGTAATGTTGAAAGTTACACCTTGAAAAGGTGTCATTCATTTTGGAAAACGTGGAAAGTTAAACCCGCGGTACATTGGTCCTTTTGAAATCTTAGAGCGTGTTGGACCCGTTGCTTACCGTTTGGATCTTCCAACTCAATTGAGCTCAGTTCATTCTACCTTTCATGTATCGAATTTGAAGAAGTGTCTCGCTGAACCGGAACATGTCATACCATTGGAAGAACTTACAATTGATGACAAACTCCACTTCGTGGAAGAGCCTGTCGAAATTATGGACTGTGAGGTCAAAACTTTGAAACACAACAGGATTTCAATCGTCCGAGTCTGATGGAATGCCAAACGAGGACCTGAGTTTACTTGGGAGCGAGAGGATCAAATGATGCAGAAGTATCCTCACCTTTTCCCAACTCCTCCATCTACCTCAGCTTAAAATTTTGAGACGAAATTTTCTTTAACAGGTGGGTAATGTAACGACCCTGGATTTTCCAACCTATTATCATTAATATTTATTATTAATACTTGTGCTTTAATAAATGTATTTTTATACATTTACTTGTTATCGTAATTGACTTTACATGTCCCGACTTGTCTTTGTGACACACGTACTTTTCACGAATAATATTTCGAATATTATATACGTACATGATTAATTATTATTAATCATTTTTAATTAACTAATGTTAGTAGTTAATTACTTAGGCTTTTTATTTATTTGTTGGTTACTTGGACTTGGGCTTTTATTATATGGACTTGGAAGCCCACCCTACACACTTAATGGACTAGTAAGCCCATCTTTTAAGCTAATGAATCATTAAGGAAAAGCAAGGATTAATTAGCTTAGTTAGAAGACAAAATGTGCAAGCATGCTAAAACTCTTCCCCATACATCTAACTTTAATACCATTCTAAGCTTACACCATTCTCCAACACATGAAAGTAGCACTTGACCTTTCCCTTTGTGGCCATAAAACCGTCGGCCATAGGTGGTCTTGGAGGGAGTTCAAATTTCATTTTTTGGATACTTATTTGCAAGCATTCTTTCATTTTACACACACTCCATATTTACACTTTCATTTCTCTCACTTTTTCTCTCAAACCTTTTAAGTAACAAGACTTTATTTCCTTTCTTTTTCTTCCTTAAAACCAAAATCTTCATCATCATTCTTACTAGTTGTAGTTTATTGTTGTTTGTTGTTGTTAAAGATCAAGTTCTATAATTTGTATCTTCATGTAATCTTGGTTACTTCCATCTTTTGTTTGATGAAGAACCAAGAACAAGAATCTAAACTTGTTAGTTTATGGTTCTACACTTAAATGTCATAAGATTTAAAGTTCATAAACTTTATAATCATACTTGTGTTCATGTTTTGTAGACTTAAATTCTTAAGATCCAAGTTTGACTTGAATCTTCTTAAGTATGAAACAAACATGAACATAATACTTGTAACTTTAGTTATTTATTTCTTTTGTAAGTACTTTAAAGTTGTGATGTTGTTAATTTGGTCAAGTATTACTAGTTAAACTTGATCTCATATTTCTTGAAACTAAAGTTAACTTTATAAGTTCAAGAACATGGAAGTATAACTTTCTAGTTATAACTTCATATACTTATGCTGGATCTAAGTTTATATAACTTATGGTCTTCTAATTTTGTTTTAAATAAGAGCTTATAAGCTTATATATACATTTTACAAGTTGAAAATCTAAGTTTCATAACTTATGTTTTCATTAAAGTGATGATCCAAGTTCTATAACTTAGGATCTAACTTAAGAACACTAGATCTAGACTTTCTAGTCTAGGATCTTTAAGATCTAGCTAAGATCTAAGTTCTATAACTTAAGATCTTGTTTATTTAGTTTACTTTCAAGTTTGTAGCTTAATATTACTATTAGAACTCATGTATGTGTCGGATCTAAGATCTTGATGTAACTTTGGTTCATCAAAATACTTACAACCCTTAAGTGAGTTGTGCTACATATCTTAGACTTACATTAGTGTTATGATGGTCAAAACTTGGTCAAGATGATGCAAACACATCAACGAGTTGTACACTTGAAGCTATAAGCATCAAGGATGAGAACCGTGATGAGCATCAAGCACCAAGAACCCACCGGAGCACCTTACCTACTATTCTTCGGGTCTGATCAATAACCTGGACTATTGAAAAAGTTGATTTCCAGCTAGTTTGGTTCGAGTAAATGATATTCCGTTTAGACCTCGTCTTAATCCGAGTTACGGTTTAGGATTTATGGCCATCCGAAAGTCACTACACCCTTTTAAAGTTGTGCTGAAATTTCTGACCTACTCGCACTTAAACCGTCGCCACAGTCAAATGAAGACGAGTTTGGTTCTGGAAATTGGTCAGCCTCTAGGGACTCATATACGGAGCCATGGCCACTGGTATCACCTCATTTCAGTTTTTATAGAGGTCGTGGCGACTGAACGAAGTCAGCCTTTATTTCAAACTCTATTCTTGAATAAAACTTACTTTACACTTTTTGTTTGATGATGAATGATGATGATACTTAAGACCTAATTTACATACTTTTAAACCTTTGGGAACGATTTACTGACTTAGTAACTTTTGACTTAGGTTGAGGACCTTCCGGACCAACTACTTGCTTACTTTCCCGAATCAACTTTACTTCTTTTCACTGTGAGTTATAGCATCCCATTTTACTTTAACTATTTTGGGAACTGAGAATACATGCGCATTTTACGTTTTACATACTAGGCACGAGTACTTAAACTTTATATATGTGTGGGTTATACAACGGCATAAACTTTCCCCTTAGCTCGGTAACGTTTAGTCATTGGTCTTTGAACCGGTGAACGCGAATCTTAGATATGGTTCCATAGGGTTTGACATCCCCACTCGGGCTAGTAGCGCTAGCATTTAACGGGTGTTTAATACTTAGTAAACTTACGCACTCGCCAAGTGTACTTTTAGGGGGTGTTATTTACGTTAAGTTAGTTACCAAGTGCCCACGGTTATACATATACTTTTCATACTGTTTTGAAACACTGAAATCTCGTGGCCTACCTTACATTACTGTTATACTTAAACTATAGCTCACCAACCTTTGTGTTGACATTTTTAAGCATGTTTTTCTCAGGTGCTTAAGATTTGGTTGCTTCCGCAGTAGTTTTCATGCTTTGTAGACTCCCGCTGCGCTTATTAGAGATGTCTTCGCAAGAAATGTTTAATTTGCATTCAAACTATGTTACTTTTGAAACGATGAATTTGTAACGACCTATGGGTCACGTACTATTATTATTTCCTTCTATTCGTAGAAGCACACTATCGGTTGTAAAACTTTTAATGTTGGTTAAGACGTCACTCCGTTTTATGAATGCAAACTTATTTTAAAACAGCATATAGTGTTTGACCTTGTAACGATCCTGTTGTTGATGATCCGTACACGTTGATTTTGTATAGGGCATCACATTTGTGCTTAGGGTACCGATAAGAAACCCTTAGGTACATGAGTGACTAGGTGGAAATTAGACAAGCCATAGCAATTGGAAGATTGCGAGAGGAAAGTTGTGCAACTTGTAGTGACTTCTGTTCGAAGTGGTTAAGGATTGGTTAAAATCCTTTGCATGCTCAAGGTTGGAGCAAGATGTGGTGATGAGTCGTGTGAACCCAATTGTTAGTAAAGTCTACCTTTGGTAGCATGGTACGGTTGTACAAGAGGCGGTTATGGAACGTAGTTCCGAGTGGGGTAGTTACACTCCCACATGAGGAGGTTTTAGTGTAAGGTTTCGGATGATGCTCTTAGTAGGTCCGGAAATTTGTGACGGGACCTAGATTTGGTCGATTTGTGGTAGAGTACGATTTCGGTTAAATTGTACTCATGGTTTCGTATTTGGATTATCATTGAGGTGGTAATGTGGTGAATCTCGTTGAGAGAAAATGGGCGTATTTGGCGAACAAGGTGAAATCCCTCGGTTAAGGGATGTGTGTCGGATTCTCTTCTAGAGAATTATTGTTTTGTGCCTATGTGCGATATTGGTGGTTCTTGCTCGATTGTGATAGCGATGTTCCCGTATACGTATACGTTTCGTTTATGGTGAATGGTTAGTGTGATCCGTTAGGATTCACTATAGTGTAGCAGTGCACGATGTTGCACTACTCGTTGTATGAGGCCAAAAGTGCGTAAGTGATTGTTGGGTTATGGCAGTGGTTCGGTCCGCTAACTTCATCATGGGTTTAGTGTTATATCGGTATGGTATAACGTTATCGGGAAATTCGAGTGCCGATGGGGAATAGGAGTACCATTCTTACGTGTGGTTTGGGACGTGAATATCGGGTTGTTCGTATTCACAATATTTCGGGTGGTACGATTGTCCTTGTTGGTTGGACTCATAGTTTGAAGTAGTGAATGTCGGGTAGTTCGGATTCACTAAGGCTCGGGTTGTACGGCCATCCTTGGTTATACTATGGGGTAGAGGTGGAGCTTTTGGAAGTCGACCAATTGTTTTGGGTAGTTTAACCCCAAACCATGCTCGTATGTCGTTTGGTCTAAAACTATCATATTAAAGTCGAACTTGTATTACATTTGGTTAATGGCCTTCGTGCCAAGTATGTAAACTTTGGATGATTAAACGTTTTGTAAGAAATGGTTCATTTCATGTAACCGTTTAAGTGGCGCATCAATGGTTATTATAAAAAAAAAATTTTGATTCGGGTTGAATACGGGTTGGGTTGTTTCAGTACGAAAACAAACATTCTACGTACGAGTTAGAATAAAAAGCCTCAATTCAATTATCATTAGTTACACTTGCAGGGTGTAAGTGAGAACTTATGTTGTGTGGATCCATACGGGTTTGACAGACCCTCATTTGGATGGTTCGCTACCGTTGGCGAATGAAATATAATTTCGGGTATAGTGTAGGTTCTAACACTATGATAACGGGGTTCGTATACAGTTAAGTTTTGATAATTGGGTGCTCGTAATACAACAACTTTTGAAATATAAACGATTTGGATAATCAACGTTATGGAAATACTAAATCTTGTGGTTCAAAAACAACGTTCACAATTACACCTATGATTTCACCAACATTTTTCGTTGACAGTTTTTTATATGTTTCTCAGGTTCTTGATTGGCTACTTGATACATGCTTCCGCGTACAATTTACTAGGAAATACTATTAAATATGCTACAATTTTATACAAGTTTTAATTATTTATTTACAAATGGGATATACCTAAACCTTGCTACAACACTATAGGCAGTGTACCTAATCGTAGAGTAGTATAGTTTTTAGGAAGTCCGGTTCATTCCACAGGGAGCGGGCTTATTGCACACTATATTTTTAAACAACTATATTTGTACAAAATATATATAATTATATATAATAATATATAAAAGGTGGTTTACCATTTAATGACCGGTTTGTCGATTTATATTTTAAGCGAAGCGTATAGTAAATGACGATATTTAAATAACAATATAAAATAAATAACAATAATTAAAATGACAATAAATAAAAGTACGAGGAAATATGAAATAAAATATATTATGCTTATTTAAACTTCCGTAACCATGATGGTTGACGTGTTGATTTTAGTTTTATGCCCATGGGTTAATTGTCCTTTGTCCTGGATTATTTAATATGTCCGTCTGGTTTTTGTCCATAACAGTCCATCGGTCATAAATTTAAAGTGCGAGTGTCCTCGTCAAATTATTCTTATACCCGAAGTCAAATATTCCAACTAATTGGGGACTTAAACTGTAACAAGGTTTTAATACTTTGTTTAATAATTACACCAGGATATCTACTGCGTGTAACCCAAGGTTTTAATACTTTGTTATCAATTATGCCAAGTGTCCTTGTACATAATTTCACCCCTGTTTTAATAATTCCACAGACTATTAATCCATTCCCGTGTCCGGTTAAATGAAAGATTATTCGTACATATAAATACCCCTCCCATCGTGTCCGATCGAGTGTATATGGTTATTTATAGGTACATCCAATTGTAAATCTTTATATTAAAATTAACAAACTATCATTTAGTTAAACAAATATAAAGCCCATTAATAGCCCATAGCCTAATTTCCACAAGTGTCGTTCTTTTGTCCAAACCCCAATTATGGTACAAAGCCCAATTACCCAATTTTAATATTTTTAGCCCAACATCATGATTACTTCGTCTTAAATAAACATAATAATAACTTAAGTACGAGACATTAATTTAAAAAGGAGAACATAGCTTACATTGATTATTTATCGCGTAGTGTTACACGGACAGAGCTCCGACTTTAAAACCCGTAAAATAACCTTTGCATAACCCAAACTAATCTAATATAAAACTAAACTAATTTATATTATATATATATATATATATATATATATATATATATATATATATATATATATATATATATCAGAGAGAGATTGATATTGGGGATGGTTGAACTCGGCAGAAGCTCGTTCATTTTATAGGGAAATTCTGATTTTTCAAACTCCGCGAGTCGTGGAGTTTTAAGCCTGCAAACTCCGCGAGTCGTGGAGTTTGAAAATCCAGCTCACACAATTTTGGAACCTTCCTTGTCGACATAATTTAAATATAAATATAAAATATAAATAATTAATATAATTATTTATATATTATATTATATTCTTGTGCATAGTAGACTTGTAATTTTCGCTCCGTTGCGTCGCGCGTTGAGAGTTGACTCATGTCCCAGTTCCGGATTTTCGAACGTCCTTGCGTACTATTTTATATCGTGTACTTTGCGTTTTGTAACTTGTACTCTTGTCATTTTTAGACGTTTCTCGTCAATAAATTGAACCTTTTGAATTGTATCTTGTACATTTGAGCTTTTTGGACGTTTGTGTCTTCAAATCTTCGTTTTCGCCTTTTGTCTTCGCACTTATTTAATATAAACGATTACAACTTAAAATAAAACAATTACAACTAAATAATTTACATATTGGGAGGATATTGCTACAAAATATATGTTCATTTGGATCACTATCAAATATCCCCACACTTGAACGTTGCTTGTCCTCAAGCAATACATAACTTGAAATAATATAATACATCACACGAATCACTTCTTTATTCTTCACACTTTGTACATCAGTGATTTTGATATGGCAGTATAAATAATGATAGTAACGATAGAACCATGGTTAAAGGTGGGTGTGTCATCCACAGTTGCCTTGGGTTTAGGTCAACGACACTTGCAATCAAATAGCCGATTTACTTTCGGTTTCCAAAGCAAAGTGCACATTTGAAAGGCGGTTTACAGTCTCACATGACTATGAAAATGTAGATCCTTAAGGAAATTGGATCTTTATGAAAACATTTGATCTTTTGAAAATTCAATCTAGCTTTTACCCTACATAAGTTTTCCGGAATAACCCTTCACCGGTGTTTGTAAAATGATTTTTTGTGGGTTTTGTGGGTTTCAGATTTGAAAATTTTAGCTCAAAACTTATGGTTTTGTGTTACTCACTTGCTAACCTTGTATTAGGAAAGCAACACGTCCAGTTTACTTGTCCCGTATATTACCTTTCGGTAAACTACCGTCCGGTTGTAAAGGAAATCGATGAACAAGCAACTGTTAAGCCAATGTCCCGTGACTTGCTTTTGATTATGGTCTATAAATGTGTCGGATGCTAGTACTATCCTTTGTAGGAGCAATAGTAAAGATCATCCTATGATTTTTCAGTCTGGCACGAGGTCCTGTCTCCGACCATGCTATGCAACCACCGTTCTTACGGTTGACACCCGATTTGGTTCAGGTGACCTAATGAATTCCAGGTGAATTCCTAGGATTTTACGTTCAATGGTAATGAACGCATTGAAAATAGGTTTTCAGAAAACAAATCGGTTTTAATTTTGATCAAAATATTTTCTCGTTCAAGCTCGAGTTTAGATATCATTGAATTTCATGAGTTTGTAATTCTCAATCTTTAAGGTCAATCTCAAGGATTGAGTAATATCAGGCTTAAAAGCTGATTTTTAATCTTTAAGGAGATTATCCTTTCTGGGGATCTGATTCATTAGTCTTATCAAGCTAATTTGCACGGTGCCCCCCCCCCCCCATTGTACGAGATAAATCCTTCTCATGGTTAGGATAAATCTGACCACTTGGCAACCCTATTTGATGCTGAGGTCTGTGGATTTCCTGCTGATTTTAGTGATGACTTTTCTAGATTTTTCGTCAACCTACAGCTGGTCTGGACGACAACTTCTTGACCTATTTCAAGAAGCGCGTGTCTTTTTCGGAAGACTTTACTTCCTTTTAATGATGGAATTGATTCATCGTGTATATCCATCTTTTCTTTTCTTTCATCGGGTAAAATAGTTAATTTAGTCCAAAACAAAAGCACCTGTAATAAACTTTACAGAAACATGTGCTAGATAGTTTTTAATTGAATAACTAGGTACATTCTCCCCACACTTAGTTTCTTTCTTTGCCTTTTTATTCTCCTTTATTCCATTTTAAATGAATTTAAGCGTTTTAGGGTGTTTCTCAATTTATGTCCTTTCCGAGGTAACGATAATTTCGGTATTAACACCTAGTTTTCACCGTTCATAAATATATATAAACATGATTTTAAATTCATTTAGTTGAAAATTTTTCAAATTTTTATAAAATTTGGCAAATAAACCAAGTATAAACCCGAGAGAATTTATAACCCTTCCCCACACTTGAGATCATGCAATGTCCTCATTTGCATGAAATCAGACTCTAATTATAAATTCATGAGGGTGATTAGTGTAGAAAAGTGATTGAAAATACCCAGTTTGTAATTACAAAGCTCGTCGAATGGTAGATGGCGCGCCTCATCATTCATTCCTTCTTGTTTTATCACACATGCTTTTTTTCAAAAACGGCTGCTTTTCTGAACTGTTTACTAATATTTGAAAAAGCGTCTTTTACCCTAATCATGCATTTTTATTAACGAGTTATGCACTAACCCGAACCCCTAATTTAACGTTAAGTGGGGTTAGACTTCCCCACACTTAGCTGACGACATGTGAAGTCGGTAGAATAAGTTCCACGAATTAGAATAGTGAGCCAGTTATTTACATCTCGGGTGGTGTATAATATATCAATGGGTTTAAAGTTTAGACTCTCCCGATCGTCACTACTTAATTCTTTTTTAAGTGTAGCTTTTAGTAAATGGATATGTCTCTTTTCTGGTTCTTGATCAAATGGATCGATATACATCGACATACATATTATAGGGCGGACAATTCCTAACATTTCCTTCCGTTCATTCTCGGGATCAAAGGTTTCACCTCTATTACCCAATTAGGTGAAATTCGAGGTGTCATTATCTATTACAGCTCGTAGTTCATTTCCGGTGGATGACTCGTCTATTGAGAATATTGGGTTAGAAGGTTTTGGATGGTGAATTTCGGGATCAAAGCAAATTCTTCTTCATTAATGGTACTTATTGGTCTCACCATTTTGGTCTCGGGGGTAAAATTTTCAACGTTATCGTTTTCCCAAGAGTACCAATTTGTCACCCTTACTTCTTCTTCATTCATTGATGGATCGATGATTTTGTCGGTAGAGGCTAATGTGTCGATATGTTGTGAAATTGGTAAAACTGAATAAAAAGTATCACCGGGATAGTTGGTGATTTCGGAGCTCTCGAATTCATCAAAATTCGATGATATAAAATTTTCTTGCACAATACTCCTCAGATCAACAAGTGTGTAATCTGATAGGGTTTCAGCTTGCCGATTTACAAACTCTCTCATTTGTTCATTTTGAGCATCAAGTTCTTCGAGTTTGATTTTCATATAATCTAAAGAATTTTCAGACATATACTTTTCCTCGTCCTCTGGTTGTTGAGTTTGGATATATTCTTGGGAATAATCCCAATTAGAATTGTATTCCTCATAATCGTTCCATTCAGGTTCCATGGGTGCATAATTTTCCATAGGAACGTAATAATAACATTCCCATGTCGAGTGATAATCTCCACATATTTCACAACCAGTTATTGTTTCGTCATTCGTGATCCAAGATTGACTGAATGAATTGTCATCAATACCTGTTTGAGAGTATTGATGAAATTGATTTTGGATGTCATAAAGAGTTTCTAAGATATTTTCGAGATTTTCCATAATGCGTTTATTACCAAATTTTAGCTACAATGTGGTGCATTTACTAATTATCCTATTAGTTATAAAATAAAATAAAAAAATTATATAAGTTATCAAATTAATAGACTTTTCTGCTTTTGCCCACGTTTCGAATAGTCAATAGATGCAGCAGGGAGCCAGAACCCTTTAAATCGGAAGCTCACAACTCAGCCACTAACAAATTCAACTATTACTACGAAGCAGAAAATTTAGATGTCTATCAATTTAACCGCTTAAAATAATTTTTCGTTGAAATTTTAAAGAAATTATAGAAAGAAATAGAGAAAATTCTAAGTCCTAAAAACTAGATCGTCGAGAAATAAGAAAGAAAAAGAATACGCGTCGAAAAACGTCGAAAAACGTCGAAAAATAAAAATAAGAAAGAAAAACGTCGAAACTTAAAAGTCTAAAAATTATATCTAAAAAGTTGCGCCTAAAGGTCTAAAGGTAAATGCAATTTTATTCAGAAAACGGCAATTACTTAAAGGCACTAAAATCTATTTAAAACTAAAGCGAAAAACGGTGTCGCAAAATTCCAAAGCGCCTAAATCTTAATCTAAAGAAAAAGCACTTAAGGAATTTTACGGCAAAGCCTAAAAATCTAGAAATAAAAATAAACTACGGCAAAAACTAAAACTTAAAACTAGCTACGAACAATAAAAATACAAATATTATGCTAAAAACAAATAAAAATAAACAAAAAAATAAAAATAAACTTAAAGTTGTAAAAAGTACAATTTTTATAAAAATATTATTTTTATCTTTATTATTTTATAAAAGTATTAATTTTTATTTATAATAAAACTAATTAAAATACAAAATAAAAATTAATTTAAAAACTAAAACTAAATATTAATAATAATAAATTAAATAGGGTTTATAAATAATAATAATTAATAATATTCCGTAATTAATGCGAAATAGGGTTTTTGGTCAGGCTGGTCAGGGCGGCTCCGCGAGTCGCGGTTCCACGTACCAGCAATTCTCCGCGAGTCGCGGAGTTTGCAAAACGTTTTTTTTTATATATATTGTTTTTCTAAAAATATATACAAATATATTTATACAAAAATAAATTAAAAATATAGCGTTTCGCCGAGTTCCCCGGTAGCGGCGCCAAAAACTTGATGTCGTAGCGTGGGGGTACGAAATAGTTTATATTTTTACTAGGAAATACTATTAAATATGCTACAATTTTACACAAGTTTTAATTATTTATTTACAAATGGGATATACCTAAACCTTGCTACAACACTATAGGCAGTGTACCTAATCGTAGAGTAGTATAGTTTTTAGAAAGTCCGGTTCGTTCCACAGGGAGTGGGCTTATTGCACACTATATTTTTAAACAACTATATTTGTACAAAATATATATAATTATATATAATAATATATAAAAGGGGGTTTACCGTTTAATGACCGGTTTGTCGATTTATATTTTAAGCGAAGCGTATAGTAAATGACGATATTTAAATAACAATATAAAATAAATAACAATAATTAAAATGACAATAAATAAAAGTACGAGGAAATATGAAATAAAATATATTATGCTTATTTAAACTTCCGTAACCATGATGGTTGACGTGTTGATTTTAGTTTTATGCCCATGGGTTAATTGGCCTTTGTCCTGGATTATTTAATATGTCCGTCTGGTTTTTGTCCATAACAGTCCATCGGTCATAAATTTAAAGTGCGAGTGTCCTCGTCAAATTATTCTTATACCCGAAGTCAAATATTCCAACTAATTGGGGACTTAAACTGTAAAAAGGTTTTAATACTTTGTTTAATAATTACACCAGGATATCGACTGCGTATAACCCAAGGTTTTAATACTTTGTTATCAATTATGCCAAGTGTCCTTGTACATAATTTCACCCCTGTTTTAATGATTCCATAGACTATTAATCCATTCCCGTGTCTGGTTAAATGAACGATTATTCGTACATATAAATACCCCACCCATCGTGTCCGATCGAGTGTATATGGTTATTTATAGGTACATCCAATTGTAAATCTTTATATTAAAATTAACAAACTATCATTTAGTTAAACAAATATAAAGCCCATTAATAGCCCATAGTCTAATTTCCACAAGTGTCGTTCTTTTGTCCAAACCCCAATTATGGTACAAAGCCCAATTACCTAATTTTAATATTTTTAGCCCAACATCATGATTACTTCGTCTTAAATAAACATAATAATAACTTAAGTACGAGACATTAATTTAAAAAGGAGAACATAGCTTACATTGATTATTTATCGCGTAGTGTTACACGGACAGAGCTCCGACTTTAAAACCCGTAAAATAACCTTTGCATAACCCAAACTAATCTAATATAAAACTAAACTAATTTATATTTTATATATATATATATATATATATATATATATATATATATATATCAGAGAGAGATTGATATTGGGGATGGTTGAACTCGGCAGAAGCTCGTTCATTTTATAGGGAAATTCTGATTTTTCAAACTCCGCGAGTCGTGGAGTTTTAAGCTTGCAAACTCCGCGAGTCGTGGAGTTTGAAAATCCAGCTCACACAATTTTGGAACCTTGCTTGTCAACATAATTTATATATAAATATAAAATATAAATAATTAATATAATTATTTATATATTATATTATATTCTTGTGCATAGTAGACTTGTAATTTTCGCTCCGTTGCGTCGCGCGTTGAGAGTTGACTCATGTCCCAGTTCCGAATTTTCGAACGTCCATGTGTACTATTTTATATCGTGTACTTTGCATTTTGTAACTTGTACTCTTGTCATTTTTAGACGTTTCTCGTCAATAAATTGAAACTTTTGAATTGTATCTTGTACATTTGAGCTTTTTGGACGTTTGTATATTCAAATCTTCGTTTTTGCCTTTTGTCTTCGCCCTTATTTAATATAAACGATTACAACTTAAAATAGAACAATTACAACTAAATAATTTACATATTGGGAGGATATTGCTACAAAATATATGTTCATTTGGAGCACTATCAAATATCCCCACACTTGAACGTTGCTTGTCCTCAAGCAATACATAACGTGAAATAATATAATACATCGCACGAATCACTTCTTTATTCTTCACACTTTGTACATCAGTGATTTTGATATGGCGGTATAAATAATGATAGTAACGATAGAACCATGGTTAAAGGTGGGTGTGTCATCCACAGTTGCCTTGGGTTTAGGTCAACGACACTTGCAATCAAATAGCCGATTTACTTTCAGTTTCCAAAGTAAAGTGCACATTTGAAAGGCGGTTTACAGTCCCACATGACTATGAAAATGTAGATCCTTAAGGAAATTGGATCTTTATGAAAACATTTGATCTTTTGAAAATTCAATCTAGCTTTTACCCTAGATAAGTTTTCCGGAATAACCCTTCACCGGTGTTTGCAAAATGATTTTTTGTGGGTTTTGTGGGTTTCAGATTTGAAAATTTTAGCTCAAAACTTATGGTTTTGTGTTACCCACTTGCTAACCTTGTATTAGGAAAGCAACACGTCCAGTTTACTTGTCCCGTATATTACCTTTCGGTAAACTACCGTCCGGTTGTAAAGGAAAGCGATGAACAAGCAACTGTTAAGGCAATGTCCCGTGACTTTCCTTTGATTATGGTCTATAAATGTGTCGGATGCTAGTACTATCCTTTGTAGGAGCAATAGTAAAGATCATCCTATGATTTTTCAGTCTGGCACGAGGTCCTGTCTCCGACCATGTTATGCAACCACCGTTCTTACGGTTGACACCCGATTTGGTTCAGGTGACCTAATGAATTCCAGGTGAATTCCTAGGATTTTACGTTCAATGGTAATGAACGCATTGAAAATAGGTTTTCAGAAAACAAATCGGTTTTAATTTTGATCAAAATATTTTCTCGTTCAAGCTCGAGTTTAGATGTCATTGAATTTTATGAGTTTGTAATT